>NC_060140.1:745779068-746097568 GCF_021461385.2 Schistocerca piceifrons | reverse complement strand
AGATAATTACGGAGAAAAGAAATTTGTGGCACAACCTGACTGAAAGAAGGGATCCGTTGCTAGGACACATTCTGAAACATCAAGGAATCTCCAATTTGGTACTGGAGGGAAGTGCGGGGAGTAAAAATTGTGGAGGGAGGCTAAGGTATGAATACAGTAAGCAGAGATGAAGAGTGCGTGGAACAATCGAGGCAGCTGGAAGATCGTAGTACGTACGTAAGCGAAAAAAAAAACAAGATTTTGACCAAACTTGAAGACATTACTCAGATGGAGAGAGGCGAGAACGAAATGAATATCAAGTTTACTAATACTGTAAGTCATTTGTTTCTGACTATGTAACATATTTTTATGTGATGGAAAAAAAATCTCAACAACAAGGAGGAGTTGTGCGACATAAACGAAAGTTGGTAGGCATGTTTCTACATCTGAAAGATGTCTATTCAGATTTCGCGCCAGTTGCATAAGAGTGGCGCTAGTAGCGCCACTGTAAGGATCCAAATCACGTCTGCTTTCAATACACGCTGTGAGGGTTTTGAGCGTTAGTTACCTTTGAGAATGGACGTGGTGTGTTGATGATAGTCAAGAACGTCCCTAAGGCGACAAAGACGCCATTATCAACTTTTCACTCGGTTTGAATAAGGTCGTGTAATAGGGCTACAAGAGATGGATGTTTCTTCTGCGATGCTGCGGAAAAACATGCCAGGACTGTAGCCGCTGTGCATGATTGCCGGCAATGGTGATTACGAAGATATACAGTTGCAAGGAGATTGGGCTGTGGGTGGCCACGTGGCAGTACCGAAAGGGAGGACGATCGTGTTACAGATCGCATCGTGCTGCATCTCTAGTAGCAGTCTGAACAGCAGTTGGCACCACAGTGAGACAACGAACTGTTACAAATCGGTTGCTTCAGGACAACGAGCCAGACGACCTGTAACGTGCATTCCATTGAGCCCAAACCACGACCATTTGCGACTTAAGTGTTGTCAAGCGAGAACTTACTGAAGGGCAGGGTGGAGGTCTCTTGTGTTCTCTGATGAAAACTGGTTCTGCCTCGGTGCCAGTGATGGCCGTGTGTTGATTAGGAGAAAGCTAGGTGAGAGCCTGCAACCAGTCAGTCTGTAGCCTATACACACTGGACCTACGCGTGGAGTAATGATAGAAGGTGCGGTTTCGTATTGCACCAGGAGCAGTCTCTACATCTACATCCATACTCCGCAAGCCACCTGACGGTGTGTGGCGGAGGGTACCTTGAGTACCTCTATCGGTTCTCCCTTCTATTCCAGTCTCGTATTGTTCGTGGAAAGAAGGATTGTCGGTATTCCTCTGTGTGGGCTCTAATCCCTCTGATTTTATCCCCATAGTCTCTTCGCGAGATATACGTAGGAGGGAGCAATATACTGCTTGACTCTTCGGTGAAGGTATGTTCTCGAAACTTCAACAAAAGCCCGTACCGAGTTACTGAGCGTCTCTCCCGCAGAGTCTTCCACTGGAGTTTATCTATCATCTCCGTAACGCTTTCACGATTACTAAATGATCCTGTAACGAAGCGCGCTGCTCTCCTTTGGATCTTCTCTATCTCTTCTATCAACCCTATCTGGTACGGATCCCACACTGCTGAGCAGTATTCAAGCAGTGGGCTAACAAGCGTACTGTAACCTACTTCCTTTGTTTTCGGACTGCATTTCCTTACGATTCTTCCAATGAATCTCAGCCTTGCATCTGCTTTACCGACGATCAACTTTATATGATCATTCCGTTTTAAATCACTCCTAATGCGTACTCCCAGATAATTTATGGAATTAACTGCTTCCAGTTGCTGACCTGCTATTTTATTTGATAAGGGATCTATCTTTCTATGTATTCGCAGCACATTACACTTGTCTACATTGAGATTGAATTGCCAATCCCTGCACCATGCGTCAATTCGCTGCAGATCCTCTTGCATTTCAGTACAATTTTCCATTGTTACAACCTCTCGATACACCACAGCATCATCCGCAAAAAGCCTCAGTGAACTTCCGATGTCGTCCGCCAGGTCGTTTATGTATATTGTGAATACCAACGGTCCTACGACACTCCCCTGCGGCACACCTGAAATTACTCTTACTTCGGAAGACTTCTCTCCATTGAGAATGACATGCTGCGTTCTGTCATCTAGGAACTCTCGTTGTTATCCCACGCACCCTGACTGCAAAATTGTAAGTCAGTCTCATGATTTGACCTGTTGTGCTGCCATTCATGAACAGCATTCCGGGGGGTGTTTCGCAACGGATAACGCTCGCGCACATGCCGCTGTTGTAAACCAACCAACCATCAACAGAGCGTTGACTTGCTGCCTTGGCCTGCACGATCACCAGCACTGTTTCCAATCGAGCACGTGCGGGACTTCATCGGACGACAACTTCAGCGTCTTCCACAAACACCACTAACCGTCCCTGTATTGACTGACCACGTGCAACAGGCATTGATCTCCATCCCACAAACTGACATCGGTACCTGTGCAGCACAATGCATGCACGTTTGCATACTTGCATTCAACATTCAGGCGGTAATTTCCTTACTGTACACATTATTTTTGGCGTTGCGATTTTTTTTCCTTTCAGTGTATTTAAAAACATGAATGCATTGCACATTTAGTGCCGTTAATGTTACTGCTATTTCGGTCGTTTAAATTGCTATGAGCAGATTTTTTTCAGTGCACCTACGAAGTCACCAAATTCAAGTTCAAGAAATGCTTAGAGTTAACGTGATTTCGGGGAACCTCCAGGATCGGCGACCGTTAACACTGTACCAAAAATTCCATTGCCACAAAGTAAAAAAGAGAAGATGACGTCACACAGTAATGACTTCCAAGCTCGCTGGTAGATGAACGATCAGTGACAGTGAATCATTTCACATTCTAATTGCTAAGAATAAGAAAATGCATGCTGCTAACATCAATTGGGATCGTAAATTATTAGCAACATTAAGGGGCTCCGGAACGCCCTATACTTGCAATGTTGAAATAAGGAAGTTGAACTTTTTACAGATTATTTATTGGAATATGGGCTACAACTTAACACAGGGATTTTACAAAATTTTAGTTCAGTTATTAAAGATGATTTTTTTCAATTGTAATGAAAATTCACAACATTTTTTTGCAATTTTTTATTTATATATTCAAAAATATACAGTTTTTTGGAAAAAGGCTGTGTTAAATTATACAGAAGGTACTGTGTAACATTTACTGAAAGTTTGAAACAAATATGTTTGGAAGATCCTTAGAAAACGTGTAATTAGTATGAGAAATAAAAGTTTTGGGAATCGAGCGACAAAGATTGGATTAACTTTTTAGTGCATTCCAGGTCCATAGGATGGATTATCTTCATCCTCTGCAAACTCCTCCTCCAGCTTCCTCTTGTTCCTCCTCTTGTTTACTCTTGCTTGTATTTCTAGACTCTTTACAGCCCTGTCTGCAGCCCGAAGGCGTTCCTTGTCTAAAGCAAGCATCGCTCGTACCATGTTAGAACCTATCTTCATTCCCATATTTCTAAATACCTTGCACCTTACAATGTTGCCATCATTGAAAGTCGCAACAGCATCATACACACCAAAGTGAAGTGTTTCTATTCCAACAAATAGTCTTGGGGATTCTCGACCATATAACACTATTTACACTTTCATTGGGTTTTTGAGTTTTTCCGTGAATACACTTTTTCAGCAGTTCAGGTGCTGCTAAGTCTCTGAAAATAGGTTTTATCACCTCCATTATTGCATGAGGCAGACTATGCTTATGAGTGTACACTTCACCAGTTAGCAATCCTTTGTTATATTTACACCAACTTCTTCTTTGGGACACAAGCTATGTTGGGGATTTTCATCGGTTGAAGAAGTATGAAAAAAAAGAGCCCAAACAGCCTTCTTCATTTCGTCGACACTTTGTGTATTTTGCCTAATAGCCATTCCATAATAGTTCTGTATTTTGTCAATTACACTGTCAGTTAACCTTCCCTTCCCATCCAACCCTTTACCATCACTGAGTTTTTGTTTTTTGTACGAAGCTTTCAGTCGCCGAAGTCTCGTTCCCATTCGCTTCTATACGTGTCCAATACACTCAAATTTCTGCACTACAACATCACCACCATAGGGCTTCAGTCCTTGAACATGTTTGAAACTTTTAGAATCACCGTCACCAAGGTAATTAACATATCGCACTTTATCACACGCCTCAGAACGCTGGAATATACTGGCAACACCAGCCACTTCCATTCCTCCACTACTGCCACTGTAGTTAGCTTTGCAATTATTTTCATGTGTACCTTTATATTTTTGTGGACATCTACAATACTTTGATATTACTGCTACATCTAAAACTTTCCCTGTATACATACTGGTGGCAGATTCTACACCATGAAGAGATGTGTGTCCCCGTTTATGCCAGGTACCATCGAACGCCGCAGTCAAATCTCTGTTACCATTATTTTCCATTACTGCCTCTTCCACAGCGTTCTTCATAGATTCTATACAGACATCTTCTACTTTAGACCCTATTAATTTATTATAGGTCGTAAACTTGGTTGGGGGATTTAGAAGATTTATGATGCTACAGAAAATTGCACTTGCAGTAGCACCCTTACCAACTGAACGCAAGGAATAAACAAATCTAATGTTGTGTTCGTAGATTTTGCTACCATTTTCTTCAGTTGCAGTTACTGCAACACTGTTCCAAAAGGTGGTCATGTATGAACACTTATCACATTTCAGTTGTATTTCACTAGCAAGTCCTACGTGCTTTATTATGGAGAGTTCCAGACCAACTTCACTACAATGAATACATCTTACACAGTTTGAAAAAATTCCTTTGAGAACCGACATATCAAATATTTCATTCACATTCGATTCGCCCATAAAACATTCATAGTTTTCACTCATTGAACCAAGCTTCTTCTGTGAAGTATTTTCTTTCCCACTTTGACTGCTATGGGCAGGTGTACTTAAGAGGTTAGGTTCACTCACTTGGTTATCGTCTTTATTGTTTACAGTAATAACACATACCTTTGGCTTTCCAACATTTCTCCTTTTCTTAAAAGGCTTCAGAGGATTTCTAATAACTTTACTTTTACTCATTATTATACTTCAACAAAACAGATACTCAAGAAACAGAATTAATTACGAATATTTTCGAGATAACGACAGAGTAAATAAACATGAAACAATCGACAATCACACCAGCGATATATATTGAACCATCACAGGTTAGCCACAACACATACTTTATCTCACATCACTAAAATGTACCTGATGAACACGGACTTTAATAATAACACCATTTGACAGCAGTTTAACAGCGCCACAGTGGGTCACGCCCATGTAGAACACATTTCAAAAAAAATAGTTGTAGTCTTCGGAATTGAATAAATTATATAACTATTAAAAGGTAATAGTCTGCAGATTCAGAAAACGCAAAAAAGTAAAAATTGAACTTTTCATGATTTTGAGCCGTTCCGGGGCCCCTTAAGAGTTAACAATATGGTAGCGAGACCTCCTGTGATTATTTGAATTTCTGTTATTGACCAACTTCTTGTAGTGCTGCCATTGCGATATAAGACTGGAAAAGAGCTGGCTACAGCTGTGTGTGGACGTTACTGAATGGGGGCTTCAGTCCTATGTTTAAACTTAAGTTTTTTTTTAACTGAATGTTGTAAACTTTACGCCAGGAAGAGGCACCACGCACAAGCAGGACTGCAATCACTAGTATACAAAAACGAGAAAGGGAACCAGTATGTGCTTCAGATTGTATTAGAGTATTCGAGGGCGTGACAAAGAGACATCACCAAAAAATAAGCTTATAAATTATAGAGTGCAGCAATCTGTCGTCCTTTTTAGATTTTATTATGCAAATCCAGTTTTCGGCTAGTAGTCATTCTCAGTGCTAAAAATACAAAAGTACTGAGTCAGATGCTATAATAAAAAGTTACAACCAATGGCATAATTTATACGGTTTGTGTATTATATACCGCTATTTTCAATGCATGTAAGTCCCTGTTCTTCGGGCGTCAGTCACAGTACTATTGTATGCAGAAGGTGGAGAACACGTTGGTTTGTTGTATGGTGCCCTCTATATGAACTACGTACATAATATTTAAGGGAAGTAAAACACTTCAAATTTACATGGGAATTTTATAAATTAAAAACATAAGTAAAATTCTTTACATTGCTCTCTGACTTATTTCATATTTGCCGTTTATATATATATATATATATATAATTTCCATGTTCCACTCCTTGTGAGTCAGTTTTCTTATTCTTTAAACATCTAAGTAACGTCAGATGGGTAAATCCTTTTTTTAAAAAACTATTTATAACACACAAGAAGGCACATGTTATATACAACTATTACAGTTGATCTGATTAAAATGTTTTTATCTTCGTATTATTTTTCTCTCTTTATTAAAACATCATAACAGGTATATTGTTCCTCTTATTTGCTAAATAGTTCATAGATGGCGCCAAATGTCACCCAGATGGTTGGTTGGTGTAGCTGGGCTATTCCGTTACAGATGTAGAGGGTACTAGCCTCTTTGTCACTTCAAACCGATTTTTCTTATAAATACAATAAAACCAACACACTGAATTGCTGTTAATAACAATGTACATGCATCTGAGCTAACATACCATGGAGAAAGTTCTGTAGGTTCAAACTTATAACCGTGATACCCGTACAATATTATGCTAAAGGCTGCTACATATTGGCAAGACAGTAGGAGCTACTTCGTTCCCCCTGGGTCAAAGATAGAAATTTAAATCAAATCAACTCTAATTGTTGTATATAGCATGTGCCTTCTTGTGTCTTATAAATAATTTTTTTAAAAAAGGGTTTTACCCATCTGATGTTACTTAGATGTTTCAAGAATAAAACAGCTGACTCATAAGGAGTGGAACCCGGAAATTTTCTGATGTTTTCTTATATATGTTTTCTATATTTACCGGCAAATATGAAATAAGTCGGACAGCAAAATAAGAATTTTACTTACGTTTTTATTTTATGAAATTCCCATGTAAATTTGAAGTGTCTTTCTTCCCTTAAATATTATATACGTAGTTCATATAGAGGGCGCCGTACAACCAACCGATGTGTTCTCCACACAGCCTGCCTTCTACATACAGTAGTATTCGAAGAACTGTGACAGACGTCCGAACAAGAGGGACTTACATGCATTGAGAATAAAAAATAGCGGTATGTAATATATAAACCATATGTTATGCCATTAGCTGTAACTTTTTATTATAGCATCTGACTATGTACTTCTTGTATGTTTAGCATTGAAAATGGCTAGCTACTAGCCGAAATCTGGATTTGCATAATAAAATCTAAAAAGGATGACTGATTGCTGCACCCTATAATTTATGATTCACATAGAGTCGCTGAGTGCATCCACTTTCCGAATGGAAGATAACCTGACAAAAAATAAGCGTTTGTAAAAGAAAATTTGATTCTCATAATTTTGTTTCACAAATATTCTACATGGTAGTGTTACTTACGAACTATTAAAGTTAATACAACAAATTTAAATATTAAGTTTTGGGTAGTTAGATGGCGGGGTTCTTAGCTAGCTGGAATGAACATACGATGGTAATAACTTCCTTTGCCCAAACTTGTAATCCTTTATGAATTTTCAAACAAGAGATTTTTTCCGGTATTCTTACATTTAAAGAAATTCTCAGAAAGTCGAATTGTTACGTTCTTAATTTGCGTGCTAACAGTAGTGGTACCATATTTTGTCACGTTTCACATCAACAAATGTATAATGCAGCAAAGCGATGTGGGACTAAGTAAAGAACAGCCATGAGTAAATACCAAAAAATGTGCAGGCAGACAACACTCCTCGATTTGAACGAAAATCGGACATAAAATACCACCACTATATCAATAAAACGAAACACGTTTGGTGACAAAAGTACACATTTTCTTGTTGTTGGACAGACAAATTTTAGATATCTTCAGTAGTTATATGCTTCCACGTTCCCAGCGGTGGATTCTAGACCTGTTTTTATATGTTCGTTTAGAAAAATATTCTCTGAACTGTCTTTCTTTTATCAGCTACGCGCTGAAGCATTTTGTGTTCCAAGTGTAGCCTGAGGAGATCCACTGGTTTGTTATTAAGAGGACGAAAATTTCAGTGGCTTGTTTATTGTTGCCATTGTTGACTAGCAAATATTTATCATCATACTGGCCACCTTTTACGATACTGCAATGTCACAAAACTCATTTGTGCCCATGATACTATGCTGTGATTCAAGTGCTAAGTACCTGAAGTCTTAGTTTCCAGCCATCTTTCTCTCATTCACTTTCATTTATCTGTTGTTGTTGTTGTTGTTGTTGTTGGCTTCAGTCCTGAGACTGGTTTGATGCAGCTCTCCATGCTACCCTATCCTGTGCAAGTTTCTTCATCTCCCAGTACCTACTGCAACCTACATCCTTCTGAATCTGCTTAGTGTATTCATCTCTTGGTCTCCCTCTACTATTTTTACCCTCCACGCTGCCCTCCAATGCTAAATTTGTGATCCCTTGATGCCTCAGAACATGTCCTACCAACCGGTCCCTTCTTCTTGTCATGTTGTGCCACAAACTCCTCACTCTCCAATTCTATTCAATACCTCCTCATTAGTTATGTGGTATACCCATCTAATTTTCAGCATTCTTCTGTAGCACCACATTTCGAAAGCTTCTATTCTCTTCCTGTACGAACTATTTATCGTCCATGTTTCACTTCCATACATGGCTACACTCCATACAAATACTTTCAGAAACGACTTCCTGACACTTAAATCTGTAATCGATGTTAAAAAATTTCTCTTCTTCAGAAACGCTCTCCTTCCCATTACCAGTCTACATTTTATATCCTCTCTACTTCGCCAATCATCAGTTATTTTGCTCCCCAAACAGCAAAACTCCTTTACTATTTTAAGCGTCTCATTTCCTAATCTAATTCACTCAGCATCACCCAACTTAATTCGACTACATTCCATTATCCTCGTTTTGCTTTTGTTGATGTTCATGTTATATCCTCCTTTCAAGACACTGTCCATTCCGTTCAACTGCTCTTCCAAGTCCTTTGCTGTCCCTGACAGAATTACAATGTCATGAGCGAACCTCAAAGTTTTTATTTCTTCTCCATAGATTTTAATACCTACTCCAAACTTTTCTTTTGTTTCCTTTATTGCTTGCTCAATATACAGATTGAATAACATCTGGGATAGGCTACAACCCTGTCTCACTCCCTTCCCAACCACTGCTTCCCTTTCATGCTCCTCGGCTCTGCCATCTGGTTTCTGTACAAATTGTAAATAGCCTTTCGCTCCCTGTATTTTACCCCTGCCACCTTCAGAATTTGAAAGAGTGTATTCCAGTCAACATTGTCAAAAGCTTTCATTAAGTCTGCAAATGCTAGAAACGTAGGTTTGCCTTTCCTTAATCTTTCTTCTAAGATAAGTCAGAAGGTCAGTATTGCCTCACGTGTTCCAATATTTCTACGGAATCCAAACGGATCTTCCCCGAGGTCGGCTTCTACCAGTTTTTCCATTCGTCTGTAAAGAATTCGTGTTAGTATTTTGCAACTGTGACTTATTAAACTGATAGTTCGGTAATTTTCACATCTGTCAACACCTACTTTCTTTGGGATTGGAATTATTATATTCTTCTTGAAGTCTGAGGGTATTTCGCCTGTCTCATACATCTTGCTCACCAGATGGTAGAGTTTTGTCAGGACTGGCTCTCCCAAGTCCGTCAGTAGTTGTAATGTAATGTTGTCTACTCCTGGGGCCTTGTTTCGGCTCAGGTCTTTCAGTGCTCTGTCAAACTCTTCACGCAGTATTGTCGCTCCCATTTCATCTTCATCTACATTCTCTTCCATTTCCATAATATTGTCCTCAAGTACATCGCCCTTGTATAGACTCTCTATATACTCCTTCCACATTTCTGCTTTCCCTTCTTTGCTTAGAACTGGGTTTCCATCTGAGCTCTTGATATTCATACAAGTGGTTCTCTTTTCTCCAAAGGTCTCTTTAATTTTCCTGTGGGCAGTACCTACTTTACGCCTAGTGAGATAAGCCCCTACATCCTTACATTTGTCCTCTAGCCATCCCTGCTTAGCCATTTTGCACTTCCTGTCGATCTCATTTTTGAGACGTTTGTATTCCTTTTTGCCTGCTTCATTTACTGCATTTTTATATTTTCTCCTTTCATCAATTTAATTCAATATTTCTTCTGTTACCCAAGGATTTCTAGTAGCCCTCGTCTTTTTACCTACTTGATCCTCTGCTGCCTTCACTACTTCATCCCTCAGAGTTACCCATTCTTCTTCTACTGTCTTTCTTTCCCCCATTCCTGTCAATTGTTCCCTTATGCTCTCCCTGAAACTCTGTACAACCTCTGGTTCTTTCAGTTTATCCAGGTCCCATCTCCTTAAATTCCCATCTTTTTGCAGTTTCTTCAGTTTTAATCTACAGTTCATAACCAATAGATTGTGGTCTGCCCCTGGAAATGTCTTACAATTTAAAACCTGGTCCCTAAATCTCTGTCTTACCATTATATAATGTTTCTGATACCTTCTAGTATCTCCAGGATTCTTCCATGTATACAACCTTCTTTTATGATTCTTGAACCAAGTGTTAGCTATGATTAAGTCATGCTATGTGCAAAATTCTACCAGACGGCTTCCTCTTTCATTTCTTACCCCCAATCCATATTCACCTACTACGTTTCTTTCTCTCCCTTTTCCTAGTCTCGAATTCCAGTCACCCATGACTATTAAATTTTCGTCTCCCTTCACTATCTGAATAATTTCTTTTATTTCGTCATACATTTCTTCAATTACTTTGTCATCTGCAGAGCTAGTTGGCATATAAACTTGTACTACTGTAGTAGGCGTGGGCTTCGTGTCTATCTTGGCCACAATAATGCGTTCACTATGCTGTTTGTAGTAGCTTACCCGCAATCCTATTTTTTATTCATTATTGAACCTTCTACTGCATTAGCTCTATTTGATTTTGTATTTATACCCTGTGTTCACCTGACCAAAAGTCTTGTTCCTCCTGCCACCGAACTTACACTCGTTCGTAAAGTACAATCAATAACTACGGGTCCATCAATTTTTCTTGCTTTATGCTCTTCTTCACGTGAAAAGGTCCCAGTATAGTCATTTAGCCGTCATTTCAAACAATGCACATTGCGAAAAACCAAGGAAAAGATAATTTGGAAGGCAAGATAATGAGTCTTTAGACTTTTTTAATTGCTAATGTAAACATGTTTTCTTAGCTGAAAACATTCGCAGTGTTCAGCACAAGAATTCACCCGCTTAAAAGCGTCAGCCGTACGGCCTCTCGGCTCATACTGACGATCTTGAACGCCAGTCACGAACTTGTTAAGGCACTGACTCCATTTCGGGAGGAGTGAGGTCTCCGGCCAACCAGGCTTCTTTCCGTGCTTCCCGAAGCCAGTACCGGTAAACGCCAGAAAGTTGCTTTTGAACAGGTCACCGTCGATTTACTGCTCCATCTGGTCCAAATCTCAACGATTTAAAGGAACTTCGTTCATTCTTTCCAAAAGAGGCGTCCGAAAACGAATCCATGACCGAAGCATGGAAACGTGGATGCTCACCACAGACGTCGTCTTCCTCCATGTCCAGCGTACCTCTCACAACACTCTTTTCTCGTTTGGCTGTCTAACTTGCCTTTCAGTCCGATCAATGAAAACGTATCACTGCACGTAGCGACTCTAACATTGTGCGTAGGAGTTCCACTCTGTTTCTTTCAGTGTTATTTCATTTAAGTTGATAAGTTGTGCTGCTTCGATTTAAGTATAATTCTTTGATTATTTGTTCCGAACATTCACCATCGAAGACATAAGCTCCTAAACTCATAGCGTTGTGGAAATCTCCGTTTTAACTTTCCAATCAGTATTTTCCTGATTGTTCGTACCCATGTCATACTTCCATCCTTGAATTTAATCTCCCACGAACAAACATTGGTCATTATTACAAATATTCTTTGCTGCTTGCTCAAACAAAAGTTGAAGACTTTTGTAAAGCATTACGCACCAACACGCAGTAAAGCGACACAGATGTCAAATCTCTCTCTCTCTCTCTCTCTCTCTCTCTCTCTCTCTCTCTATCTATCTATCTATCTGTGGAAATTTTTCGATAAGTACGAGGGTCCTTCAATAATTAAGAGACAAATTGTCCTAGGAAAAGACTGTTAGCAAGGCAAGCTTGATACTTTCATGGCTTTAAGTGGGCATCACTAGGGACGAGCACTGATCAGCTGATGTATCAACATTGTTTTGTTTATAACCTCAAAAATACATTTCAAGATGGCGAGTCCGCTTGAAACGTCCACATTAGTTGAACAACGTTCTGTTCTTCGGTTTTTACTTGCTGTAGGCGAGAAACCAGTGAATATATAGTGTACAATGTCTAAAGTTTGTGGTGAAGGTTTTATGAATCGTGTAATTTTTTTACAAATGGGTAGAGCAGTTCAAAAATGGTCGCGACTCACTGACTAACGAACACCGCTCTGGCCGACTAGTTGCAGTTTCAAGCCCCCACTTGGAAGTCGTATTGACGACATTATTCGGCCGACCGCCATGTGACTGGAGATGCTAGTTGATAAGGTTCAATTAGTACTGGTACAGTTCGTAACATTATCTGTAACAAGCTGAGGTATTGCAAAACATGTGCAAGATGGATCCCAAAGGAGTTGACGCGGCTACACAAGGAAACAAGGTTGAGAGTGTGCACAGAGCTAAAGAAGCGTTATGAAAGAGAAGGTGAGCACTTCCTCAGCAAAATTTTAACTTTTGATGAAACTTGGGTTCACTATTTTGAGCCAGAATCAAAAAGACAAAGCATGGTGTGGAAGCACACCAACTCACCTGTCAAGAAAAAATTAAAAACCCAAGCATCAGCAGGGAAAGTCATGTTGACGGTGTGTTGGGATGCTGAAGATCCGTATTTTTGTGATTATCTCGAAGAGCAGCGTACAATGAACAGCCAATACTACTCGGGTTTGCTTTTAAACAAGGTGAAGCCAGCCATGAGAGAGAGACTTCTTGGATATCAGAGGAGAGGTGTGATTCTCCAGCAAGACAACGCATATCCTCGTATTGTACAACTAACCCGTGAAACCATCGACAAAATGGGCTGGGAAATACTGCCTCATCCCCTTTACAGTCCTGATTTAGCACCTAGTGATTTCCATTTGTTTGGTGCATTACGTAGACAGGGGTTCCAGGATAACGAGGGCTTGTAAAAGTTTGTGGGAAATTGGTTCAAACATAAAGATAAAGAATTATTTGCAGCCGAAATAAAAAAGCTTGCAACCCGTTGGAACAAGTGCATAAATGTTCAATGGGATTATTTTGAAAAGTAGAAAAAGTATTGTTTTGGAGAAACAAACTTTTTTTCTCCAGACCAGTTTGTGTGTCTCATTATTAAATGACCCTCGTACATTATCCGATCTGAGTAGTATGCAGGGCAAAAATCGGTTAGTAAAATGTTTAATTTCAACTATGTGATTTTTGGAAATAGTGCTTCGTATTGTGCGACCTTTTATACTATTAATGAATGAGTCACAGAAAAGATTAACTTTTTCTTAATAAGTAGTTACGAACTAAGTCTCAGATTTACCTAAAAGGTATGAAAAATCCGAACTGAAAGCGACAAAGAAAGTAAGAACATCGTCGCCACGCAGAATATCACAGGAACTTATTTATAGCCTGGAAAGAAAGTATAAAAGTACGTATTTCTGACGTGTACGCTGAGTTCTGTTTTTTTTACACTTCTAGAAATTTCGATTGGATGTTGTGAAATAACTGAAACTCTTGCACGAGTAAGTGCCGGTCCGCTGCGGAATTAATATGTACTATAAAGCATTTCAAAAGTACCTCTCTTTCATTTTGTATGATGATTTCATTGTGTATTATTTGCCTTATTCGTCCTGCGTCCTGTCACGTGGAACAGTACTAAAAGTAGCTCTAAAATACTAATGATAAACATCATAGAGAGATTTTACTTTCGATTCCCACTTTCTATATTTACAGGTATGATGTATCATGGTTAGTAAAATGAATCATTTTGTCTTTTAGGAATTTCCGGGTCAAAGGAAAAGAACGGCGCTAAACGACGGCCAATGGATGTTGAAGTGGATGACAGAAAGCACTGGCAACAACAAGTGGAACAGAAAGAACAGCAACTGCAGCAGAACCACTTACAAGAGCAACAACAAAAAGATCAGCAAGAACAACCACCCCAGAAGCAGTACCAGCACACTCAGCATCACCAACAGTCTTCACCTCATCAGCAGCCCTTGTATCACCACCAACAGCCTTCTCCATACCAGCAGTCCCCATATCACCACCAGCAACCTTCACCACATCAGCAGTCACCATATCATCACCAGCAACCTTCACCACATCAGCAGTCACCGTATCACCACCAGCAACCTTCACCACATCAGCAGTCACCATATCACCACCAGCAACCTTCACCACATCAGCAGTCCCCATACCATCAACAGCAGCCTTCACCACATCAGCAGTCCCCATACCATCACCAGCAACCTTCACCACATCAGCAGTCCCCATACCACCACCAACAACCTTCACCCCATCAGAAATCTCCATATCTCCAACAAGCAGCTTCACCACATCCACAGTCCCCACTTAATCACCAACAGCTGCCACCTCATCATCAGGCTGCTCAACACCACCACCAGCCATCAGAAATACACCAACAGCCCCCTCAACATCACCAACAACTGTCACCACTGCAACAGACCCCTCAGCATCACCAGCAGCCATCACCAATTAGCCAACAGGCTCCTCAACATCACCAGCAGCCATCAACACTACAACAGTGCCAAGAGTCATCACCACTTAACCAACAGGACACTCAGGATCACAAACTCCCATCACCCCCACAGGCCCCACAGAACCGTCAGCAGCCATCGCCACTTCAGAAACAGAGCCTACAGTATCACCAGCAGCCATCACCTTATCACCAACAGTCATCACACCACCAGCAGTCATCACCTTATCACCAGCTCCCATCCCCTTACCACCATCAACCATCACCATATCAACAGCAGCCCTCTCAATACCACGAGCAGTCTTCGCCAAATACCCAAGAAGCACATCAACAGCATCACAAATCACCACCACAGGATCACCAACAGTCTTCGCCGCAGCAGCAGCACCAGCAGCAGCAGCAACAGCAGAAACCGCCTCCGTCGCCCCATCAGCAACTGCCTCTGCAACAGCACCACCACCAAGCCTCTCAGCTCCACCAGCAGACTCCACAACAGGTGTCACAGAAAAAGCAGCAACAGCAGCAGGAAAACCACTGCGATACTCGGCAAGGTCAAGCCGAGTAAGTATTTAAGCAAGTATGTGATAAATTTCTTTTCAGCCTATAATAATACTGTTCTCATGAATTACAATTCTACATGACTTCACGAAAGAAGACAGACCTGCATTAGCGCTAACTGTTCACTGAGTGAACAAGTATGTTCTCACCACTTCTTTACTGTTAAGATGCAAATAATTCGGACTGTTGTGAATGACACATTCTCTGACACTCGAGAATTCCTTGTTAAGGGAGACGATCAGTGAAAAGTAAGTTTTTCGTTTACACTGACATCATACAAAATATTCCTTTAAATAAAATACAATATACTGAAATAAATTTACACTATGTGATCAAAAGTGTCCGGACGCCCCCAAAACATACGTTTTTCATATTAGGTGCATTGTGCTGCCACCTACTGCCCAGCACTCCATATTAGCGACCTCAGTAGTCATAGACATCGTGAGAGAGCAGAATGGGGCGTTCCGCGGAACTCGTGGACTTCGAACGTGGTCAGGTGATTGGGTGTCACTTGGGTCATACGTCTGTACGCAAGATTTCCACACTCCTAAACATCCCTAGGTCCACTGTTTGCGATGTGATAGTCAAGTGGAAACGTGAAGGGACACGTGAAGCACAAAAGCGTACAGCCCGACCTCGTCTGTTGACTGACAGAGACCACCGACAGTTGAAGACGGTCCTAACGTGTAATTGGCAGACGTCTATCCAGACCATCACACAGAAATTCCAAACTGCATCAGTATCCGCTGAAAGTACTATAACAGTTAGACGGGAGGTGAGAAAACTTGGGTTTCATGGTCGAGCGGCTGCTTATAAGCCACGCATTACGCCGGTAAATGTCAAACGACGCCCCTCTTGGTGTAAGGAGCGTAAACATTGGGCGATTGAACAGTGGAAAAACGTTGTGTGGAGCGAAGAACCACAGTACACAATGTGGCGATCCGATGGCAGGGTGTGGGTATGAATGCCCGGTGAACGTCATCTGCCAGCGTGTATAGTGCCAACAGTAAAATTCGGAGGCGGTGGTTTTACGATGTGGTCGTGTTTTTCGTGGAGGGGGCATGCACCCCTTGCTTTTTTTCGTGGCACTATCACAGCACAAGCCTACACTGATGTTTCAAGCATCTTCTTGCTTCCCACTGTTGAAGAGCAATTCGGGGATGGCGATTGCATCTTTCAACACGATCGAGCACCTGTTCGTAATGCACGGCCTGTGGCGGTGTGGTTACACGACAATAAGATCCCTGTAACGGACTGGCCTGCACAGAGTCCTCACCTGAATCCTATAGAACACCTCGGCTGTTTTGGAACGCCGACTTCGTGCCAGGTCTCACCGACCGACATCGATACCTCTCCTCAGTGCAGCACTCCGCGAAGAATAGGCTGCCATTCCCCAAGAAACCTTCCCGCCCTTGATTGAACGTATCCCTGCGAGAATGGAAGATGTCATCGAGGCTAAAGTTGGGCCAACACCATATTGAATTCAAGCGTTACCGATGGAGGGCTCCACGAACTTGTAAGTCATTTTCAGCCAAGTGTCCGGATACTTTTGATCACATAGTGTGAACAGGGTGAAAAGTATTTAAACCGACAAACTCTGGGAGGTTGTAGGGGACATCGAAATAAATATTTCTCCCCAAAGTCATTTCTCCCCAAAGTCATTTCTCCCCAAAGTCATTTCTCCCCAAAGTCATTTCTCCCCAAAGTCATTTCTCCCCAAAGTCATTTCTCCCCAGAGTCATTTCTCCCCAGAGTCATTTCTCCCCAGAGTCATTTCTCCCCAGAGTCATTTCTCCCCAGAGTCATTTCTCCCCAGAGTCATTTCTCCCCAGAGTCATTTCTCCCCAGAGTCATTTCTCCCCAGAGTCATTTCTCCCCAAAGTCATTTCTCCCCAAAGTCATTTCTCCCCAAAGTCATTTCTCCCTATGAGGAGTATTTAAACCGGTGGAGGCCGTATTACGCTCTTCAGTTGTAGGCAGCTGCTGTCCACCAGTGAAGTAGCGCATTGTCTCTGTTTACTAATGGAGCGATACACATGAAGTAAGTACACTGAAATGCTTGGTGCGTACTACGTAGCGCACGACAGCGGACGAGCTGCACAGCGGGTTTAACAACAATATCCTAATCGCCGTATCCCGCATCATGCGACCTTTGGTGCTGTGTACCAACGTCTGCGTGAGACCGGGTCATTTAGCAAATTACATGGACAGGGACGCAGTCGCACAGTAAGTACGTTGCAATTTGAGGAAGCTGTCTTGCAGCATGTGGAGCGGGATCCTTCAATCAGCACTCTTGCAATTGCACGTAACATGGGGATGAATCGGACGAATGTAAGAACAGTCCTTCGAGAGCAGTTGTTACGTCCATTTCACTTACAGCGTGTCCACAACCTGGAAGCAGTTGATTATCCACCCAGAGCACAGTTTTCGCAGTGATACCTGGGACACTGTGAAATGCATCCTACATTTCCATCCTCTGTGTTGTTTACCGATGAAGCAACGTTCGGGCGTGATGGAGTCTTCAACATGCACAATTCGCATATTTGGAGTGAGGATAACCCACATGCCACAGTTACTAGCGCTCATCAAGTGCGGTTCTTCGTTAATGTGTGGGTCGGTGTTGTTGGGGACTGTTCACTTGGGCCGCACCTGCTACCTAGGCCATTAAATGGCAGGCACTATTACAATTTCCTCTCCAGAGCATTGCCAGAATTGCTGGAAAACGTCTCGCTCCCTACAAGACAACGCATGTGGTTCCAACATGGCGGGGCGCCGGCACATTTCAGTCGTCGTGTGCGTCGATTCCTGGACCGACGGTTCCCAGAAACGTGGATTGGCATAGGTGGTCCTGTACCATGGTCTGCTCGATCCCCAGATTGTCCCTTCTGGACTTTTTTGTTGGTTTAATTAATTTGTTGCCAGAGAAATCTTCCTCTACCGGTTTAAATACTCCTCATAAGAAAAAATTACATTAGGGAAAAATATTTGTTTTGATGTCCCCTACAACCTACCAGAGTTTGTCGGTTTAAATACTTTTCACCCTGTATAATTGCACTGTAAATACTAAGACATAATGAAACTTTCCTACTAGTGTAGCAGACTGTAATTAATGTACGTCTCTACATTGCTCGGTCACCACGAACGACCAACACTGCGTCCCGTCTGAATTCATGAGATTATTGATGAGATCCTTGGCAACTTTTTTCTGCTCTTCGAGAACAGCTATCATCAGCTGTGCAATAGTCGTGTGATGTATTAGCTTAGTTAAAATGTGTCTTCCAAGAGAATGAAACGCTTACTGAAAAGGATTTGCCGCTAAAGCATACTGGTCGTGTCATTAGCAAACTTACAGCGCTATGAGTACGAGCATGAACATTAATGAAATGGAAAGCATCGGCCATAACGCCAGGCTGTCAAATCAGATGTCAGAAGAGGACATTCCTGTACTTCAGAATAACGAGTTTAGAGCATCCACAATTTTTCATTTTAAGCTACACGCCAGATCAAATGTTCACCTGCTTCTGGTTCCACGCTGTCTTCGTAAAAACGCGTGGCCGCCATGATCGACAGCAAAAGGCGAGGTCTATAAAACGCTGCTCCAATCGTTCTGATCCGTTTGAAGTTATCTTTCCAGTCCTCTGCATTTACGCAGTTCCTTGCCTCACACAATCCCGCAAAGATCAAGTTATCAGTTCATCTTTTTTAATCGTTCGATTATTAAAGGAAAGAAGGAACTGTCGACCTCGTTCGTATAGTCCTCCTAAACCTCACCAAAAACTCTGTAAATCATGTCGTTCGTTGTGCCCCTATCCACAGTATTATTCCACTTCGTCTTCATACAACACCGCGCGAATTGGTAGTAGGGCAAATACCATGGGTCTGCACGCATATAATCAAACTTCACGTAAACGCAGTGGATGAATAACTCTGGTCAAGGTAATGTTGTCGCAGTAGGGTGGAGCGATACTCTAGGCTCAGCTGTGGGCGTTCCACGTGTAAACTCTGACGGTTCTCGCCTAGTGTGTTGGCGTAGTGGTTAAGCAGGACTATAGGAAGTGCAGGACTACGATCCCCGTCCCGTCATCCAGATTTAGATATTCCTTGCTATGCAAGCACTGTGAGCAAGTCATTCGTGGACACACTGAATAATATCCTCGGATATGGCATCAGTATACAGGAGTAGGCTCCGAATGACTTCCAACACAGAAATCTGATAGTCTTGACAGTATGATGTCGTCGCCGTAGTCGTATCTCCATCTTCGTCCCCTTCAGCGAAATGCGTAGGACTGCTGCAGCATTCATGCTTAATAAAACATTGAAATGCCGTTTATAGCGATCAGATTCTAGGTGGAATGCGAAAACAAAAATCGTCATTAAACGTCTCTTGCCCATATTTAAATAAGTCTGCTGATTTACAAGGAAAATTAAAATTCAAGCAACAGTAAATAACTTTCATATTCATTCTCTGGAATAGTCTCGTTGCGAATAGCAGTTATTTTGTCCAAAGCTTGTCGGTGAGCAACTCGCTCTACTTGAACATGTAGACACTCGGGAGAAAGTGGCCTCACCCGATATAGGTCCGTGGATGGTACCAATATGTTCCAAAACGCCGCGCGAAAATGATTTTTCAGAGGGCCATATCTTGGGTTCTATTTATCAGAGATAGTCCTTGGCGTAGCGGCCATTAGCATTCCCATTGGAAAAACGGCCATACCGTAGCTATGATGCAGTAGGATCAAAATTAAAAATTTGGGTAGCTCAGATGGTAGAGCACTTGCCTGCGAAAGGCAAAGGTCCCGAGTTCGAGTCTCGGTCCGGCCCACAGTTTTAATCTGCCAGGAAGTTTCAGATCAGCCACACTCCGCTGCAGAGTGAAAATCTCATTCTGTAAACATTACACACTTTGACAAACTGCCTATTCGCTTCTATCTCGGGTTCTTCGGCCGACGTTCATCTAATGATTTTACTGACGTTTCGCCAGCACGAGTGGCTGGCATTGTCAAAGCTTCACCCTCCATTGCCGGTGGTGAACTGGAGCCGAGCTCGCGGCCGCAGACTATATGTACCTGGCGCGCCAACGTCCGAGGGCTTCTCCGCGGTCATTTCCGGTGCGGTTCTCCTCTTGCTACCTGCGAAGGTCGTTCGCTGCAGCACGGGAAGCCAGGATCCGTTTACCTTAAGGATTTCCTCTTTCTTGTTGAAGCCGTTGGCGTTTTTTTGTATTTCTACAGCTTCTCTGAGCAAGAGTGTGTGATAGTGCTTCTCCACAGCCAGAACTTCCGTGTCGGCGAATTTTATTACTTGGATGGTCTCACTCAGTGCGTGCTCTGTCACGGCCGATTTCTCTGCCTGCCACAACATGCAATGACGCTTCTGTTCTTTGATCCTGGTGTTGATTGATCGTCCTGTCATTCCGACATCAACTTTTCCGCATGTGCACGGTGTACGGTATATTCCCAACATTTCAAGTGGGTCTCTTTTCTCCTTTGCCGATCTAAGACACTCTTTGATCTTCCTTGTCGGTTTGAAAATCATCTTTACGCCATGTTTGCGCAGTATACGGCCGATTCTGTCCGTCACTCTGGGAATGTGTGGCAGAAAGGCCGTATCCGACATTTCTTTTTCTGATTCCTTACTTCGCCGAATGTTTGGCGCTGTTACACTTCTAACATAATTTGTGGAGTACCCATTGCTCCTCAGAACACTTTCCAGGTGTTGCATTTCGCGTCTGAGGTGCTGCGGCTCACATATTCGTTCTGCTCGCGATAGGAGCGTATTAATCATGCCTCTTTTTCTGGCTCGAGTGGTGGTTTGGTTTGATAGTTTGTGTAGATATCGGTCCGTGTGTATCGGTTTTCGATACACGCTGTGTCCCAGGTTTTCGCCATCCCTTGTGACCAGCACATCTAGGAATGGCAGTTTTTTGTCCTTTTCTACTTCCATGGTAAATTTTATGTTGGCATGGAGGCTGTTCAAGTGTCTTAGGAAGTAACCGAGCTGTTCTTCACCATGGCTCCACACAACGAAAGTATCATCGACGTATCTGTACCACACCTTAGGTTTGCAAGTCTCCAAGTCAAATTCGAAGCACAGGGACTGGAAAGCCTTAAGGTGAACGGATCCTTGCTTCCCGTACTGCAGCGAACGTCATCCGCAGGTAGCAAGAGGAGAACCGCACCGGAAATGACCGCGGAGAAGCCCTCGGACGTTGGCGCGCCAGGTACATATAGTCTGCGGCCGCGTGCTCGGCTCCAGTTCACCACCGGCAATGGAGGGTGAAGCTTTGACAATGCCAGCCATTCGTGCTGGCGAAACGTCAGAAAAATCATTAGATGAACGTCGGCCGTATAACCTGAGACAGAAGCCAGTAGGCAGTTTGTCAACAAGTGGCCACAAAAGCCTTAAAAATTTTGTATTACACACTTTCTCCAGCCCAGACAAATTCAGCAATTGGTTCTTTTGCACTAGGTATGGTTAGGGTGGACCTTAGATGAGTTAAGAGCACCATTTGTTCATGGGCGATTTTTGGAAAAAGCTATGATTTTTGGGTTATGGCCTATAATTTCTGGTCACGATCGATCGTCGAAATTTTTACCGTACGCTTTTAAGATGTTGTTCTCAAGGGAACTTGAAACTTTTTCAGTATCACTATTCGCTACCGAGATCCAGAAGTTGAAAGTTATCGCACTTACGCACGTAAAATATGCAGGTAATATCCAGTCTGAGCCATGAAAGTAGTTTTAACTGACGTAGTGAACGCACGCCAAGGGTTCTGGGGTCATTGCAAGGGTTCTGAGTTCACGATTTAGTTAGGAGGCGCGCGTTTTTGAAATGGTGACGAAAAACATAGTTTGGTGACATCGGAAATTTCAAAGTATTGTCACAATGAACGAAAAAATTATTTCCACAATCAGATTAGTTTTGCCATTGAACAAACACATTAGCCTCAAGGATAACCAGACTTCACCCAATGTCTTTAGCTGGCTACTGGAGGCTCACATGACTCAAACATTTTTTTTTTTTTTGTTTCTCCGTGAAAGTGGGTAGGGTTTATTGTTTTAGAGCTCGGCCCAACGTAAAAACACAGTGAGCTAGGTGTAGAATAGAGGAGCCCGGTTGGGAAAGTTTAAAATGAAATGTACAGTTCTGGCATTTCTTTCAACTAAAGTAAACCACCAGAAAGCATTGACTGCGGCGTGTTTTAATTGCAGTTATTGAACATAATATGTTGTATACAGGATGTCGCTGGTGGATTTGTCAATTTTCAGAGATATAACACGGACGTTAATTCGAAGCAAGAAAGGCTAGCAAACACGGCCTCTAAAATACATACCTTAAGAGCTACGAGAACTTGTTCATCTTCGCTACTGTGAAACAGATCTCTTCTACTGAACAAGTGGTCATCGCCCTTGCAGTACGCATTTTAGAGCCCATAGTTGCATGACTTTTTGCTTCGAGTGATCATTGCTGACACCCATGAATATTGACCTGAACCTCATCAACATCATTTCAGAGTGTGTTCAGGGGTATTTCGTATTTTGATATAAGGAACCTGTTGTCTGCGGTGGCTCGTTGCAGGATACGTTATTTGGAAATAAACTTAATCCATTCCTCTACAGCAGTGATGGGGCAAACAGACCTGTTAACCGTACCGGTACTTCAGTATTGAATAACCGGTATTTTTCGGTATTTGTTTGGTCTCGGCAGCGACAAGTTTTCTAAATTTCTTACTAATAACTGGGGAACAAAATGGCATCTAACTTTCCAAATCAGAGGTGGAAAAATTTTTGATTTTAAATAAACAATTTATGTAACATTTTTACTACAAATGAGTGACGCTTATTCTTAAAATTTAAATAATGGGCGGTTACATAAAATGGGAAATACCATCAATGCTATTTCAGCAACAACACAAACAGTTGGAAACTAGCAACAAACACATGACATAAGAATCTGTACAGTACTGCTGAGACGACAACGTACTTGTTGCTGTGTGGTCTGGGCTACTACACGGTACGCGTGTTGAACTAGATATGCTCCGCCTCGTCTATTCGGTACTTTCGCCGGCCGGTGTGGCGATGCGGTTCTAGGCGCTTCAGTCTAGAACCGCGTGCCCGCTACGGTCGCAGGTTCGAATCCTGCCTCGGGCACGGATGTGTGTGATGTCCTTAGGTTAGTTAGGTTTAAGTAGTTCTAAGTTCTAGGGGACTTATGACCTCATAAGTTGAGTCCCATAGTGCTCAGAGCCATTATTCGGTACTTTCTCGTGTCGCCTTCAGACGGTTTGATCGCAGAATGAAACCACGTTAATTTGTACGTATTTTGCGAAGCGCGGAAGCAGTGGAGTACAATGCTCCATTTGTTTTCAAAGATTAAAAACGACAGGACGCACAGTATATTTTCGACATCAAAGAAGAAGAACAAATTCACAATGTGCGTCAGAAAAAAAGGTAAATTTGGCTGATATATCTATTAACTGACGTGTTATAAACATAGGATAACTGATCCCTTAATTTTCTCTCTGTCGGTCCGTTATGGCCAGGGGACATCGGAAGGTACGTACTTTTTCAAGTCAATAAACTTTGCCGAAAGTCGTATACTTTAAGCTACGAGTATTTTATTTCGAACCCAACCAGTTTCGGCAGTTCATTTTGCCATCTTCAAGCCTCATACGCCTTTTTTCGAATCAACGAGCTTATCGTATAGTGCCATAAAACTGGATACCGTGAATCCCAATCGTTGTGCAACTGATTCATACGAAAGCGTGACCTGAACTCAGTCAGTTGGGGTCACACTTTCGTATGTGTATGGGGCCTGAAGATGACAAAATGAATTGCCAAAACTGGTTTCGTCAGTAATAAAATAAAATAACCTGAAGTATACGGCTTTCGGTAAAGTTTATTGCTTTAATTTTGTGGTTGCTTTACGGTAAAAAATTTATACTATCCAAAAGTGGCGATGCAGGAAATTTGTCGTCTTTTGGCCTTTCGCTCTCTCTCCGTCGCAGCTGACCGTTTCCTTCACTTTCACCTTCTGCCACAACCTCGATCTCATATCGTTCTAATTCTCCTCCTCTTCCAACTTCATTACCTTTTTTAAGCTTTGTTAGAGATTCGTTTATTTCTGGAAATAATAGCAATAAAAAGCCGAAAATCAGTCATTTCAGAACCCAGTTATTTCGAGCGTTTTTAAGTCCGGTTAAACCAGAAACGAAAAATCCGGTGTAACCGAAAACCGGTTTGTTTCGGCGATAACTGCCAGCCCTACCCCACAGTACATGCTTTCAGAATATTAACGCCCACTTCACTCTTAACCTACATGTTTGTAGCATCGGAAAACTGCAGATGGAAAAATGACTGATGTGGCCTTCCATTGCATCCTGCGAACGCCTGCAGGAGGTGCATATAGACCATTTCTGAATCAGTAAACCGATCCATACTGTTGCATATCACTGTTGACGTGTAACACTGTTGGAAATTACAAGCCCGAGATAGAACACAGCAGTACCAGATACGAACTTGAGAAGGAATAGTTAAAGAGGCCACTACAGTTGTTAACGGCAGATATCGTGAGTGAAAGGAACAAGTTTTTTTCCAAACAAGCGCTTACATTTGCACTGTTCTGCAGATATTTATAGTGCAGTCGAGACAAAAATAAGTGAAGCTAACAAATCAAATGAAACAAAATTGTGTTTCGACCACGGTAGGCTAGTGGCGAACAACATTCGAAATTTAGCCTGTAGATTTAGGGTTAACCCTGTTACTTCCCAAACCATCAGAGCACACTGTCTGAAAGGGATAGCCAGAATATTTTATTCGCTGGACGGCAGTGTAGTTCAGGAGCCAATTGCACAATTAAAGCCGCTTACCATAAGAGGTCGAACTACTAACAGACAATTACCTTGTACTTTTCATAGTTTCAGGGGCAGTGAAATACAGAGGCCATTTCCACCTCATCAGGTCATCCATATCGTTTGTTGGCAAGTTGAGAAGCCAGCAAGTAAGTTTATATCTCTTCCTATGTCTGTAAATCCCAATATGGAGTAAAAAGTGGACTGGTCTGGAACTTCGCGAACAATCTATACACTCAGTTTCTTGCCCTCTAAATATCGCCAGGATATCATACCATACTTGTTATACAGACATTGTTTCGTTCGAGCCAAATATCAATGTTGGAAGGGTCATGGAACAACTTCTTTATTCACAAAGCACAAAATACTTCTGTACCATTGTTAAAGCAATATCGGTAACGAACTTAAATTGTATTTGTCTCTGTGTTCCAATCACAAGTCATGGACAAATCCCGAAGTCTTTTAAAATTTGTTCTATTTGGCCTATCGTTTTAAATCGCACTGCTTTAAGTATTGGTACTTATGACCTTTCATTGCTGCACAGTGTTCGACTTGTAATTGATGTTTTCAGTGAAATGAACTAAATTTTATCTCAATTTGTAATGCCTCTGAATAAAAAGAGAGATGAATTGAAGGAAATAAAACAAAGTTGGAATTTCTTTTATGATTCCAACAGGCACACGACATACTCGGGCGCTACTCCTCTAAATACTAATGCCTCTGCTGCTCTTATCTCAAGAGTTACATACATATATAAAAAAAAGTTTTTCCTCAACCCAGCTCCCACAACTCCTGAAGATAGACGTTGACTGTGGATCACAGTCCCTTTGACTGTTCAGAGATGTCACTAATCCGCCCAAAGATGTAAACAGCCATGCATGAGCAGCACCTACTACTAGACAGAGAAGGTCCGACAGCCGATCAGTTCCAGTCATTCCACCAGGAAGGCTCTTGTCTGTAGTTCAACCATGCCTAGACGGTCAATACTGCGGTTCGCTCGCTTCCGCATTGTTACTCTGTGCCAAGAAAGGCTCTCAACAAGGGAAGTGTCCAGGCGCCTCGGTGTGAACCAAAGCGATGTTGTTTGGACATGGAGGAGATACAGACAGACAGGAACAGTCGATGACATGCCTCGCTCAGGCCGCCCAAGCGCTACTACTGCAGTGGATGACCGCGACCTACGGATTATGGCTTGGAGTATCGCTGACAGCACCGACACCTGTTGAATAATGCTTTTCGTGCAGCCACAGGACGTCATGTTACGACTCAAACTGTGCGCAATAGGCTGCATGATGCGCAACTTCACTCCCGACGTCCATGGCGAGGTCCATCTTTGCAACCACGACACTATGCAGCGCGGTACAGATGGGCGCAACAACATGCCGAATGGACCACTCAGGATAGGCATCACGTTCTCTTCACCGATGAGTGTCGCACAGGAGAGCAACAAGGTGGAGGTTCCCTGATGTTTTGGGGTGGCATTATGTAGGGGGCGACGTACGCCGCTGGTGATCGTGGAAGGCGCCGTAACGGCTGAACGATACGTGAATGCCATCCTCCGACTGATAGTGCAACCATATCGGCAGCATATTGGCGAGGCATTCGTCTTCATGGACGGCAATTCGCTCCCCCATCGTGCACGTCTTGTGAATGACGTCCTTCAAGATAACGACATCGCCCGACTAGAGTGGCCAGCATTTTTTCCACTCATGAACCCTATCGGACATGCCTGGGGTAGATTGAAAAGGGCTGTTTATGGACGAAGTGACCCACTAACCACTCTGAAAGCTCTACGCCGAATCGCCGTTGAGGAGTGGGACAATCTGGACCAACAGTGCCTTGATGAACTTGTTGATAGTACTCCACGACGAATACAGGCATGCATCAATGCAAGAGGACGCGGTGCTGGGTATTAGAGGTAACGGTACGTACAGCAATCTGGACCACATCTGAAGGTCTCGCCGTATGGTGGTACAACATGTAATGTGTGGTTTTCAGGAGCAGTAAAAAGGGCGGAAATGATGTTTATCTTGATGTCTATTTCAGTTTTCTGTACAGGTTCCGGAACTCTCGGAACCGAGGTGATGCAAAACTTTTTTTGATGTGTACATTTGATAATGACAGCTAAAAGCACCTTGTTGCCTGGAGAAAGCAAATCTTATTCAAATGTTTTGATTTCCAGTTGTGATGGGTTCCTGGAATTTTCGTGACACATCTCGTGCCACGCAAAGTAATTCTTTCCTTATGTGGAAAGCACTAAAATGTCCGGTCACTCGCTATTAAAATAAAAAACTGTGGGTTCGCCAGAACGAGCTATGTGCGGGTAGCTCCTTGGGTAAGAGATAGCCGAGAGTGTTAATTTTCAGTAAGATACGAAGACACCGTAAAGTTGTTCCATGCCTCTTTTGTGACTACTTGCCTGTATAATGCGTCCTAAGTGACAAGTGTGTCCGGAAAACGACAAGAACTCTGATTTTCGAATGTTTCCAGTGCTCGTCCCTCACGAGCGGAAGTGGCTGAACACGTCTTAAGGGGGCTTAATTCGGCGATGAACTATTTTCTGTCGGTTTCACAACTACGTTTCGTCACAGAAAGTGAACATACAATTCCTGAATTCGCTTGGAGATACACTGGTGTGCAAAAACTTCAGGAAGAAAATAATTGTCGCGTCACGGCAAAGTAACATAGGTCGATGAATCTTGGTCGATACAAGGAGATAACTGCTACAACATAATATAGAAGGTAAATGAAAGAATTATGCATTGAAACGTCAGACATGACGCTATTATTCAAAGGCGTTAATTACACTTAAGTCAGTGATTTATGATGGTCCCGTGATGACTGGGTGTTGTGTGATGTCCTTAGGTTAGTTAGGTTTAAGTAGTTCTAAGTTCTAGGGGACTGATGACCGTAGCTGTTGAGTCCCATAGTGCTCAGAGCCATTTTTTTTTTTTTTTTTATGATGGTCCCCCGGACATTACGAAGGGCGGGACATAGCCTAGTTCTAAATAGGGCGTGTGATCACCACGGACGACAATGCGTGCTCTTCAGCGGGCTCCCATGCTAACTACAAGGTTGATCATGAGTTCTTGTGGTATGGCGTTCCAGCAGAGACGTCGACAAGTGTGTGTGTGTGTGTGTGTGTGTGTGTGTGTGTGTGTGTGTGTGTGTAAACACGCTGCAAAACGTCTTCCCAATTCTTTTGCCGAATATCCCCTCGTTCCAATAGCCACTCTACCTGCGTTGTTAGATGCGGTCGCGCATTGTCACCAATAAAAACGAAGTCAGGGCGAAATGCACCCTCGACCTGAAGAGATACACACGGGTGAGGAACAGTGTGTCGCAATAACGTCGACCGGTATGTGTGCACTGTCAATACGCTCATGCAACATTATGTCTCCTAACATCATCAACGCTTTTACCACCAAAATTAGCATATTCGACATTTTTACTGGGTGCATTGCGTGCTTCCACTTCTCACCATACGGCGGTAAGTTCAATACTGTCGGACATGATGGTTTAGATGATTTGATGAAGCATTACGTTATACATTTACATGGATTCTCTGCAAATCACATTGAAGTGCCTGGCAGAGGGTTCATCGAATCACCTTCACAATTCTCTATTATTCCAATCTCGTATAGCACGAAGTAAGAATTAACACCTATATCTTTCCGTACGAGCTGTGATTTCCCTTACTTATCGTGGTGATCGTTCCTCCCTATGTAGGTCGGTGTCAACAAAATATTTTCGCATTCGGAGGAGAAAGTTGGTGATTGGAATTTCTCGAGAAGATTCCGTCGCAACGAAAAACGCCTTCCTTTTAACGATTTCCAGCCCAAATCCTGTATCTTTTGTGTCACTGTCTCCCATATATCGCTATAACACAAAACGTGCTGCCTTTCTTTGAACTTTTTCGATGTACTCCGTCAGTCCTATCTAGTAAGGATCCCACACCGCGCAGCAGTTCTCTGAAAGAGGACGGACAGTCTCGTTAGTAGGTCTGTTACATTTTCCAAGTGTCCTGCGAATAAAACGTAGTGTTTGGTTAGCCTTTCCCACAACATTTTCTGTGTGTTCCTTCCAATTTAAGTTGTTCGTAATTGTAATACCTACGTATGTAGTTGAATTTACGGCTTTTAAATTAGACTGATTTATCATGTAACCGAAGTTTGAGTGGATGACCTCACACTTTTCGTTATTTAGGGTCAACTGCCACTTTTCGCACCATTCAGATATCTTTCCTAAATCGTTTTGCAGTTTGTTTTGATCTTCTGATGACTTTATTAGTCGATAAACGACAGCGTCATCTGCAAATAACCGAAGACGGCTGCTCAGATTGTCTCCAAAATCGTTTATATAGATAAGGAACAGCAAACGTCCTGCAACACTACCTTGGGGAACGCCAGAGATCACTTCTGTTTTACTCTGACTTTCTATCAATTACTACGAACTGTGACCTCTCTGACAGGAAATCACAAAGCCACTCACATAACTGAGACGATATTCCATAAGCACGCAATTTCGCGACGTTGTATGGGAGCTATTGACCTCCAAATCTTGGAAGATTAACCGGTCATCGTTACTGTGACACTCTAGTCCTTCTCCATGTGCGTCTTTTCAGGAGTGCATTCGGCTCTGGCTTCGTTTTTATGGGTGACAATGCGCGCGCGACGTCATCGCACAGCGCAGGTGGAGCAGCCCTTGGAACGACAGGATATCGATGAAGTCATTGGCGTGCCCGTTCTCTGGAATTAAATCCCACCGAGAACGTGTGCGATGCGTTGGGGAGACGTATTGCAGCGACGACCATGCAGCAGTTGTCAGCTACGCTGGTGGAGGAAGGGAACGCCCTACCACAAGAAAGCCTTACCAACCTTGCGGGCAGCACGAGAGTGCGTAGCCGAGCCATGCACTGCTGTCCGTGGTAGCCACGCGTCGTACTAATGACCATTTGTAATGTCGAGCAGATAATCACAAATACTGTGACCTGGGTGTAATTATTGGCTTTGAAAGAAATAAGCAAAGAGGCAAACTGAAACGACATTCCTATTGTTACCTTCTGTATTACTGTAATTTCTTTCCAAATATGGTCCAAACTACTTCGCTGTTTCAGTGAAATACACTACTGGCCCTTAAAATTGTTACACCACGAAAATGACGTGCTACAGACGCGAAATTTAACCGACAGGAAGAAGATGCTGTGATATGCAAATGATTAGCTTTTCAGAGCATTCACACAAGGTTGGCGCCGGTGGCGACACCTACAACGTGCTGACCTGAGGAAAGTTTCCAACCGATTTCTCATACACAAACAGCAGTTGACCGGCGTTGCCTGGTGAAACGTTGTTGTGATGCCTCGTGTAAGGAGGAGAAATGGGTACCATCACGTTTCCGACTTTGATAAAGGTCGGATTATAGTCTATCGCGAGTGCGGTTTATCGTGTCGCGACATTGCTGCTCGCGTTGGTCGAGACCCAATGACTGTTAGCAGAATATGGAATCGGTGGGTTCGGGAGGGTAGTACGGAACGCCGTGCTGGATCCCTACGGCCTCGTATCACTAGCAGTTGAGATGACAGGCATCTTATCCGCATGGCTGTAACGGATCGTGCAGCCACGTCTCGATCCCTGAGTCAACAGATGGGGACGATTGAAGGCAACAACCATCTGCACGAACAGTTCGACGACGTTTGCAGCAGCATGGAGTATCAGCTCGGTGACCATGGCTGCGGTTACCCCTGACGCTGCATCACAGACAGGAGCGCCTGCGATGGTGTTCTCAACGACGAACCTGCGTGCACGAATAGCAAAACATCGTTTTTTTTTCGGATGAATCCAGGTTCTGTTTACAGCATCATCATGGTCGCATCCGTGTTTGGCGACATCGCGGTGAACGCACATTGGAAGCGTGTATTCGTCATTGCCATACTGGCGTATCACACGGCATGATGGTATGGGGTGCCATTGGTTACACGTCTCGATCACCCCTTGTTCGCATTGACGGCACTTTGAACAGTGGGCGTTACATTTCAGATGTGTTACGACCCGTGGCTCTACCCTTCATTCGATCCCTGGGAAACCCTACATTTCAGCAGGATAATGCACGACCGCATGTTGCAGGTACTGTACGGGCCTTTCTGGATACAGAAAATGTTCGACTGCTGCCCTGATCAACACATTCTCCAGATCTCTCACCAACTGAAAACGTCTGGTCAATGATGACCGAGCAACTGGCTCGTCACAATACGTCAGTCACTATTCTTGATGAACTGTGGTATCGTGTTGAAGCTGCATGGGCAGCTGTACCTGTGCACGCCATACAAGCTCTGTTTGACTCAATGCCCAGGCGTATCAAGGCCGTTATTACGGCCAGAGGTGGTTGTTCTGGGTACTGATTTCTCATGATCTATGCACCCAAATTGCGTGAAAATGCAATCACAGGTCAGTTCTAGTTTAATATATTTGTCCAATAAATATCCGTTTATCATCTGCGTTTCTTCTTGGTGTAGCAATTTCAATGGCCAGTAGTGTACTTTTGTTTTTAAGTTTTGCACACCAACGTAGCTCCACGCCCAGCTTCACGCAAGAAAGAAATTCTTTTCTCTGCCAGAATTTACTTTTAAGAGCTAACGATGAAGTGAGATGGTTCTCTACGAACTTCATTCGCTAGTGCTTTACTGCCGTAGCTGAAGAAGACAAATTTTTGTTTTGTAACAAGTAAGTGCAGGGCGATCGGTAAACAAAACATGTGCAATCGTCGGCATCACAAGAATTCCACAGTACTAATCTCACATCGTTATTTTTTCAGCATTTAGTCAAAATGTATTGCGCCGGAATGTACTTATCGACAAATAAACCACTTGCTGATTAAATTCCAGTGTATTATTTTTCGCTAGAACACTTAAGTGCCTTCGAAGAGTTCCTTCACTTCTCGAAGCAAATTTGTATGCGACAGAGCTCTGCTCTTCGCATTGTCCGAATTTCTTTGCATTGTTCACGACATCTAAGAATCTGCTGTCTAATATCCTATTTGTCCATACTGAAATGGCATACGTATTGCGAGCACTTAACGGGTTCATTGCTTGAATCACTGACCCTTTGGCTTTCTGACCCTCCTTGCTTAATTTGCATGTAAGAGATTTCTTTGTAAGGACGTTCCGTCGCCAACGATGTTGATGAGAAAGTTTTTTTGCTGGGCGTTAACCTATTTTCTAGAATGTATTTTAGTTTGTCGCGATGTTTTCTCGCCTATATTCGTTTTTTCTTAAGTTTTCGTGTGGCAAGCACTTCCATTGCCTGCATCATGCTGAGGTGTTGTGATGCACACGTAACTATAACAAGTATTTTCCACAAATAACATAGTAAAAACACTTTTCACTTCACCAAAACACAGTGTGATTGTGGTTTGTTGCGTGTCCCAGCCCAGTCAGTGTTCATTTGTTCACCAGAGAGTTCGGCGCCAAATTTGAATCTCATCATCATTCGCGAAGTGTCGAGACTGGAAATGGACAGATTTGGAACTTGTGTGGACGCTGATCACCACGATGTTGAGCGTCCCACAAATCATCATCATCATCATCATCATCATCATCATCGTCCCCAATTACAATATGATTTTTGAGCAGAGTTTCCAACATTCAGAATCAATAGGAGAATACTGGTAATTTTTTATAGTTGTCAACCACTTACATCATTTCGAGAAAAGTATCGGTGGGCGGACTAAATTTTCTTTTATTTGCCTATAGGATATTTTAATTCTTTTCATCTTGAAACTGAGGGTGTCAAAATGTTTCAATCTTTGTTCGATTTGTAGTTCATTACATGAAATAATTGGAAAAACCGAAAATTGGTTATTTCGAGCAGTTTTAACAGTCCGGTTAAACTGGCGTTGAAAAAAAAAATCCAACCGAAAACCGGTTGTTTCGCTGATAACCGCTATTCCTCCTGTGCAAACATGTAGCATTGTTGGTCTTTCTGCCTTTGGAGTCATCCCTAAACCACCCTTGTGCCATCTAGGGGCAGTGGGTGGAAGGCAGAGAATTCCAGCGACAGGACAAAAAATGGAAGGACAGCTCTGCGCGGAAGTGAGCGAAGCGCCAGGCGAGGTCAGAGTGGGGCCAGCTGTCGGCAGTGGGAGCGACACGGCGGTTGGAGAGGCTCGTGCGCGAGCTTGTTTACTGCGCAGTAAGGCCCCGGCGTCTGGAAGAAGCGAGGACCTGCCCGTGATAGCAGCGACGTTACGACGACATCCAACACGGTAAACAGGCCGGCGAGATTATCTGCTGCTCCCGTCAGGGCCACATCCCACAAACATCAAACCACTACTGTAGCTCTACTGAAGAACTGTACAGGTTACATGTTTGTTTGCATTGTCATCTTACGCAGCTGCTGTTAAATCAGTTGTCATTGTGTCTCCGTCTTAAACCTACTGTAATTGGTTAAAGAGAATTTTATACCAGACGCGTCTCACTCTGTTATAAAGCGTCCCCCGCGATCATTCTGCGAATATGAATACATACAGTCATGGAAAAAGTATTCATACACCGTAGATCATGCAGAATAATATTATTTGTTAGAACTAAAGAAACTAAAGATCGCAACCATAGATGTTATTTGGTAACCCAACAGTATGGAGCTTCCTTCCTAATCTGTACATATAGGATTGACTAACAAATTAGCTTTCTGCAAAAAGAACATAATTCTTTATCAGCTGGCTGCACACAGCGGGGGAAAAGAATTCACACATACAAATAAAATTACGTTGTACATAAATAGTCCGCAGCTCGTGGTCGTGCGGTAGCGTTCTCGCTTCCCGCGCCCGGGTTCACGGGTTCGATTCCCGGCGGGGTCAGGGATTTTCTCTGCCTCGTGATGACTGGTTGTTGTGTGATGTCCTTAGGTTAGTTAGGTTTAAGTAGTTCTAAGTTCTAGGGGACTGATGACCATAGATGTTAAGTACCATAGTGCTCGGAGCCATTTGTACATAAATATAATGACAATATTAAACACGTCTCCTATATATCATTTCTGTTAAAGTCTTTGGCATGACATGAACGAGTTTTCTGGTAATGTCGCTGTTGATCCATTGTGGACGTGGGGCAGCGGCTGGTTAAATATTCAAATGGTACAAATGGCTCTGAGCACTATGCGACTGAACATCTGAGGTCATCAGTCCCCTAGAACTTAGAACTACTTAAACCTAACTAACCTAAGGACATCACACACATCCATAAGAGGCGGGATTCGAACCTGCGGCCGTAGCAGTCGCGCGGTTCCGGACTGAAGCGCCTAGAACCACTCGGCCACTGCAGCCGGCTGGTTAAATATTCAACGAAGATATTCACCAAACAGCTGTGCAAAGTGAGAACTTATTTTGTTTTCGCTACCAGTTTCGGCAGTTCAATATGTGCCCCCTATGCCAATGTCGATAATTTTTGAGAAGTGCGTGTGGGACCTGAAGATGGCATATTGAATTTCTGAAACCGGTAGAAAAATAAAATAACTTCTCGACAAACACAGCTGGTTGGCGAATACGTTTGTTAAACAAAAAAAAAAGACTTTTGCTAGTCTCTAGCTTATCTTTTGTCACTCTTGTTGTAGACATTGTTTTAGAGCAGTCTTTCCTCGTGTATCATGTTTTCTGACCATTCTTTCCAGCTTACTCCATAGATATTCAAGTGGTTTAAGGTCAGCTGGAAACTTGAGAATATGGGGAGTATGCAACAACCACCACCACAGACGAACAATTTCGCTGTATCCTTGGAGGCTATTGTCTTCTTAAAAGTAGGAATCTGTGCTTAAACTCAAGCTATCAACAAATTTTTGCAGATTTTACTTTAGGATACCTAACTACTGAAACCTATCCATCTTTACCTTCAATAAAAACGAGTCGTGCAACACCAAATGTAGCCACACATCCGCATATCGTAATTCCTTCGTCACTGTCCTTTACTGTGGGTCGTGTGTGTTTGAGGTCCAGCCCACTGTTTCGTCGTCTCCGCACCAAAATTCTGCAATCGTTTTCAAATATTTAAATTTACTTTCATCCATGAACTGTGCCTTGTCCCAGAAACTTGTGTTCTTGCTTATATGCTCTCGAGCAAATTCAAGTCTCAACTTCTTGCCCTTCTTGCTGATGTATGGTTTTCTTCTAAGTACCCTAGCTCCATAACCTGCACTACTTAAAACATAGAGAACAGCCCTTGATGTTGTTTCCTTCCCGAACTAATCTGTAACAAGCGCAGACAATGTATCAATTTAGAATCTTTTTGACCACCCTTATTAACATATTTCGTTCTCCTTGCATTAGCTTCTGCGGTCCTTTTCTTTCGCTATTAACCAGGATTTTTTTTATCTCTAAATCGCGACGCTATGCACTGCACAGTTTCCCGTCTTCATCCAATAATATCAACCATTTCTGAAAATAATTTTACCTCCGTATATTGGGAGATAAAAAATTTCTTTCCTCTACAGTTGTTTCCTACTCTTCGCGGCCCATTTTGCTGTTATTCACAAGGTATCAGAAGCAACATGCGTGAGGTGCAGCTTGCCACAGAAGGCGTTCCTTGCTGCAAATGATTCGTTAGTCTTTTCTACGTATATTTACATTTTTTGTAGTGTATGAATACTTTTTCTTCGCTGTGTGAAGCCCGCTGGTACAGAGTTTTTGTCTATTCTTTGCAGAAGGCTTTATAGTTAACCCTTCTAAATGCACAGATTATGAAGGAAGCCTCATACTATTAGCTTACCAAAGAACACCTCTGGTTCTGATGTCTAGTTCTAAGAAATACTGTTATTGTCCATGAACAACTATGTATGAATACTTTTTTGCATGCCTGTTTGTACATCTTTGGTTGTTTTAGATTAAAAACAGTATTTTCTTTATAAAATTGGCGTGCAGGTTACTTAGTGTTTCTGCCCCTTGTCCACACATTCTGGAAACCATTGTTTCTTCCCTCTTCAAACGGTTTCTTCATTCTGGGGTAAGGCTCATCGGTGCTGTCATGGCTAATGTTTTTCTGATAGCTGTAAGTTGTTTACATGTGCCACTGATAAATTGATGTTCTTCGGTGCCAATTAGACTGCAGAGGGCGCACAGCGGATAATCTGCCAGATGAATGGAGTGTAGTCTTCAGTTCGTTCGGAATTTTCTGGTGATAACGTAGCACCACTTAGCCCTTGGATTGGTGGGTAACAGCGGGTCGTGTATATTCTTCCAAATTTTGTGCCAGTTGAAATACTTTATTCCGTGGCATTCCTATTTTTTAAAATTTGTCGTAAGGTCTTATGGGACCAAACTGCTGAGGCCATCGGTCCCTAAGCTTACGCACTATTTAATCTAACTTGGACTAACTTACACTAAGGACAACTCACACACCCATGCCTGAGGGAGGACTCGAACCTCCGACGGAGGGGGAGGGGTGCCGCGCGGACCGTGACAAGGCGCCCCAGATCGCACGGCTACCCCGCGTGGCTCCTATTTTTATTTTGCGTCATATTCTTGTACATTCTTTAACTTTGTTGATATTGTAAGATTGTTTAATTATTCATGTAGCCCCACATACATATTTTTATTCACATTTTCATGCTCTCATATTACTCCCCATGTCTATTAACATAATTAATGGTAACTGAGATGTTTTTTTTCATAATTCGTTTTACTACTTGTAAAATGCATGTGCAATTTCACACATTGCCTACGGTCAGGCTAGGAACTGAATTAGCTGTTCACATCTGATGCGAGAAGCTGTATTTCCCCGTCTATTCGTCACATCAGCTTAGAAGATAGACGGCGGTGGGATGGAAGTGCCCGGCCTTTGGCACGGCTATAAATGTCAGAAAAGAGGAAAGAGGAAGCCGTCTGGTAGAATTTTGCACAGAGCATAACTTAATCATAGCTAACACTTGGTTCAAGAATCATAAAAGAAGGTTGTATACATGGAAGAATCCTGGAGATACTAAAAGGTAGCAGATAGAATATATAATGGTAAGTTAGAGATTTAGGAACCAGGTTTTAAATTGTAAGACATTTCCAGGGGCAGATGTGGACTCTGACCACAATCTATTGATTATGAACTGTAGATTAAAACTGAAGAAACTGCAAAAAGGTGGGAATTTAAGGAGATGGGACCTGAATAAACTGACTAAACCAGAGGTTGTACATTGTTTCAGGGAGAGCATAAGGGAACAATTGATAGTAATGGGGGAAAGAAATACAGTAGAAGAAGAATGGGTAGCTCTGAGGGATGAAGTAGTGAAGGCAGCAGAGGATCAAATAGGTAAAAAGATGAGGGCTAGTAGAAATCCTTGGGTGACAGAAGAAATATTGAATTTAATTGATGAAAGGAGAAAATATAAGAACGCAGTAAATGAAGCAGGCAAAAGGGAATACAAACGTCTCAAAAATGAGATCGACAGGAAGTGCAAAATGGCTAAGCAGGGATGACTAGAGGACAAATGTAAGGATGTAGAGGCTTATCTCACTAGGGGTAAGATAGATACTGACTACAGGAAAATTAAAGAGACCTTTGGAGAAAAGAATCACTTGTATGAATATCAAGAGCTCAGATGGAAACCCAGTTCTAAGCAAAGAAGGGAAAGCAGAAAGGTGAAAGAAGTATATAGAGGGCCTATACAAGGGCGATGTACTTGAGGACAGTATTATGGAAATGGAAGAGGATGTAGATGAAGATGAAATGGGAGATACGATACTGCGTGGAGAGTTGACAGAGCACTGAAAGACCTGACTCGAAACAAGGCCCCCGGAGTAGACAACATTCCATTGGAACTACTGACAACCTTGGGAGAGCCAGTCCTGACAAAACTCTACCATCTAGTGAGCAAGATGTATGAAACAGGCGAAATACCCTCAGACTTCAAGAAGAATATAATAATCCCAAAGAAAGCAGGTGTTGACATGTGTGAAAATTACCGAACTATCAGTTTAATAAGTCGCAGCTGCAAAATACTAACGCGAATTGTTTACAGGCGAATGGATCAGTTTGGATTCCGCAGAAATGTTGGAACACGTGAGGCAATACTGACCCTACGACTTATCTTAAAAAATAGATTAAGGAAAGGAAATCCTACATTTCTAGCATTTGTAGACTTAGAGAAAGCTTTTGACAATGTTGACTGGAATACTCTCTTTCAAATTCTGAAGTTGGCAGGGGTAAAATACAGGGAGCGAAAGGCTATTTACAATTTGTACAGAAACCAGATGGCAGTTATACGAGTCGAGGGGCATGAAAGGGAAGCAGTGGTTGGGAAGGGAGTGAGACAGGGTTGTAGCCTCTCCCCGATGTTATTCAATCTGTATATTGAGCAAGCAGTAAAGGGGACAAAAGAAAAATTCGGAATAGGTGTTAAAATCCATGGAGAAGAAATAAAAACTTTGAGGTTCGCCGATGACATTGTAATTCTGTCAGAGACAGCAAAGGACTTGGAAGAGCAGTTGAACGGAATGGACAGTGTCTTGAAAGGAGGATACAAGATGAACATCAACAAAAACAAAACGAGGATAATGGAATGTAGTCGAATTAAGTCGGGTGATGCTGAGGGTATTAGATTAGGAAATGAGACACTTAAATTAGTAAAGGAGTTTTGCTATTTGGGGAGCAAAATAACTGATGATGGTCGAAGTAGAGAGGATATAAAATGTAGACTGGCAATGGCAAGGAAAGCGTTTCTGAAGAAGAGAAATTTGTTAACATCGAGTATAGATTTAAGTGTCAAGAAGTCGTTTCTGAAAGTATTTGTATGGAGTGTAGCCATTTATGGAAGTGAAACATGGACGATAAATAGTTTGGACAAGAAGAGAATAGAAGCTTTCGAAATGTGGTGCTACAGAAGAATGCTGAAGACTAGATGGGTAGATTACATAACTAATGAGGTACTGAACAGAATTGGGGAGAAGAGGAGTTTGTGGCACAACGTGACAAGAAGAAGGGGCCAGTTGGTAGGACATGTTCTGAGGCATCAAGGGATCACAAATTTAGCATTGGAGGGCAGCGTGGAGGGTAAAAATCGTAGAGGGAGACCAAGAGATGAATACAGTAAGCAGATTCAGAAGGATGTAGGTTGCAGTAAGTACTGGGAGATGAAGAAGCTTGCACAGGATAGAGTAGCATGGAGAGCTGCATCAAACCAGTCTCAGGACTGAAGGCAACAACAACAACATAAATGTGTAGCTAAAAGTGGGCTTCAGGGCCGGAGCTGGCTCCACCCACACTATCTCCCCTGGATCGGGGCTGGTCATGTTAACGCGCCGGGAGGTAGCGCGTACGCCGGCTAGCAAGTGCTCGTGCAGTCTCGAGGGCTACGGGAAGGAATGTCACCTTTACTGAAAAAAGTGAGGGTTGGGAGCCTACCGTGGGAACTGAAAGAAAAAGCGTCTCATCGGTTACTTTCGAACGTGGCTTAAGATGACTGTTAGATTGTGCCCTTGTCCCAGTCAAAAAGTGAAACAAATAGTATACCTCATGTAGACGCTCTGTCGAAATCTTTAAATTTCGTACTCAATATTGGCAAAACTCATCTAGTGCTTGGCCGGCGCTCGGAATCAGTAGTCATTGGTGGATGATTTGCAGCTTTTCCAAAACTGGAGAGAAGTTAGAATTTTGGTTAAGATAGTGTCTGCCTTCTGGCTCCAAAAACGACCGTTTTCCTGCAGCCACGCTGGCCGCACACACGACGGTTTGTCTCGAACGCCGGTAACTGCCGCACGCGACCGGCTAACAAGCAGTCAAAAGTACTGGAAGTTATGTGGTGAGGCTGGGGAAGCAGCGCTTTTCCGTGGTGTAATTCAGAGGGGGCACGATATTTGCTAACTTTGTGGAGTTCGTCGTTTCGGTATTTGATGACTGCAGTTGGTTGTTTGATTTGCGGGATTCACTTTGCGTCTTCGAACGGTGTTTGCTCTTCCAGAGTTTACTTTTCCATTAGCACTTTCTGATATGCTTGTCGCTTGACCATTGGCGATATTCATTACGCTATCCCAAAATTGGTACCAAAATCAGATTTAAACATAATTATTTCTTTAACTACTACTTAATCATTGGCATCTTGTTGAAGGTTTTGCCACTTGAATGCACATTAAGGGAAATAAATAACATCTTTTATAAGCGTGCATTGTCATTCAGTAGTTAGATGTCTCCCTTAACTAACATGTAGCGTCGTGTCATGGTTGGTCTGTGTACTTTATGCGTGGCCATTAACTTTTAAAAAGTGGGCCTATCCCTGTTAAATTCAGATTTAGTAAGACGTTATCCGTTGCGCGACTTGTTTCTTTACCGTTTAAGAGTAAATTCGCATGATTGCATAGCGAGCTTCACTACGTTTTCCGATCACGGTACTTTAATATTGCACAACTACGATCACCGCATCTTAGAACATTTTTCTCAGGAGTCCTCATTTTAGTACAACTATATTCTTATAGTAAGTGTTTCAGATGGAATAATTCGTTCCGAATGTGGTAGACATCTACTTGTGGAAAGGGGCCAATGTTACCGGTGCTATTTCATTTAATAGTGGTGCCATCATGTTTTTACTAGTTGACTTCTTCCCCTGTTTGTATATTTTAAACATTCACAGCGCTTGTGCTTGTTGTATACATCTGTAAGATTTAAACCACCGTGGCCTGTGGTCAATGTCAGCGTTTCAAACTTCGCTTTAAATACATGTCCACGGCTAACGAAGTGTCCGACAGCAGATGAAATTCTTTTGATCACTTACTTCTCGGGCTTCCACGACCGACTGTGTCGTCAGCCTACTGTGTGATGTAATGTCGAACATTTTCACGTAATTTACGAGTATGGAATTTATATGTTTGCCTGCATCTACCATTTGCAAGGTATCGTTCGTAGAACAATCGAGAAGTTCTCGACATTGCTAACTCAAAGTAAAACCGGTAATGTCCCAGTAGCGCTCATGCAGTTTTAATTATCACAATGAAATTTTTAAAAAAATCAGTCTGCAACCATGACTTCGTGCAGGTGTCATTGATTTTTACATATTCACCCTTCAGTGTAAGGCATTTTTGTCAAAGTTGATTGATTTAGCGTAGACTTTGTCTGTCGATGTCTGCATTTTGACTGTTCATGAAACGTTCAGCTTCAAGGCCAGGAAAATTTGATAGTCCAAAGGAGCAACATTTATGATAGCGCCCTGCTAGAATGACGGGACGTTGTCCTGGAAGGAAAAATCCCCATGTACTGCTTTCCACGACGTTTCGTACGGACAGCCTCCCATAACATCGCCACGAAATTTTGGTAGCATGTTCCTGTGACAGTTTGGCCCCTTAAGAGCATTGGTTGTTCACACTCACCATGGCAGTCCCAAAACACTCAGCATCGCCTTGTACAATGACGGTTGGGTCTTTACCATTCTGGGCGGTGGTGAACCCACGTGTCACACTGCCTACTTTACACCTTTGGGAAAGTGATTCCATGATGATTACGCAGCCAAAGAAGTAATCTGAGTTGGCCTGACAGAAGTTCAACTTTCCCTTTGTTGCCTCGGTTCGGCGGACTTTTTGAATGGATGTGACCTTCGACGTTCAAAACACCATGAAAGGTAACGAAAACTTGTCAGTGACTGACTTTCACATATTCCACTATAGCCTCGATGCGATACGCCCATCATCGAACAACAGGGCGTCCACACCTTGCGATTTCCAGTTCTTCACGGGGAGATGGTCTGTCACTTCGGTTTTCGTCTTTCACACCTGCCTGAGCAACCACACTGGAGGCGACTGCGCCACTTGGTCACTGTCATTTAATAATAACTGTTGCCATATACTGTCACGAACTCAACATGGATTGCTGTAGCACTGTTCCCCTTTCAGAGGCAGAAAACGTATTACCGTTCAATACTTCAGTTTATCATTAAGCTGCGCCATTTCGTTTCAGCACCTTAAGCGCCGTGCCTCGGTAATGTGGCGCAGCAATGACGTCTGACAGGTCTATAGTCATGAACCATCAAGCAATCAAAAAAATTATGACCTAACTTTAATTTTTGAGGTGATAATTAGATGAATCGTATCCCAAGGAGTAAAGGCCATCTGTCACTCAGCGGACGTAGAGTTGCGACATTGGCGTGCGAATATCATGACTGCCCCACCTTAAACGTGTCAAAACGAATTCAAAGTTACAAATATTTGTCTTTTTAAACACGATTTTACTCGGTCCAGACACATTGTGACCGCCGCCTATGTTAGACGTCAACGTGCAAGAACCACTCAGACGACATGTGGCAGCACCGGCAGTGGAGGGCATATAAATCGTATTGGAGGGACACGTAAAACAGTGCAGTCGTTGTCGTAATGCGGAAGTGCAGCTGTTCATCAGACGTCCAAAAGGACATAACTGCCTTTGGGGACAGGATGGATGCGTTTCCGAAACGGCTAAGTTCGTAAACTGTTCGTGTGCCGCCGCGGTTAATGTATACTGTGCGTGACGAAATGGCAAGGCAGCTCTGAAACACGACGACACGGGTGAACGACGTTCCAGCACTCTCTAAAGTCTTCGAACGAACTTTACATGAAGAGTCTTTGGATGGTCGTCAGCCAAGAAAACATAATACTGCCAGAACAGTTTTTGGCGCGGGCATAGCACGCAACTACTACTATTACAACTTCTAGAGGATGCGATGGCCGCATCGGGCGTAGGGGGTATGAGGGGGTGGTACTCCTTGAAGTCTCCAAAGCCTTCGGCAGCGTATGGCACGAGGCCCTCCTTTACAAACGTTTTGTACTGGGGGTCCCGACACCACAAGTGGTGCTCATTGCGTCGTACTTGCGTGACAGGACTTTCTACGTCCGTGCCGCAGATGGCTTATCAAGTGCTGGGCTTACATGAGCAGGAGTGCCGGAGGAGTCCGTCCTTTATCCCCTGCTGCACTCCTCGTATGCCTCCAACATTCCAAAACCAGAAGGAGTGTCGTTGGCCCTTTATGCTGACGATAACGAGCTGTGCGCGAGATGCATAAAGGTAATGTTCTCCGACGCCGCTTACAAATGGCACGTGACGTCCTGGAAGCATGGGTCACAAAATGGTGATTATTAGTGTGTCGCAACAACCTGAAAATGGGTTGATTTCCATTCTGGGCAACCAAAGGTATAGGAGAGGGGTCACGACATGGCCCGACCTGTTTTGATAGTGATTACACCAACAAGATGTAGTGTGTGTCGAAGCAAACATGGGTTACACACGCACACACTTCAGTGACACAAAAGATATACCCCACACGCTAGGACACAAACATATACACATAGACTGAGAAAATGCAGAAAAAAGTTAAAACATCAAAACTGCTCAAACTCAGGGCATTTAGGATGAGGAACTAAGTACGTGAATGAATGAATGAGTGAGTGAGTGAGAGAGTGACGGCTGCGGATATGTGCATGGGCGAATAGAGGTGCAACTGTTGAACAACTGACTGCTCAGGGGAACCAAGGGGCTACCAACAGTGTCTCCTCAATCAACAATTCACCGAAGTTTGCTGTGATTTCCCTAAATCGCTCCAGGCAAATGCCGGGATGGTTCCTTTGAAAGGGCACGGCCGACTTCCTTCCCCGTCCTTCCCTAATCCGATGAGACCGATGACCTCGCTGTCTGGTCTCCTTCCCCAAAGAACCCAACCCATCCCCAAAGTTTGCTGCGTATGGACGTCCGCAGCAAGTGTCTGGTTCATGCGCCCATGCTGACACTTGTTCATCGGTGACGAAAGCTAGAATTTGCGCACTAATACAGCAACTGGACGTCCGCTGGGTAGTGACAGGTGACCTTTTCAGACGATTCGGCTTGAAACGTCTGAAACCAAACACCCTGCAACAATCGTTGGGAGGGTCCAGACTGGAGGCAGGAGCCTTACGATCTGGGGGGAATGTCTTCGTCGCATTTCCCGAGTGCTCTTGCCATTCTGTAAGACACAATGGATCAACACAGTTTTGCATCTAACCTTGGGGACCATGTCCACCTCTACAATCCGCTCGTTTTCCTCGGTACCATGACCTCTACCAGCGGACAATGCAACGTGTCCCACAGTTCGTAGTGTACGTACGTGGTTCGAAGAGCATAAGGATGAGTTTACGGTACTACCCTGTCCACCAAACTCCCCGGATTTAAACCCAGTCGATAAACTGTGGGACCACCTGGATCGGGTTCTTTGTGTCAAGGATCCTCAACGGGGAAATGTAGCGTAGCTGGCCATGGCTCTGAATTCGGTATGGCTTCATATCTCTGTCGGTACCTCTCGGAACTTCATTGACTGTCTTCCTGCACGTCTCGCAGTAATCCGTGGGTATTCAGGCTTCTCTGTTCAGGTGCAACTTCTGCAATTGATTTTTAAACTAATTTCCCAATGAACTAGGGACTTGAAACTTTCAACATAGACCGGCCAGTGTGGCCGAACGGTTCTAGGCGCTTCAGTCTGGAACCGCGCGACCGCTACGGTCGGAGGTTCGAATCCTGCCTCGGGCATGGATGTGTGTGATGTCCTTAGGTTAGTTAGGTTTAAGTGGTTCTAAGTTCCAGGGGACTGATGACCTCAGATGTTACGTCCCATAGTGCTCAGAGCCATTTGAACTTTCAACATAGCTCAGAACTAGATGACAATGCAATATTCATTCGCTTTCGCGTCTGGTGTTTGGCGGAGGTTAATTTGTGTACCAGTGATGTTTTCTACTTTTCCTGTTCCAGTTTCGAATCTTTAGAAGCAAGAACCTTTGCTGATAAGTCTGAGTCAGCTCGATTTTCTCCAGTTTTTCGCTTCAGTCTTATCGGAAGAAACAATGAGGAAGCAACATATTTTTAAAATGGGCTAAAAAGTATAAAATAATTTCTCCTAGCCCCATACATATTCATGACCCAATACAGATAGTGCTGAAGATTTGTGCTTGTAGATTTTTAATAGCTATGATAATGCTTGTAAAAACTAAAGAAAAACATGAAGCGCGTTCAGTAGATAAGAGTAATGAATATAGAGTAAGCGTCGTTGAGAAAAATCAAAAAAGAGATCATATCATTTACAGTGCATTAAAATAATTAGTGACTTAGGTGAATTATTCATGCATTAATTACGTATTGCGTGCGCCCCATGTTTTTCGTTTTAAATTTTACGTGTAATGTCACAGCTATTAAAAAATCACAAGAACAAATTTTCAGCACTGTCTATGTAGGATTAGAAATCTGTAAGGGGTTAGGTGAAATTTTATACTTTTTAGTCCGTTTTAAAAACTACTATGTTAAAGTTTATTTAAATAATTATTTTACGAATTCGTTTGACAAAAGACGCTGGAACAGTACCCATTAATTTTCTTAATAACAACAAATAAAAATCCGGATAAGTCCGAGTAGGAATCACGCACTGTGGGTTCTGTACAAACTTAATTATGTATAGGTCTATAGATGGTTCATATATCCTAGGCATCCAGAATATTGACAAATTTTGCCTGACCTCGATATAGATACTGGCAAGATATCAGTTCTGGGAATTCAAAGACTTTAAAGAATGTTTTAATTTCAGGTGTTAAGTTTAAAAATTTTGTTTAATTTCACATTTACTATTGTAATTTTTCATTTATTTTAATAACTTTGGAGTTATATTAACATGCTGTGCTAAATGGCAATTGCTATGGGATAACTTCGTGTGCACTCGTTGCTGTAGCGATTCGATGGAAGTCTCCAGAGAAGAAGACTGTATAGTCGGCCATAGGACTGTTGTTGCTGCGAAAATGTCGAATTGTTCTGTGGAACGCTTCAGTAGGTATTTTAAGGGATATGAACCTCATCCCAAACAATGGAAGCGCAATCCTGCATTAGTTACGAGTATTACAAGGTGCATTCAAGTTCTAAGGCCTCCGATTTTTTTTTCTCCGTACTGGAAAGAGATACAAACATGCGCATTGTTTTGAAATGAGGTCGCGTTCATTGTCAATACGTCCCAGAGATGGCAGCACCGTACGGCAGATGGAATTTTACTGCCAGCGGCGAGAATGAGAACTGTTTTAAATACTTAAAATGGCGACGTTTTCCTTACTTGAACAGCGTGCAATCATTCGTTTTCTGAATTTGCGTGGTGTGAAACCAATTGAAATTCATCGACAGTTGGAGGAGACATGTGGTGATGGAGTTACGGATGTGTTGAAAGTGCGTTTGTGGGTGCGACAGTTTAATGAAGGCAGAACATCGTGACAACAAACCGAAACAACCTCGGGCTCGCACAAGCCGGTCTGACGACATGATCGAGAAAGTGGAGAGAATTGTTTTGAGGGATCGACGAATGACTGTTGAACAGATCGCCTCCAGAGTTGGCAATCCTGTGGGTTCTGCGCACACAATCCTGCATGACGACCTGAAAATGCGAAAAGTGTCATCCAGGTGGGTGCCACGAATGCTGACGGATGGCCACATGGCTGCCCGTGTGGCATGTTGCCAAGCAATGTTGACGAGCAACAACAGCATGGATGGGACTTACTTTTCATCGGTTGTGACAATGGATGAGACGTGGATGCCATTTTTCAATCCAGAAACAAAGCGCCAGTCAGCTCAATGGAAGCACACAGATTCACCGCCACCAAAAAACTTTCGGGTAACCGCCAGTGCTGAAAAAATGATGGTGTCCATGTTCTGGGACAGCGAGGGCGTAATCCTTACCCATTGCGTTCCAAAGGGCACTACGGTAACAGGTGCATCCTACGAAAATGTTTTGAAGAACAAATTCCTTCCTGCACTGCAACAAAAATGTCCGGGAAGGGCTGCGCCTGTGCTGTTTCATCCAGACAACGCACCCGCACATCGAGCCAACGTTACGCAACAGTTTCTTCGTGATAACAACTTTGAAGTGATTCCTCATGCTCCCTACTCAACTGACCTGGCTCCTAGTGACTTTTGCCTTTTTCCAACAATGAAAGACACTCTCCGTGGCCGCACGTTCACCAGCCGTGCTGCTATTGCCTCAGCGATTTTCCAGTGGTCAAAACAGACTCCTAAAGAAGCCTTCGCCGCAGCCATGGAATCATGGCGTCAGCGTTGTGAAAAACGTGTACGTCTGCAGGGCGGTTATGTCGAGAAGTAACGCCAGTTTCATCGATTTCGGGTGAGTAATTAGAAAAAAAATCGGAGGCCTTAGAACTTGAATGCACCTCGTATTTTACTTTGAAACATAATGGAAGTTGTAGGCGTCGTAGGCGCAGACTGTCAGTGCGATACTCGGGCTGCGTTTCGCCTAACACTGCTAGATGGCAAAGGCATGATTTAGACAGCGGGCAGGGGACTTAATTTCTTCTTAGATTAGCTACTTAACATAAAAGATTAGTAAATCATGCACAAAACCATTCGTCGTGAGTCACTCTACCCATACTAAAGTTCGGATCAAAATTCCCACAGTAGTTCGTGAGATTTTTGACGGACTCCGAATGCAAAGTAAGTTGGTAATGGCATACAAAATATTTTTATATGATATGATTACAAATTAACAATTTCCTGATTGTTTTCCTTTACTTGTATTGCGAGACCTTTCTTCTTGTCAGTGTTCTTGAGTCTACGAGTATGTTAACGGGAAGTAGAACTTACCTTATAGCTTTTGATGAATGAATCTGCGAGTAATAAATTGCCGTATTGTTTTACTTTCTTGACTTAGAAGCAGCTTAGATTTTTTACACTGCCACGGGACGAAGGACATTAGTATGTACAAAAATTTCTTGGGAAAAAATGGATCTTAACATTCGCGCAGACAGACAGATGGACAACAAAGTGCGCGTATAAAGGTTCCGTTCTTACCGAGTGAGGTACAGAACCCTCAAAAGAATATGCAGAAAGAAACTATTTTTGATATGTCTTAAACGTATGAGGTTAGGTCTCCCAAAGTAAATACCGGGAAAGCCGAAAATGCGTACATTCTACTACGCGCTGTTTAAGCACTAATAATGAGCCGGCACCTCGTCGCCGGTAGAACAGTGGCGGTTCGCGCGTCGCGTGTTTAATCTTGCTGCGGATACCGCAGACCCGCGATCCTAATGCCGCTGCCGTCGCGAGAGGGCGTGGTACGGCGCGCTGCGGGAAACGTCCAGAGGCAACGCAAGCCGTCTGGGCTGTAGTTCTCCCAAGTGGGGAGACAGACACGTACCAGACCAGCCTAGAGCGGGCGCTTAGCAGAGCTCTGCTGCCAAGTCTCCTCCTGTGCATCTCCCTGTGCGGTTACAGAGAAACTCAAGACTGCCGTTTCTCTTCTGCAGGAATTACCAGGTCCTTATGCATCTCCGTAAATCACTGTGAAATGCATGCCAGAGGGTATTGCCCACCGTGCCAGTTACGAAGGGTCTTTCCTCTTCCATTCACAGGTGGAGCTCGGGAAGAATCATTGTTTAAACACCTCTGAGCGCTACATACACTACTGGCCATTAAAATTGCTACAACACGAAGATGACGTGCTACAGACGCGAAATTTAACCGACAGGAAGAGGATGCTGTGATTTGCAAAAGATTAGCTTTTCGGAGCATTCACACAAGGTTGGCGCTGGTGGCGACACCTACAACGTGCTGACAAGAGGAAAGTTTCTAACCGATTTCTTATACACAAACAGCAGTTGGCCGGCGTTGCCTGGTGAAACGTTATGATGCTTCGTGTAAGGAGGAGAAATGCGAACCATCAAGTTTCCGACTTCGATAAAGGTCGGATTGTAGCCTATCGCGAATGCGGATTTGTATCGCGACATTGCTGCTCGCGTTGGTCGAGATCTAATGACTGTTAGCAGAATATGGAATCGGTGGGTTCAGGAGAGTAATACGGAACGCCGTGCTGGATCCCAATGGCCTCGTATCACTAGCAGTCGAGATGACAGGCATCTTATCCGCATGGCTGTAACTGATCGAGCAGCCCCGTCGCGATCCCTGAGTCAACAGATGCGGACGTTTGGAAGACGACAACCATCTGCACGAACAGTTCGACGACGTTTGCAGCAGCATGGACTATCAGCTCGGAGACCTTGACTGCAGTTACCCTTGACGCTGCATCACAGACAGGAGCGCCTGCACTCAGCGACGAACCTGGGTGCACGAATGGCAAAATGTCCTTTTTTTCGGATGAATCCAGGTTCTGTTTACATCATCATGATGTTCGCATCCGTGTTTGGCGACATCGCGGTGAACGCACATTGGAAGCGTGTATTCGTCATCGCCATACTGGCGTATCACGCGGCCTGATGGTATGGGGTGCCATTGGTTACACGTCTCGGTCACCTCTTGTTCGCATTGAAGGCACTTTGAACAGTGGACGTTACATTTCAGATGTGTTACGACCCGTGGCTCTACCCTTCATTCGATCCCTGGGAAACCCTACATTTCAGCAGGATAATGCACGACCGCATGTTGCAGGTCCTGTGCAGGCCTTTCTGGATACAGAAAATGTTCGACTGCTGCCCTGATCAACACATTCTCCAGATCTCTCACCAACTGAAAACGTCTGGTCAATGATGACCGAGCAACTGGCTCGTCGCAATACGTCAGTCACTACTCTTGATGAACTGTGGTATCGTGTTGAAGCTGCATTGGCAGCTGTACCTGTACACGCCATCCAAGCTCTGTTTGACTCAATGCCAAGGCGTATCAAGGCCGTTATTACGGCCAGAGGTGGTTGTCCTGGGTACTGATTTCTCATGATCTATGCACCCAAATTGCGTGAAAATGTAATCACATGTCAGCTCTAGTATAATATATTTGTCCAATGAATACTCGTTTATCATCTGCATTTCTCCTTTGTGTAGCAAATTTAATGGCCAGTAGTATATTTAGTCTGATCTTGCCCTCAAGGTACCTACTGGAGTGATACGTTTGGTGTTCTTGTACTTGGAGGCTGTAATTAATGGCCGGCCGTTGTGGCCGAGCGGTTCTAGGCGCTTCAGTCTGGAACAGCGCGACCGCTACGGTCGCAGGTTCGAATCCTGCCTCGGGCATGGATGTGTGTGGTGTCCTTAGGTTAGTTAGGTTTAAGTAGTTCTAAGTTATAGGGGACTGATGACCGCACCTGTTAAGTCCCACAGTGCTCAGAGACATTTTTTTCATAAAATCCTGATTCATGAAATATGAGTAACATAACTGACTCACATCAAAGTTCTGAGCTCAACAAGCCCCAAAGTTTTTAAAAGTTTACTCAGCCAACTTAAGGTTAATTAGAACATTACTACTTGCATATACCAGGTCCGTATAATTTCAGTACCTGACTATAACGACATCTTCCCAAGAAAAACGTAATAGTGGCCGCTTCCATTCTACATGAGAATTAGTGATGGAAGCGAGCACACCAGAAGATTTTATCCAATACAAGAAATCCACGGGACAGAAAATGAAATAAAAAGGTACTCAACTTTGCACTGCGATTGAGAAACCATACTCTCCACCGAAAGGATGGAATTACAGGACAGTAACAACATAACCCGAGATGTGGGGGTGGGGCAGGGCCTTAAATATCACTCTGCCACCATGGTAGTCCTATTCCAGTTTGCTCGCGTCAACCACTGCCGCTTATCTGCAACATAAAACACATCAGCGGCAGACAATATTCTGAGGTATGAGATACACAGTCCTAAATGCACAACTAGTTATCAGTATTTTTCAATGATATATTCCACACATGAAACCGACCGAATTAACCTCTGCGACTTACTTGGTCATTCACGGCTCTTAAAATTTGGTTAGCCAATCCCTTAAAACCATCACTAAAATAATGGCATAAAAGTTAGAATAGCAAGAATAATCTCGGCGCACATTTAAAGGTCAGACTAAAATAATGACATAACTGGCAGAATTGGAAGATATTTGAGCGCAGCTTGGAACGCCAAACACAGACTTACGCACTACTTAGTTACCCTTCTAGCTAAGTGTTTAGCCATGCTTCGTTTCTGTCTGGTGGGCGTCGTTACACTTCCTTAACAGCCGTCAAGGTATCAAGTGATGACACCGAATTCAATGATAAGCTACTGGAACAATTCCAAACGATTTTTAGTACACTGGAATATTTAGTTCATATGAACACCACCCACCGAAGCAACTCGGCGACTCCAATTCATTCGGCCTGTCTAACTTGTAACCAACTCGGCGGAATTTGTCCTTCCAACCTCGAGGAAATCCCCATCACCATGGACAGAAGATCTGCATTGTAATGGTTAAACTCGCAATAGCGGCTGGCCACGCCCCTTCGTCATGCAGACTTGGCCTCTCGCCGTGCTGGGCGCACACACACACACACACACACACACACACACACACACACACACACGTCACTGCACCTCACACTGCGGATACCCGCTCACCAGTCACCAGCAGTGCGCGCGCACTGCGGTTAAAATCCCCCGCCGCCAGAGATGTGAAGAAGACAAATAAGCATCAAAGTCGACTCAACGATGATAAGACAATCGATGGAAACTGGCGCCAGCAACGCACCAGCTCAACAACTCATTTTTTGTTATCGTTTCTAATAGAAAATTGGCAAAATTAATAGCCGGACGATGCCGGGTTTGTCAGCAAGTACTATACATAGGCTCTGCATATCCGGATCAAGGTAACAAACAAGCTGCACAAAAATCAGGCAGCAATAGGACGACACGCCCTGTTTTGGAATCCTCAGGACATTCCACAATAGGATGACCGAGGAGAACGTGGAGGAGGAATTGGGGGAGGGAGAGAACCGATACAATCAGGAAGAATGCGGTGAGAGATGAGAGCAGTGGTACAAAACTGTTTGTTTTCTGGAACAATCAGATGGAAAAATACGCCCAAGAGGCTTGAGTTGCCAAGAAAAATAATAATCTCTCATCAAATCAAAGCATTTCCACACTGAGGTGCTTTAATGATCGGAAATTTGAATGATTTCAAGTAAGACATACTGGAACATACGCCGTCTTCACAAAATTTCGCACCCTCTGAGTCCGACATCTAAAGATATTTCCGACTGGAAAATGTTTTCAATCCAGTGTAGAGATTTTGCAGAAAAAAGCAGGACGTTGTGCACTGCTGTAAAATTGGACTACGCCTAATAATAAGTGAACTTCTGTCCAAAAAAAATGGTCTGTGAATAGTTAAAGCTCTGTGCTGATTTGGTATTCGAACACAGATCGCTGCCTTTAACAGTGTGCTACGAATTACGCCTTAAAATAATAAAAAGATAAGTCGTTTATTGTACTACAATACACTGATCTACAGCGTGGTACAGACGTTGGTGCAAGGCTTAAGCATTATCAACTCATCCTCCAAATTACGAGGGCAGTTCAATAAGTAATGAAACACATTTTTTTTTTCTCGGCCAATTTTGGTTGAAAAAACCGGAAATTTCTTGTGGAATATTTTCAAACATTCCCGCTTCGTCTCGTATAGTTTCATTGACTTCCGACAGGTGACAGCGCTGTACGGAGCTGTTAAAATGGCGTCTGTAACGAATGTGCGTTGCAAACAACGGGCAGTGATCGAGTTTCTTTTGGCGGAAAACCAGGGCATCTCAGATAATCATAGGCGCTTGCAGAATGTCTACGGTGATCTGGCAGTGGACAAAAGCACGGTGAGTCGTTGGGCAAAGCGTGTGTCATCATCGCCGCAAGGTCAAGCAAGACTGTCTGATCTCCCGCGTGCGGGCCGGCCGTGCACAGCTGTGACTCCTGCAATGGCGGAGCGTGCGAACACACTCGTTCGAAATGATCGACGGATCACCATCAAACAACTCAGTGCTCAACTTGACATCTCTGTTGGTAGTGCTGTCACAATTGTCCACCAGTTGGGATATTCAAAGGTTTGTTCCCGCTGGGTCCCTCGTTGTCTAACCGAACACCATGAAGAGCAAAGGAGAAACATCTGTGCGGAATTGCTTGCTCGTCATGTGGCTGAGGATGACAATTTCTTGTCAAAGATTGTTACAGGCGATGAAACATGGGTTCATCACTTTGAACCTGAAACAAAACGGCAATCAATGGAGTGGCGCCACACCCACTCCCCTACTAAGAAAAAGTTTAAAGCCATACCCTCAGCCGGTAAAGTCATGGTTACAGTCTTCTGGGACGCTGAAGGGGTTATTCTGTTGGATGTCCTTTTCCATGGTCAAACGATCAACTCTGAAGTGTATTGTGCTACTCTTCAGAAATTGAAGAAACGACTTCAGCGTGTTCGTAGGCACAAAAATCTGAACGAACTTCTCCTTCTTCATGACAACGCAAGACCTCACACAAGTCTTCGCACCCGAGAGGAGCTCACAAAACTTCAGTGGACTGTTCTTCCTCATGCACCCTACAGCCCCGATCTCGCACCGTCGGATTTCCATATGTTTGGCCCAATGAAGGACGCAATCCGCGGGAGGCACTACGCGGATGATGAAGAAGTTATTGATGCAGTACGACGTTGGCTCCGACATCGACCAGTGGAATGGTACCGTGCAGGCATACAGGCCCTCATTTCAAGGTGGCGTAAGGCCGTAGCATTGAATGGAGATTACGTTGAAAAATAGTGTTGTGTAGCTAAAAGATTGGGGAATAACCTGGTGTATTTCAATGTTGAATAAAACAACCCCTGTTTCAGAAAAAAATGTGTTGCATTACTTATTGAACTGCACTCGTATTTATATTAAACAAGGATTTAAAAAAAATTAAATTATTATTGTACATTTTTATTCCCAAGAATGTGGTTTTATTGAAACAACATAAATTTATTTTAGCTTCTGTAGAATATTTCCTCTGTGCTCTGTTGCTATATTATGTGAATTGGTTTTACACCTAAATTAAATACCAGAATTGCAACAATTACCGCACAATAGTTGCTACCCTAAAATAACAATTTCTTGCCTATTACAAGAAAGTGAACATCTGCTGTTCGTGGTAACTGAGTGACTCTGTGCACGCCTTCCGAATCTAGTGCAAGACTCAGCTTTCCTTCCAAACTCTGCAGAGGCGCTCTCATGTTTCTGTGAGACTGGAGGTGATGCAGTGGGCACTTTCGCTTATTCACAGCCTTAGGTCTGTCGCTGATGATCATTTATTTTCCTCTGAGCAGGGTATTTGCTGGGATGATTAAGTCGGTCAGTGATCATGCTCAGTGGACGTAACTGCACGCGAAATACAGGCATCTGGGTTCGAACCCCAGTTCGAAACACGTTTGTAACCTCTCACATTTATTCATCCCCAAATACTGTGTTGCAATTAAACGAATTACAGACACTACACTGCCAGGTCGAAAAATTTTCACCCGGCCGCTGCAGCCACAAACTTCATAGGAGAATTTTTGTTTTACGGTACGGTAAAGTCAGCGTTATTTTCAACAGTTTTTATCCTCTTTTGAGCAAGGTACAGTGAGGTGACAAAAGTCATAGGATACCTCTTTTTGCCAGGCTTAGTGCAGCAATTCGACGTGGTATGGACTCAAGTCGTTGGGAGTTCCCTGCAGAAGTATTGAGTCATGTTGCCTCTATAGCCGTCCATAACTGCGTAAGTCTTGCCGGTGCAAGATTTTGTGCACAAACTGACGCTGAATTGTGTCTTACAAATGTTCAACATGATTCATGTACGGCGGTCTGGGTGCTCAAATAATTCGCTCGAATTGCCCAGAAAGTTCTTCAAACCAGTGACATTGCTCCTTATCATCCATAAAAATTCCATTGTTTTTTGGGAACATGAAGTCCATGAATGGATGCAAACAGAAGAACATAATCAATTCCAGTTAATGGTCGATTCAATTGGTCCTGAGGATCCAATCCATTCCTTGTAAACACCAGCTTGTACAGTGTCTTGTGGATAACTTGAGTCCATGGCTTCGTGGGCGTCTGTGCTACACTCGAACCCTACCATCAGCTCTTACCAATTGAAATCGGGATTTATCCGATCAGACAACCGTTTTCCAGTTATCTAGGTTCCAGTCGACATGGTCATGAGCCCAGGAGAGGCGCTGCAGCCGATGTCGTGTTGTTAGCAAAGGTATTCGGGTCGGTTAACTGCTGCCATAGCCCATTAACGCCAAATTTTGCCGCACTGTCCTAACGGATACGTTCGTCTACGTGCTACATTGATTTTTATGGTTATTTCGTGCAGTGTTGCTTGTCTGTTAGCACTGACAGTCCAAAAGCCACTGCTCTTGGTCGTTAAGTGAAGGCTGTCGGCCACTGCGTTGTTAGTTGTGGGAGATAACGCCCGAAATTTGGCATTCTCAGCACACTCTTGAGACTGTGGATCTTGGAATATTGAACTCCCTAACGATTTCCGATCTGGAATGTCCCATGCGTCTACCTGCAAGTACCATTCCACCTTCACAGTCTGTTAATTCCCGTCTTGCGGCAATAATCACGTCGGATACCTTTTGCACAGGAGGAATGACTCGAGTACAAATGACAGCTCTGTCAATGCACTGCCCATTTTATTCCTTGTGTACGCAGTACTACAGCCATTTGCATATCTGCATGTCGCTATCTAATGACTTTCCTCAACTCATTGCATGTATTCCCATGCGATAAAAATAGCACATCCGTTATTGAAGGTTTCTTGATTTCATAGTTTTGGACCCGTTCTTTAGGGCCTCTGATTTGGCAAATTTATTTTACGGCAATTCCAGTCACGCAGTTGTTTCTTACGCTAACGTGGGAGGCCCTGTGCACTGTCTGTGAGTCGTCGAAACTTTATTGTGTGTGTTGTATATTGAGTGTTTATTGTATTTTCTGAGGCGAAGAACTAAACTACAGTGAAAACTGCCTAAAACCTCATGTCCGGCTTGTGTCCAGACCAACGGTCGTTAATCCGATGCGCATATTCCATTCGGATCTCATATCTGTGCCTCAAAAACTAATACGCTGTGCTTTAAGCTGTACGAGCGGCTTCCCCGCTGGTCGATCATTGCCGCGCGGAATTGTACAGTCTGCATTTTCAGACCACGGTGATCTTAGTGGTCCGAACTGATGGTAGCCTAGTGATGCTAGACTGATAGTGTACGCTGAATGTGGTAAGAGTTTCTGTCCAGTTCTCACAATCTGAGCAATAGCTTGAAGATTTGTGTTGTCGTACAATGTCGTTAAAAACTCACCGAATTTCGGAAGGAGGAACTCAGGAAAGAGCTAACCTCGTTTCATTTTAAAGCGGTGCTATGAATTAGTGGCCACTAATTCCCTTCTACTTTAGTCGGATCGGCCAGCATCCACGGTAGCCAGTGTAAAGAAACCATTTGCGAAATTCAGTTTGTCAGTAGTGTGAATGACGCTTTATTTATCACTAGTAAAGTTGTTTTGTTACCTTTTGGGCGGCAGTGAACAGAAATGATGTCGCTAGGCGCTGAATCTCCTTTGTAGTTCTTACAGTAGTACCTAGGCTGCGCTGCATTTGAACAGCCAGCGTCGTTTACCCTGGAGTACCCGTTTAGAGGCTACCTTAGAGTCGAACACCGGTAATGTCCACCTTAGCAGCCCCGTAAACGTTCTTCAGTCTTCCGGTGATGAAAATCGGGGATTCCTCACCCAGTGGTAAGGAATTCTGTCATGGTCCTTCGTGTGATTTGAGCATCGATGTCAGCCATTTTCTCAACGCCAGCGTGCTGCCTCATTTTAACGGACATGCCGATATTTTTCTTCGTTTTCAGACTGGTCCGATGCGGCTCGTGACATGATAATATCCGGTACAAAACTCTTTATCTCATAGCAGCACTCCCACCTATCCTCAGTTATTTGTCGAATATACTCGTACGTATACACGTACATGATTACTCTGCAATTCACAATTAACTGATTAGCAAAGGCTTCATCGAACCACAGTCAAGCTGTTTCTCTACCGTTCCACTCTCGAATAGCGCGCGGGAAAAACGAACACTTAAATCTTTCCGTGAGAGCTGCGAGTTCTCTTATTTTATCGTTATTATGATCATTCCTCCCTATGTAGGTGGGCGCCAACAAAATATTTTCTCACTGAAAACAAATTTGGTGATTAAAATTTTTTAAAAAGATCCTGCTGCAAAGAAAATTTCTTTTGCTTTGATAATTGCCATCCCAGCTCGCCTATTATACCTTGGCGTTCTCTCCCCTATTTCTCGATAATACAAAATATGCTTCTTCGAATTTTTTCGATGTTCTCCGTCAAGCCTATCTGATGCGTATCCCACACATCACAGCAATACTCCGGAAGATGGCAGACAAACGTAGTGTAAGCAGTCTCTTTAGTAGATCTGTTGCATTTTCAGTGTTCTGCCAATAAATCACAGTCTTCCGTTTGATTTCCTCACAACATTATCTACGTGATCGTTCCAGTTTGAGTTATTCGTAATTGAAATCCCGAAATATTTAGTGAATTTACAGCTGTCAGATACATCTGATTTATCGTTTATCCGAAATTTAGCGGATTCCTTTTAGTACTCATGTGGACGACTTCAAATTTTTCTTTACTTAAAATCAGTTGCCACTTTTCACACCATACAGATAGCTTGTCTCACTCGTTTGGCAATGTGTATTGATCGTCTGATGAATTTACAACACGGTAAATGACTGCATCATCCGTAAACAATCTAAGACTGCTGCTTAGATTGTCTCCGAAATCGTTTACGAGAGCAGAGGGCTTATAGCGCTTCCTTGGGGAACGTCAGTTTTACTCGACTTTCCATCAGTTACTGTGAACTTTGACTTTTCTGACAAGAAATTACGAATCCAGTCGCACAACTAAGACGATACTCCATAGGCACTCAATTTGATGAGAACCTCTTGTGATGAACGGTGTCACACCTTCTGGAAATCTAAAAATTGGAATCAATTTGACATCCCCCGTCACTAGCACTCATTACTTCGTGAGAATAAAGAGCTAATTGTGTTTCACAAGAATTATATGAATCAGTGTTGGCTCTTTGTCAATAAATCATTTTCATCGAGGTAACCCATAATGTTCGAACACTGCATCTGTTTCAAAATCCTACCGCAAATCGAAGTTAGCGATGTTGGCCTGCAATTCAGCGGATTAGATACGTTACAAAATAGTATTCCATATTTTGAGAAGTGGTGGTGGGGACCAAAACAAGGCAAAAATGTCGATTAATGATGGGCTATAAATGTCGTACCTTAAGAACTGAGAGTACTACTGCTTCATCTTCGGTACTGTGAAAAACATTTCTTTTAAGGCAAGCACTTTGCTATTACTACCGACCTACAAAATGCAATAAACAAATGAGGACTCACTCCCCTTTTATTATCCACTAATGCAACATGCACTGAATATCTGTTAGTACTTTTCTGTAAACGGTATTGACACTTCTGGGCAAATGCGAAGCATATATTAGTTTGTGTTTTGATAAGTTTGTGAAATACTTTTACATTGAAGTTTCATGATTGCACTTACCAGCCTATTATTTCACACGAGAATGTAACACCTGAACGAGGTGTGGCTATACATAAGGGGACTATTGCAGTAAAACAATTCATTTCAAAAACATGCAATTCAGTTATTCTCACACTACTTTATCTCTACAACGCCTCATGCGGGTTTTCCATAGACGGACACAGTGCTGGAAGTCTTCTTGCTCAGTGAGTTCCTTGATGACGGTTGCCACTTTTTCTTCCATTGCTTCAACGGACTAAAATCTTGCTCCTTTTAATGCAGATTTGAACTTGAGGAATAGCTACGTCACACGGTGCTCGGTCAGGCGAATAAGATGAGTGGCCTAACACTGGGATGCTGGCCGAAGTGGCCGTGCGGTTAAAGGCGCTGCAGTCTGGAACCGCAAGACCGCTACGGTCGCAGGTTCGAATCCTGCCTCGGGCATGGATGTTTGTGATGTCCTTAGGTTAGTTAGGTTTAACTAGTTCTAAGTTCTAGGGGACTAATGACCTCAGCAGTTGAGTCCCATAGTGCTCAGAGCAATCAATCCTAACACTAGGATGCTGCACTTCACTAAAAACCTCTTAACACGCAGTGCAGTATGAGCCGGTGCGTTCAGAACCCATGACTTGTTCTTCCTCAATTTGAGTTTTTTTTCTATGTTTTCTCGTGCAGTTGAGCAAGAACCCCAAGATAGTTAATGTGATTAATAGTTTGACCGTCACGAATTAGTGAAGATACACAATTCCATTTATATCGAAAAAAAATCATCATCGCTTCGAATCTCTTTCGAGCTTTTATCGCTCTCGGTGAATTTGGGCCATTCCAGTGCATAGACTGGCGCTTAATTATTAGGTTAAAAGTGAAAATCCAAGATTCGTCACATGTTCTCACTCTTCTCAAGAAATTATGATAATTTTCACTGGTATTCAAAGTGTCGGTACAAACATTTTCACGAGCTTCTTTTTTTCGATCGTGAGAATTTTGGGCACCAGTTTCACACATGCTTTTCTCTTGTTAAACTGGTTACGTAAAATTTGACTTATACATTCTTTGTCAGTTCCTACAGTTTCAGCAATCTATCGAATACTCAACCAACTGTCCGATCGAATCAAATTACCTACTTTTTTCGATGTATCCATCCGTTTTTGAATGGCCGGGAATCATCATCAGCCATCATGGAAATGCTTGAACCACTCAAAAACTCGTTTACGTGATAAACACTCTTTGCCACACTCTTCTTTTAGTAAAAGATAGTTTTCAGTAGCAGTTTTTCCAAGTTTCATTTGGAACTACACGAAAATTCGTTTCTTAATTATTACACTTTCCATTTTTCCGGCAAAGCAAAATAGCAGCTCATACACGAACGAAGGCCACGGCCGCATTGATTTGTATACAGACACGAGAGATGAAGCATTCAACTGAGAAGGTTTCCTGTTTCACAGCTATTGGTCATTTATCTTACGCGCATGCGTACTTATTCTGTGACGGCATTAGTCTCGTCATTTTAAAGCTACACCTCCTATTTCAATCTGTCTTCCTCTACAGTTTTTGAGTCTGACTCCTCCTCGAACAATGGAAATTAATCGATAATGTCTTAGCATTCTCTCCTTCTAGTCAGTGTTTCCAACGAATCCATTTCCTCACCGATTCCCCGAAGAACCACCTCATTTCTTATCAGACAGTAGTACCGCTACGAAGATATTAGCAGCAGTGATACGTTACTCCTCCCCACATGAGTTTCTGCACTCGGCCGATCATTCTTGTCCCTTTAGTAGCATAGTACGAAACGGACAGTAACGATTTATTTAGCAACAGTTAATGACGGATGACAAAACGTATTATTTATAGCCGCAATTGTTCTTTTTTTTTAACAGCTGATCAAACTGAACTTTTCTAATCAAACTGTACTTTTCTAATCAAAGTCTCGAGTGTTGCAACACTCATCTAATGAATTTCTTTACACTGAAGCCTCGAGTATACTGATAGGCGATAGGAATAATTAAACCGCACATATTCTCGAGATGGGTGCAGTAAAAACTGCACCTAACCTTGAAATGAGGAACAGTTCACCCCGGTTACATCGAAATACACGCATGTAAAGATCAATTTTACTACTGAATAAAGCTTAGCCGGCTGTTGCAGCATACGTCTACCACCAATTCTTTTTAGATTCTAAGGTTTTAGACGATCGTAGTGTCCACATTGGCGCAATACAGTTACTGATATGTTTATGCTGCTGCTGCTTCTGTCTGTCTCTTCAGCAAAATGGTTTTACCGAAGGCTTCGTCTTGCGTTACTTCCTCTTCAAGATTCGGAGGTGATATTGGTTAAATTTTGCTTTTAGATGTGTCTTGTTTTGATTTAGTTGCGTTTTGTACTCTTGTTGTTAATCGAGTAGTAGTTTGGGTCTTTCGTACTTGGCATGTCGTCTTTGACGAGATCATTATCTGACTCCGTAGCAGTTTCGTAGAAAATGCGCTCCAGACTTCGGAATCTGGTGATCAGGGTTTCAACGTCGGGAACGGTGTATATGTCCGCCGGCAAGAATCTTTGGGGCATGTACAGAGAACGACGAAGTAATCTATTCTGCACCGTTAGTAGCGTTGATTTTGCTGGGTATGCCCGTACTAGGCTAGCATAGTCCAAAATAGGACTGCAATAGACACGCACACCTATCGATGTCGATAGTGAGCTGTCAAATGACGCAAGATGTTCGAAATCCTAATAAAAGTTGGGGTAAGTTATAGGGAAAGACGGCTAATATATAATATGTACAAGAGCCAAAAGAGAACAATAAGAGTGAAAGACGAAGAACGAAGTGCTCGGATCAAAAAGGGTATAAGACAAGGATCTAGTCTTTCGCGCCATCTGTTCAATCTGTGCAGCGAACAAGCAATGACTGAAATAAAAGGAAGCTTGATGACTGTAAAAATTAAAGGTAAAAGTATATCAACGATAAGATTCGCTGATAGCATTGTTATCCTCAGTGAAAGTGAAGAATTGTTAAAAGATCTGCTGATTGGAATGGGAAAGGAATGTGGATCTGAGAGTAAATCGAGGAAAGACGAAAGTAACGAGAAGTTGCAGGCTGAGAACAGAGTGAAACGACATCAGGATTGGTGATTACGAAGTAGATGAGGTTAAGGAATTCTGCTACCTAGACAGCAAAATAATACACGACGGACGGAGCAAGCAGGACATCAAAAGCAGACTAGCACTGGCATAAAGGGCATTCCTAGCCAAGAAAAATCTACTAGTATCAAGCACAGACCTTAATTTTAGGAAAAAAAACTTCTGAGAATGTATGTACGGAGCACAGCGTTGTATGGTAGTGATAGTGAAACATGGACTATGGAAAGACATTCGAAGCTTTTGAGACGTGATGCTACGCAAGAATGTTGAATATTAGGTGGACCTTTAAGGTTAGGCTCTGGTTGAAATGGCTCTGAGCACTATGGGACTTAACATCTCAGGCTATCAGTCCCCTAGAACTTAGAACTACTTAAACCTAACTAATCTAAGGACATCACACACACCCATGCCCGAGGCAGGATTCGAACCTGTGAACGTAGGGATCGCGCGGTTCCTGACGGAAGCGCCTAGAACCGCTCGGCCACCACGGCCGGTTTTAAGGTTAAGAATGAAGATGTTCTCCGCAGAATCGGCGAGGAAAGGAAAGAATGGAAAACACTGAAAAGGAGAGACAAGATGGTAGGACGTACGTTCAGGCATGGGGGAATAACTTCAGCTGTACTAGAGGGAGTTATAGAGGGTAAAAACTGTAGAGGAAGACAGACTGGAACATATCCGGCAAATACTTGAGGATGTAGGTTGCTAGTACTACTATGAGACGAAAAGTTTGGCACAGGAGAGGAATTCGTGGCGGGGCGCATCAAATAATTCAGAAGACTAAAGACTCAAAAAACATTTCAATCCTACCACTGACTAAGTTCCACACGTGCAAACTGCATCACGTTACTGCTTCCCCGCTCACATCTCAAAGCTCATTCGTGATTTTTTTGGAAAAAACAAAACCGGTATGTTGTCTTAGCCACGGTATTCGCTGGAAATGGCTCCGTGCGACTTCTATTCTCGAGGCTGACGAGAACCATGGAAGGACGCCTTTTTGCCACAACTGGCGAAATAAAAACAGAATCGTTGAAGGATCTGAACACCGTAACGAAAAGAGAGTTACAGAAGTGCTTCAAAAATTGGAAAAAGCGCTGGTACTAGTGTATTGTATCCGAGGGGTACTACTTTGAAGGTGACAAAGTTGGTGTTAATAAATAAATAAATAAATAAATAAAGATTCTTTAAGAAAAACAGAAACTACCTCTATTTCTCCTACCTCTATTCCTTCTATGTCAAGGGTTATTCCTAAATATACTGCTGTTTATCTCTGGGGAAGATAAAGCCTATGGAGTCTCAGCAGTAGAATGGATCATTGCACGGGACATAATCTTCCAAGACACCTAGTGAACAGAACGGCTTGCGTTTTGTCGGAATTTATTGTGATGCGTTATTTCTTTGTGCAGTTTCCCGTTCTATTCAAAACGTTTTGCAGACGCCTCTTCACTACATTCTAATTCTTGGAGCAGATGAAGAAAGTGTCCTTTGCATATCGCATTGTGTGCGCCTGAGTTCTGTGGGTGTATCAATACTGTACAAGCTATAGAGTAGAGGGTCTAATGCCGATTCTTGTGGTATACCTTCCTGGGGGCTTTGATGGTCATATTTTGACGAAGCAGCTGCAACATGAAATGTAGTTCTGGATGATGTTTACTATTTTCTCAGGGAAGCCTTGGGTGCATAATACATAAGGGGGCAAGGAAAAAGTTTCCGTTTGAGGGCGTCTTTGCAGCGTATATGCAACGTAGCGCTACTCCGATGCGGTTATATAGGCATAGATACGTAGGCAAGGATTTAGTGTAACGTTTGTGACTTTCCGACGAGCGCGCAGTAAATGCGGAAACGTGAAGAACTATGGCGACGTCATTACCAAATGCGTCCAAACAAGACTAACGTGCTGCTGTTGTGTTCTTGGCTGCCAAAGGATAAACATCGGTAGACATCCATCGAGAATGAAGAATGTGTGTAGAACAGCATGTCTGTCAAAAACCATCGTTGTGGAATGCTGCGCGACAAGGGGTGCTGTTGCTGCTGCTCCATGACAGCACACTTCTCCATATCGCAAATGTGTCCTTGATAGCGCACGTTCCCATACCGCAAACGTTACGCTGGAGCATCCGCCCTTTAGTCCTGATGTCTCCCCAAGGATTTACCGTGCCTTCGATCCCTTAAAGAAGGCCTTGAATGGTTGACGACTCCTGTGGGAAGAGACTTACAGCAGACAGTTAGGGACTTCTTCATGCAGCAGGACAAGGTATTTCACAAAACGGGTGTCTTCATCCTTGTGCTTTGGTGCATGATTGCCTCAATGCTCGCGGCGATTTTGCCTCATTGGCATATCGACTCTCGACTGTACGACCTTCGAACGGAAACTTTTCGAATACCCCCTTATATATAAGAGACCGGTGTGCCATGTACAATCGAAGGCTTCGGCCTCATCAAGTAGCATTTCCCAGGAATGGTCTTAGTTGTTGTAGCTGTATTTGGCTGCTTGAACTATTTTTATAATTTGTTGTGTGGCGATGTGTTGTGACCAAATACGAACTCGAAGTATGGCAGTACTTCCTCTCTCGGTGTATTGCATTGATGGGCACCATTAGGAGGCGCTGTTAGACTTAACTGATGCCTGGCAGTAGACCATTAGGTCTGTAGTGTTGCGCGGAAACGGGGTCTTCTTCTGGTTTCGCGATCGCGACGTATTTCCTCCGCTTTGGAAACTGCTGTGATCGCTAAATGCTGGACACATTCACAAGGTTCGTTAACGCACTGGGAGGAAGGTGGGGGGGGGGGACGTTTTTTAGTAATCCGTTGGCAAGCTGGACGTGAACTAGGGCCTTCACGTTAGACAGCGATTTGATGACTGTTGTCATGTTCTCTTAAGTGAAGAGCGACGAATCGTCATCCTCGTCTTCGCTACGAGAGATACTGTTAGTTGCCGTCTAATAGTGACTTCATGTTCTCTGCCCTGTCCGCACTTTCCGTGCAGAAGGGACATTCTGACGCATCTCTCTGTGAACTGCTAGTTGCTCGCCACGAAGCCCCTACCACGCCTTAGTGAAAAATTGCAGACTACGATTTGCAGGGACGAATGAAAATACTTGCCTAAGATTTGAATGGTGTGCTAGGCAACGTAAAGAATCCCAAGAACGAAATGAAATATGTTTACTGCCGGCCGGAGTGGCTGAGCGGTTAAAGGCGCTACAGTCTGGAACCGCACGACCGCTACGGTCGCAGGTTCGAATCCTGCCTCGGGAATGGATGTGTGTGATGTCCTTAGGTTAGTTAGGTTTAAGTAGTTCTAAGTTCTAGGGGACTTGTGACCACAGCAGTTGAGTCACATAGTGCTCAGAGCCAAATATGTTTACTTCACAATTCCTACTGAGTAATTAAATCTGTCTTAAATGAATGTAATTTCCTAGTTTTCTGTATGAGCTCTCCATAAAAAGACGTGAAGTTATAAATATCTGATCTAGAAAGCAGGGTTTGTTTCTTAAAGGTATGAGCGAAAGTACGTCAAGATAGTTACGGTGTAGCAGATGGTGATTGATAGAATAATCTCACTAAGTTTTTCGCTTTCAGTTCCTGTTTAATATTTCCTGGCACACTCTCTGCGTCTGTCTTTTGCGGTTATTTTTCAGTCATTAATTTATTTTTGTATGGCATATTATTTACCATCTTTTCCACAATTTTATCGTATGTTTCATTCAACTAGCTTGGAGTGAATAATTATAACCTCCAATATAACTTGAACTTTTTCTAACAGGGACACAGAGTTCTTATGTAAGTTATTTGCATCCGTGAAGTCATTATGTATGCAACGCTTTGTCATATACTTGAAATTATTTACTAAGTGCAAACATAGGGTTGCCCTGCAAATGGCTGTTTCAATACGGGAACGCTACACTAGTACTAATTTGCGGTTTATTTTTAGTAAGTTTATACTCGCCACACTGGTTAGTAACCAAGTCAACTCCTCTTCATAGTCAGCCTTCAGTACGACATTTGGTGGCTAAGATATATGACTTGGCAGAGACATTGATTGCAAAAGCCGTCCAAGAAACGTTAGATCTTTAAAACGCATCGTCGTCATTCTGGAAATGTCTGCCACGCAATGGTCGCTTCATCCGGGAATGGAGTGGTGCCATGCTAGGAGAATACGGTGGTTTGGCAAAATCTGGTAGCTCAAAGAAGCAGCGTGTGTCACCCGATTCTGCGCAAAATGACCTGTGGTTTGTCACGGAGCAAAAGCACACCCTTGGACAGGTTCCCTGGATGCTTCGTTGTGATAGCTTTTTTTAACCACCTCAGGTCGTATGCTCCTATGGACGTTTTACGCCTTAGGAGCATACGAGCTTTATACATCCGATTTTCGATTTTTTTATCTTGTTGGTAAACATGTTCTTGTTGTATGTTTGCATTTTCAGATGTTTTGTATATTTAGTTTACTGTCGAAAGTCGCAAAGGTCATACGTGTTTTCGAGTGCTCGGTGAATTTTTACTTCTGAAAAAGATGAATCAGAGAATTTATATTAACTTTTATTTGAAAATAGAATAAAGTGCAGCGCCACATTCGAAACGTTGACTGTGGTTTTTGGCTTATCTACTGTTAGTAAGAAAAGAGTTTGAGTGGTATAAATTTTTCAAAGAGTGTGAGAAGACGTTGAAGACGCACTGGACGTTCGAGCACAACTGTTAGTGACGGCAGTGTGGACGAAGTTAAGAAAATGGTTCGGTCATGCCAAGTAATGGTTTCGGATTTTTTGGTCATGAAGCGTGTATTAGCAATGTCTGTTCCGAAATTGGTGAATTTCGACCCAAAACAAGTTCGCGTAGACATCGCCCAGTCGAGAACGATTAAGAACTTGTAAAAGAAACGGCTATAACAGGTAACGAAACATGGATATATAGGTATGACGCCGAAACCAAGGCCCAATCGTGCCAGTCGAAATTGCTTGAAGAACCAAGACCGAAAACAAATCGACAGGCTCGATCACTTGTGAATCCTTTTCTCTGTTTTCTTCAATTACAGTGGGGCAATGCATCTTGAGTTCTTAACTTATGGCCGTGCAGTCAGTAAGGAATACTACCTAGAAATTACGCGCCATTTGCGTGAAGCAACCCAAAGAGAAGGACCAGTTTTGTGGCAAAACCACGCTTGGAAATTGCATCGCGATAATGGTCCCGCTCACATCTCAAAGCTCGTTCGTGATTTTTTGGAAAAAACAAAACCGGTATGTTGTCTCAGCCACAGTATTCGCCGGAAATGGCTCCCTGCGACTTGTATTCTCGAGGCTGACGAGAACCATGGAACGACGCCGTTTTGCCACAACTGGCGAGATAAAAAGAATCGTTGAAGGAGCTGAACAGCGTAACGAAAAGCGAGTTCCAGAAGTGCTTCCAAGATTGGAAAAAGCGCTGGTACTAGTGTATTATATCCGAGGGGCATTAAAAAATTACCTCTATTTCTTGATCTAACCCACTATTCCGTTAACACCACACTATGGAGTCCCAAGAAAACGCTAAGAACAGCTTTGCCAGATGCTTGCTGGATCTTCGCCCTTTCTGGTGGTGGCGAAACCTAGTGTTTCTACTGTTTGCTTTCCTCTTTTGTCTCGGTTTCGTAGTGACACACGCAGACTCGTCAATGGTGATAATGTGGCTAAAGAAGTGATCTGGCTTGGTTTGACAGGGCTGCAGCTTTTCCACTGTTGCCTCCTTTTCCACTGTTGCCTCCGTTCGGCGGGGTTTCTAAAGGGGAATGATTTCCCTGCGCCACCTAACCACTGTGTGGCAAAATATAACTTAAGTCATAGAAATAACTAGTTACTAAAAAGTGGTGGTTACCGTAATAACCACTCATCTGTTACTAGCAGTTATTAAAATAACTGCCAATAACGGTGCCATCTGTTTACCAAAGTGCGTACTACGCTTCCGTATCATCTGACAAGTGAGATCTGACCACGAATAAATCAAGAGGACAGAGAGACCGACCCTCTATTAGGTATTCTATGGCTCATGGAAATAACTTTCAGACTACGCGCCATCTGTTCGTGTGCCTATGAAAATAACCGTCAGTAGATGAGTATACCTGTAAGTTATTCTTCTGTGGCTGTTACTTTTCGCTCAGTTCTTTCTCTATGGAGGTTACGGGCACCACTACAGGTAACCTGGAAGTTGATAACTGTGACCTGGACTACACTACTTCGTAGCAGACGATGATACTGGAGTGAAATAACTGTCGGCTGGCAGGGGGTTCCACTGAGGTTACAGACTACTGAATTGTTACTGCCCATAACGTGATCCACATTCTGAGACACGCAGTTGCTGTAACTTGCGTACTGTAGCTGTTAGCCTGGTTTTGCGCGCCGAAATAAACTTGCACGACTACCAAATCAAATAAAACCAGTGAAATATCTCATCGTACTTTTCGGAGATTAAACTAAGGATTACTGTAAAACAAAAAAAACTGATTGTTAATTAAACTAAGTTTCAAAATGGGCTGTGACGTCACACAGCTGGACTAGCGTGACGAGGCACAGTTAGTTGGCTACCTTAAGATACCAGACTGCTTAGAGATTTGGCGACTAAAATTAAAGTCCCGCCCATAAGAAACAAAGTGGAGAATAATTATTCAGTTAACGCGTACGCGAGCTGAGGGAACTTTAGCAGCTCGCGTTTCGCGGGCGCTCAGAGTTAACTGTACCCCTCTTCGCAGTACAAATAACTGGCAGTTATTTATACCAGTTGAAAGTACCTCGTATAAAAAACAACCATAACCACAATAACTGATACTCTGAAATAACAGTTCGGCCCACCTCTACTGTGCCATACGATGGTGTGTTGTTGCCGTAGACCCGGCCGCGGCGTTCGAGCGGTTCTAGGCGCTTCAGTCCGGAACCGCGCTGCTACTACGGTCACAGGTTCGAATCCTGCCTCGGGCATCGATGTGTGATGTCCTTAGAACTACTTAAGCCTAACTAACCTAAGTTCTAGGGGACTGATGACCTCAGAAGTTGAGTCCCATAGTGCTCAGAGCCATTTCAACCATTTTTGGGACCGTCTCTTACGGAAATCAACCGAAAGTAGACTAGCGCACAACACTGTAAACGGAGACAAGAGCTCATCTTTAAGTGAAAGTGGAATCCTGCGTTACATGACATTAACCCTATATTACTAAAGCCTCATAAAATTGGCGATTGCATTACGGTATAAGACAGTACATTTTGTACTTCGTGTGATATGGAACAGGCCATTGGAGATACAATAATTGTAATTTACTGCAAAACCTATAAATTATCGCTTCGTTTGAATAAACAATGGAGTAGTAAAAATTTTAGCGGCTTTGTTAACATTTACTCCCGTTTAGTGTTCTGGAGTTAAAAATGATCGTTGAATTCCAATCACCAACTGTCTCCTCCGAATGCGAAAATATTTTGTTGACACCGATCTACATAGGGAGAAACGATCACCACGATAAAATAAGGGAAATCAGAGCTCGTACGTAAAGATGCAGATGTTCGTTCTTTCCGCGCGCTATACGAGATTGCAATAACAGGGAATTGTGAAGGTGGTTTGATGAATCCTCTGCCAGGCACTTAAATATTATTTGCAGAGGATCCATGTAGATGTAGAGGGATGACTGTTTTTCAAATTTCAGTTACAGTTTCCTCCCCCCAACAGAAAGGCTGTCTTCTTGTGTCCGCTTCCCTGTATTGAAGCCGTTTTGCTAAATTTTGGTGTTGAGAAATTAATTTCCGGATGCTAAAACATCTGTGAATATATTGTTATTTCTCTTTGCTGATTTTATTATTTTGATCCAATCCTCTGACACGTAGCTAGATTTATTGTTCATTTTTACTAGCTGTTACTATTATTTGGAAATCAGCATCGTTAGACAAGTATGAACGAACGTCCAGACTCCAGGAAATTCAAATATATAGTTGATGTTTGCAGTTCTAGAAACTGAGCTTGTTTAAATAGGAGTCTGTCCATTTTTATTTTCTAATTTGGTCCAGCGGACGAGTCTGATGATCAGAATGAGGTGCTAGTAGTTTCGTGCACTCTCTCTTTAATTATGTTTGCTTTTTTTCCCACTTTACCAAACTAGTAAAAATCAGGTGAACGTTTCTCTGTTAATTTATCAAGAATTTAAACCACAATAATCCACCCTAACTATGTGTAGTCGAACAAGACTGTTGTGGACTTGGTTCTCCATTACTCTGAAAAGAATTGTCTGGGACTACTTAGACTTCACCGGCGTATTAACTGATGTTATACTTGCCAGGTCTGCAGCCGGATCATACAGTTACATAGATTCTAGGCACAACATTTCAGCTGTTAGCTAATCTCACCGGAACTGACTCATACCGTGAACGGCGACCCCGTTGTAGCCTGCCGAAGACCAACACCGCTCGCGGCAGAAATCGTCGCTGCCGCTCTGCTGAACTTAAGCAAAGGTACAGCGCCCCAGATCTGAAAGTTGACAGCATCCGTGAACAGCTATCGAGTACCTCTTTGTTAAGACGTTCTGCCATCCGAGTCAGAGACGGTTCTTTTTAGTGTCAGATGAGAGGATTCCACATTTTACGTAAAGGGTAGCTCTTGTCTCCACTTTTAATGTCGTCTGACAGTGTAATTTCGATTGATTTCTTCGAGAGAGTCCCATCAGCGAGACACAGATGCAACTATTTCTCTCTCATCATACATCATTGTGGCTCCGTCGGTTAGACAGTGCTCCACCACTGCAGATAACTGAAGTTGAAGTAATGGTGTGTGGGAACGGTGCCCAACACACCTGTCGCGAACGGCGCGACAATACATGCTTTCCCATAACGGTAACAGATTTTGTAAACGCCGTACTTCCTCAATTCTACATGATATTGTACCTAGCCAATGACCTCTCTAATCTCGGCTGGCGGACGAAATACACTTTCAATATTAGATATGTATTAATAAAATCGTTCCTGTCTCTGAAGATATCCCACCCAAGATACAGTAGGAAGACAACCAATCTACTCGTATATTCTCTTCTGATGGTACCGGTGAAGGTCCAATCTCGAAGGCACAAAGGATCTGTTTGTCAGTGTTTCTGTCCTACTTGAATCCGAGCTTAAGGTGTTCTAACTGTTGTCAGGCTTTCAGAATCCGAGATAGAGTAAGCCATCATTGCCGACGTTCTCACATCCCCTTGCGTTGGTACGGTCTATGGCAACTCAGTGCCTGTAAATACCGGTCCTTTCTGTGCGAACGAATTTGAACACCATACTTCCAATTATATGACTTTCATACAGCATTTGAAGTATGTGTTTCTTCGTCCCTCGGATCTTATTGTGAGCTTTCTACCCGTGTTACTCTAGAGGCGCATTTGATGTTAGTGAAAATATGACGAAACGTTGCAGTCATTTGCTGACATCGACTTACTTCTGTTCGATGACAAATATTTCGAACAAACTGACGGAGTGGCTATGAGAAGTCTATTATCCTCCGTTGTCGCAGTTTATCTATGGAAGATTTTGTAGATAAAACGCTGAGGACAGCTTTTCTAAAACCTATTTTGGGAGGTACGTAGATGATACGTTCATGGTAGTGTCATATGAGTTAGATGCTCTGAACAGTTTCGTAGGTCATTTTAATTGCTTTCATCCCAGCATCAAGTTCATGATGCAGATAGAAAAGGTTGCATTGCTTGAATTTCTGGAGGTTGGACTATAGAAAGGACGATGTATACGAGGATACAGTGTTTACAGTATTCCAACGCGTCCGGACCAGTATCTACATGCAACGAGTTGCCGTCCAACGTACCGACCGCGGCAGTCTGAGGATGTTGCAGCAAGGACTTACACCTCGGACGCTGAAAGCTTGAACCTAGAGTTAGAACATCTTGACCTCATGTTCAAGCAAAAGGGCTACACTGACACACACATCCGCCATGTCTTTGATTTTGGACCATCGCAAGAATTGGCAGGAGATGTGGTCTATATGGATCGCTTTCTTCCCTACCATATCCTGGGGGATGCAGATCTTCGGAAATAGGAATAATTTTGAAAAGATGTAATATCAAAAATGTAACTCGTCCGCTAGCGAAGATTAGAGCGGTTTTTGCCATCGTGGGGAAACGTTTATTGGCATGACAATTCGCACAGTTCAGTATAGATCTGATGAGCACCATCGCCACATACAGTTACTACAAACTGATAAATCTGCAGTGGCAGGGCGCTGTCTAACCGGGGGACACAGAATGATGAGTTACGAGACACTCAAAGCTGCCCTGTGTTTCGCTACTGGGACCGGCCGTTGTGGCCGGGAGGTTCTAGGCGCTTCAGTCCGGAACTGCGCTGCTGCTACTGTCGCAGGTTCTAATCCTGCCTCTGGCATGGATGTATGTGATGTCCTTAGGTTAGTTAGTTTTAAGTAGTTCTAAATCTAGGGGACTGATGACCTCAGATGTTAAGTCCCATATGCCGCGTTGGATTAGCCGAGCGGTCTAAAGCGCTGCAGTCATAGACTGTGCGGCTGGTCCCGGCGGAGGTTCGAGTCCTCCCTCGGGCATAGGTGTGTGTGTTTGTCCTTAGGATAATTTAGGTTAAGTAGTGTGTAAGCTTAGGGACTGATGACCTTAGCAGTTAAGTCCCATAAGATTTCACACACATTTGAACGTTTGTTAAATCCCATAGCGCTTAGCCATTTGAACCATTTTTGGGACCGTCTCTTACGGAAATCAACCGAAAGTAGACTAGCGCACAACATTGTAAACGGTGACAAGAGCTCACCTTTAAGTGAGAGTGGATTCCTTCTTTGTATGACATTAAACCTAAAGTACTGAAGCCTCATAAAATTGACGCTTGCATTACGGTATAAAACAGTACATTTTGTACTTCGTGTGGTATGGAACATGCCATTGGAGATACAATAATTGTAATAAACTACTGCATAACCTATAAATTATTGCTTCGTTTGAATAAAAATGTGGAGTAGTAAACTTTTGAGCGGCATTGTTAACATTTCCTCAGATTTAGTGTTCTAGGGTTAAAAATGAACGATCTTTGACTTTGACACAATATTTCCGAGGGAAAGAGGCGTAGGCCTAGCTGATGAACGAATATTTAACTGTGAACTTGCTTTGATGCCACACGGGAAAAGAACTCTTTTACGATACACTGCTGGTCTCTTTTGATAACAGCCAGTAATGGACTTGGTTCACTTCAACACTGAACCCTCCATTTAACAGATGTCTCTAATGATCCGAAGCTTTACTCGATTGACATCTACATCCACATGATTACTCAGCTGTTCACGCTTAAATGCTTGGTATTGTGTTCTTACATCTACTCTTAAACTATTTTTCGCCCATTCACTCGCGAACAACACAGGGTAAAATATGAACATATAATTCCTTCGATGTAAGCTCTGATTTCCGTCATTTAATTACGATGATCAGTTCTCCCTGCGAAGTTTGGCGTTAACAAAACATTTTCGGATTTTGAGGAGAAAGTTGGTGCTAGTAATTTCGTGAAAAGATTCTGCAACAACGAAGAGCGCCTTTGTCGTAATAGTTGTCATTCCAGTTCACTTTTCAGGTACGAGACACGCTCTCTCTCATATCGCAATAATACAAAATGAGCTGCACTTCTTTCAACTTTCGCGATGTCCTCCGTCGATCTCCTGTGGTAAAGACTCCATAACGCGCTGCAGCACTCTAGAAGAGGACGAACCACTGCATCTTTTTATTACATTTTTGTATCTTCTTAATTTTCTGCCAATAAATTGCAATCTTGGTTCACCTTCCGAACAGCATTTTCTATATGGTGGTTCCAATTTACGTTGGTCGTAGTTGTAATCCCTCGGTATTTAGCTGAATCTACAGTCTTTAAATTTGTGATATATCGTGTAACGGATTTTTAACGGAATTGTTTGGTACTCATCTAGAGTATCTCACATTTTTTATTATGCAGTGTCAGTTGTCAGTTTTCGCACCCAGTCGCTTATACAGGATTCGCATGGCGTGTTACAGTTGTTTTACTCTCTCTCTCTCCCGTCTTCTCCCCCCCTCCTTTCACAGACCCCTTTCCCAAATATATCGTCACACAACACAGTTAGCATGCAACAGGTGCCTAGGATTTTAATAATAATGAAAATAAAATATATAAAATTTCCAAAGGTAAAGTAATCATAATTATTTCACATCAGTAGTTAGTAAAGCGGGACAAGGTAGCACACTTACGGTTTCATTAGCGATATACTGAAGGAAACATCAGTTACAATTATATTTTGACTGGCATATCATTTGATTGTTACCTGTTATATCAGGGAGTCCAACAGTATTATGAAAAGAATAGATCGCTACTCACAGTAAAGATTACACCTTGAGCTGCGTCGTGAGCTTCCGGGCAAAGTCTTCTTCAGAAAACACACACACACACACACACACACACACACACACACACACACACACACACACACACACACACATGCATACATACATACACACCACACACACACACACACACACACACACACACACACACACACACACACACACACACGAGCGCGGGAGGGGGGGGGGGGCAGTGGTCATGTGATTGCTTGGTAAGAGAGCATTTCTAGAGGGGTAAATTTGCGCTTTGTTTTTAAAATGAGGAAAACATAGGTGCCATTAAATTCTTGTTCTTTATTTACCTTATAGCATATGTGAACCTTGTTTCTCAACATATAATAGTTAATGCGAACAAAAAAGGCGAAAATATTCTAATCGTATGAAATGCTGTTTGAGATCACAAATGGTGTCCATACCTTCATAACAAGAGCAGGATTCATGACACCACCTTTCGCACTTCAGACATTGACTCCAGATTCCTGTCGGTGGGTTCTTGTGTTTGTTAGTGCAGCCTGGACAGTCGAAAGTTTGTGGATTTTCTGTCGACGTAGTTTGGTTCGCTTGGCCAGAATCAAAGAGCTCCCTCTTTGAATTCTTCCTTTCCTGTTCTCCTAATTGGTGTTCCAGTTTCTTGAATAGCGTCCCAGATAACACTTCTAACTTCTTCCCTTCCTCCTGTCTTCTTTGGCAAACCTTTCTTCTTAACAAAGGAATTATTTTTTCGGTGAAACGTAGGTACTTGGTCCTGCCTCTGGTTCATTTGTAGAGGCATGTGAACTTTGGCTCTGGAAGCTTCATTAAAATTGTTACTCTGGTCTGCAACAGCCGAAGGCAGGAAATCTCTCCTTGTGAATTCGTGACGATCGATTTGATAAGTGCCGCATATCGTGAACGTCTTTGTTGCCTTCGGTATATTCCCCGCTCTTTGATAAGTAGTTCCAAACAATTCAGCAATAAATCCTTGCGTAGTTAGATATCCAGAATGGTTAATGAGCCACTAGTAGTATTCTTGTGCGTAACGTCCTTCAGCGGCTTGAAAAAGCGACGATCCAGTGGCTGCGGATTGTGACTAGTGGGTGGAGGAATCTTTCTGACTCTAAAGTGACTCTAAAGTGACCCTAATGTGTCCAAAATTAACGAAGCTGGATGATTTTCGACTTGTGTGTGTGTGTGTGTGTGTGTGTGTGTGTGTGTGTGTGTGTGTGTGTGTTTCTTTTTCTCAAACTGATGTAACCGTGTGGGATACAGATTAGAGTTGATGTATCCAGGGCCCGAACATATCATTAGCTACCCAGGAGGGGCATCATTCTTCGAACTCTCCTTCATACTTTTCCAAGGAAATATTATTCCTGCAGGGATGTGTCTCCCCCCCCCCTCCCCAATACTCCCAGCTTTCCTACAACATACAACGTTGTAAACTGACCTATTTCTCCGGATAAAATTTCGCCTAGGTGCTTCTTGCCGCATATTGCAATCACTTCCGGAACGTTGTTGGAAAGAGTTGTACTCCCAGCGTCATCGATGTTAAATATGCAATGAGGTTCAAATTTACCTCTCCATTAGCATTGAAAGAGTATCGAAGATGCTCGTTTGCTAGTCCGAGAGTAGTTTCCTGTGGGATCCGATGGCTAAGGTTTCGTTTCTGCAAGAAAACACAAACCCAGTCCTTTCCGGCCATTTTGGTGATTTTTGTCTAATTTAGTTTTTGTATTATTATTCTCAGAATAATCTTCTGGAGTCATTCAGTGTCGCAGCACAGTGATATCGTCCTAAGACCTGCAGTGTTCCGCCAGTTCCTGCTTACCATTAACAGTCCTTCCAAATCTTTCCCGTCTGTTTAGCATTTACCTCAAAACCCGAAAAAATGTAGGCGTAAGAGTATTAATTTTAAGCGTATCTTTAAGAAGGTAACAGTTTCTAAAAGCAAAAATTTGTAAGTTAGACTCCACATTTTTTTCAGGCCCTCCTATCCAGCCTCCAGCATTTCTGGAGTGCATCCCTTCCGTTACGTTTTTCTTTCATAGACGGTAATATAGAAAAAGTATCTCATTGAATAACGGTATCGGTGTACACTGAGGTGACAAGTCATGGGTTACCTCCTTAATATTGTGTCAGACTTCCTTTTGCGCGGCGCAGTGCAGGAACTCGACGTGACATGTACTCCACAAGTCGTCGGAAGTCCCCTACAGAAATACTGACCCCTGCTGCCACTATGGCCGACCATAATTACGAAAGTGTTGCCGTTGCAGGATTGTGTGTGCGCACTGACGTCTCACTTACGCCCCATAAATGTGCGACGGGATTCATGTCAAACGATCTGGATGGCCAAATCATTCGCTTCAATTGTCCAGAATCGTCTTCAAACCAATCTCGAACAATTGTGGCCCAGTGACGTAACGATTCATGTTGAATTTTACTTAAGTTTCTTCTGCCTGGTCCATTGATGAATGAATGCGAAATTTTCATCCTTCACAAAATTTATTCACATTAATTGACATCCGAAGTGCACACTCGTCATGTAAACAAAATACGGACGGACTTAGCTGATCTCTTTGACTTCCAAAGTAACTTCAAAACTGACTCCTCGCAGCATCGCTGCATCGCTTTATACAGGGTGTTACAAAAAGATACGGCCAATCTTTCAGGAAACATTCCTCACACACAAATAAAGAAAAGATGTCATGTGGACATGTGTCCGGAAACGCTTAATTTCCATGTTAGAGCTCATGTTAGTTTCGTCAGTATGTACTGTACTTCCTCGATTCACCGCCAGTTGGCCCAATTGAAGGAAAGTAATGTTGACTTCGGTGCTTGTGTTGACATGCGACTCATTGCTCTACAGTACTAGCATCAAGCTCATCAGTACGTACCATCAACAGGTTAGTGTTCATCACGGACGTGGTTTTGCAGTCAGTGCAATGTTTACAAATGCGGAGTTGGCAGATGCCCATTTGATGTATGGATTAGCACGGGCAATAGCCGTGGCGCGGTACGTTTGTATCGAGACAGATTTGCAGAACGAAGGTGTCCCGACAGAAAGACGTTCGAAGCAATTGATCGGCGTCTTAGGGAGCACGGAACATTCCAGCCTATGACTCGCGACTGGGGAAGACCTAGAACGACGAGGACACCTGCAATGGACGAGGCAATTCCTCGTGCAGTTGACGATAACCCTAATGTCAGCGTCAGAGAAGTTGCTGCTGTACAAGGTAACGTTTACCACGTCACTGTATGGAGAGTGCTACGGGAGAACCAGTTGTTTCCGTACCATGTACACCGTGTGCAGGCACTATCAGTAGCTGATTGGCCTCCACGGGTACACTTCTGCGAATGGTTCATCCGACAATGTGTCAATCCTCATTTCAGTGCAAATGTTCTCTTTACGGATGAGGCTTCATTCCAACGTGATCAAATTGTAAATTTTCACAATCAACATATGTGGGCTGATGAGAATCCGCACGCAATTGTGCAATCACGTCATCAACACAGATTTTCTACTCCAGGTTGTCATGACTGCCACACCTACGTGACTTGAAAGCCAGAACGCTGAAGGCACTGACCATCCTCAAGTGCCTCAGCCACAGGTCTTGGGGCGCGGACAGGGCGCGTCTCCTACAGTTTTATGGAGCTTTTGTGCGTTCACGGCTGGACTATGGGTGCACAGTATATGGGTCAGCGAGGCCATCTTATTTGCGGATCCTTGACGCTGCTCACCATGCTGGGATCAGACTGGCCACGGGTGCTTATCGGACCAGTCCCGTACCCAGCCTCTGTGCTGAGTCTGGCGAACCGCCACTTACCATCCGGCGGCAGCTCCTGCTGGTGCGCCAGGCTTGTAAGTTTCTTGCAGCTCCCAGATCGCCTGCTCACCATCTTGTTGCCCATCTACCTCTGGACCGCCTTTTTTCCCGCCGTCCCCGGGCTACGTTGCCGTTTGGGATGCGTGTGCAACGTGTACTAGAGTCCCTCGGTGTGGAGTCTGTAAAACCCCAAATCCAAGGTTTTAACCGCCTGCCACCCTGGTTACTGAAGAAGCCCGGAGTGATTTTAGATTTATTGCAGTACAAGAGAGATTGCACTCCTGCCACCGTTTTTAATGCAGCATTTTCTGCCGTTTCATCTGAGCACCACGACTATGTAGCTGTTTTTACGGATGGGTCGAAACAAGGGGATTCTGTTGGTTGCTCAGTTGTTTTTCCGGATCGTGTCCTCAAGGTCCGACTGCCTCAGACTTTTACTGTCTTTGATGCAGAATTGTTTGCGATCTTGCGGGCACTGGAGCACATGAGACATTCTTCCTCTCCTAAATTTCTTGTCTGTTCCGATTCACTCAGTGCCCTTCACTCATTGCAACGTTTGTATGCGGCAGACAAAATTGTCCAGACCATCCAGGATGCCCTCCTCCGACTACAGCGACTGGGGAAAGTTGTAGCTTTCTGCTGGGTTCCGGGGCATGTTGGCATTGCTGGGAATGAAAGGGCAGATCTCGCAGCCAAGGAGGCGTGTCTTGCCCCACAAGTATCTCAGTGTGCTATCCCCTTGCACGCACTCACCTCGCTGTTGAGCTCACGGGTCATGCGTCGGTGGGAGTATGAGTGGCTGAAAGTGACTGACAATAAGCTCCGTATAGTCAAGCCCACAACGCGTGTGTGGTGTACTTACTTTCAGCCCCATCGACGGGACGAGGTTCTCCTCACTCGGCTTCGAATAGGCCACAGCCCTATGACGCATGGCTTCCTTCTCCGGCGAGAGGACCCTCCAATGTGTGGTGCTTGCGGCGTCCAGGTCACTGTGCGCCACGTTTCATTGGATTGCGTTTTATGTTCTGACCAGCGGGTCGCGGCTGACTTGCCAGCGGACCTGCCATCTCTTTTAGGCAACACTCGGACGAATGTGGCTAAAGTTTTAAAGTTCTGTGCCCTGTCAAATGTTTTTACAAAGATTTTAGGGAGAGGATTTTAATTTGCTCACTGTGTGACAAGCTCGCCCATATTTTATGTAAGTGGCCAGCCAATAACAATTTCCTGCGACATTCTTGTTGCTATGTTTCCCCTTTCCTTAGGTTTTACTTTCTTAGGTAGCATTTTCCTTCTTTTCCTGCTTTGTTTGAGTGTGTGCTTTAGTTTTCTTAGGTCTGTCCACATTCGTTCCTTTTAATGTGTGTCAGGGCGCTGATGACCTCGATGTTGAGCGCCCATAAGCCCCAATACACGACCACCACCACCACAACCACCACCACCACCACCACAGATTTTCTGTGAACGTTTGGGCAGGCATTGTTGGTGATGTCTTGATTGGGCCCCATGTTCTTCCACCTACGCTCAATGGAGCACGTTATCATGATTTCATACGGGATACTCTACCTGTGCTGCTGTGCCTTTACAAGTACGACATAACATGTGGTTCATGCACGATGGAGCTCCTGCACATTTCAGTCGAAGTGTTCGCATGCTTCTCAACAACAGATTCGGTGACCGATGGATTGGTAGAGGCGTACCAATTCCATGGCCTCCACGCTCTCCTGACCTCAACCCTCTTGACTCATTTATGAGGGCATTTGAAAGCTCTTGTCTACGCAACCCCGGTACCAAATGTAGAGACTCTTCGTGCTCGTATTGTGGACGGCTGTGATACAATACGCCATTCTCCATGCCTGCATCAGTGCATCAGGGATTCCATGCGACGGAGGGTGGATGCATGTATCCTCGCTAACGGAGGACATTTTGAACATTTCCTGTAACAATGTGTTTGAAGTCACGCTGGTACGTTCTGTTGCTGTGTGTTTCCATTCCATGATTAATGTGATTTGAAGAGAGAAAATAAAATGAGCTCTAACATGGAAAGTAAGCGTTTCCGGACACATGTCCACATAACTTATTTTCTTTCTTTGTGTGTGAGGAATGTTTCCTGACAGTTTGGCCGTACCTTTTTGTAACATCCTCTATAAAATTTTAACAATAACTTCCAAAATAAAGCATTAATAATTTTGTACAATTTTGATGTTACAATTAAAATTTACGAAACATAAATGCCGGCCGTTGTGACCGAACAGTTCTAGGCGCTTCAGTCCGGAAACACGCTGCTGCTGCGGTCGCAGGTTCGAATCCTGCCTCGGGCATGGATGTGTGTGATGTCCTTAGTTTAGTTAGGTTTAAGTAGTTCTAAGTCTAGGGTTTTTGAAATTTTTGAAAACGTAGTCAGCGATCTTCAAATTTGTTAAAATTAAAATTTAAAACAGTCTTGATCGCATTTTTTTTATTTATTGGAGTGTGTGACCGTTTTCGACTCTTTCATAGTCATCTTCAGACTCCAGAGCGGTGGATGGACACTGCTGGACGAGTTCCATCGACGCTCGTGTAACTGTTACACTGTTTTAATTTTAACTAAGTCTAGGGGACCGGTGACCTCGGATGTTAAGTCCCATAGTGCTCAGAGCCATTCGAACCATAAAGAAACTGATGTTACAGCTGAATAAGGTATAAAATGCAGTATTCAATGACAATCTTTTATAGTAATATCTTTAGTTTTCCATAGAAAATCATTCTGAACTTTAATTACAATAGTGTCTCTCGTATTATTTTAGTTACGTAATTAATTACAACTTGGGTTTGCTTACTAATATTCAGTGGTAGTACAGAGCTCGTGCTTTATCCGATTACATACATAAAATGCACAAATAAGGCCTCAAATTCTGGAAATTGGAAAACTGTGAGAAGCGTAATTGCAAGGAATATTAATTACAGAGGAAGACATAAAAATAAATAACAAATGAAAATACATCGCTTGGTAATAGCGTTTAAGCTGCTTCTCAAGATAGTGAAGTCTTCTGTTACTGGATTTTTAGAGTCTCATTTTGTTAATTAGAAGCATTGATTTTCCATGCTAACATATCTACAGTCTCTAGTTATTTATTGCTAAGGACCGATTACTTCAATTTTTTGATTAGTTACTTAATTTAGTATATGTACATAATTTTATCAACGACAACAATCCACCGATAATTATGACAACGCACGTCCTTCCAGAACATTCCACACGCCTTCGCAATTAATATCTAGTTTTTTTATCAAATAGGACAGAATGATACATATAAAGCCACACATACAAGGCGTTAGGAAGCACTTAATTGCCCGATAACTATCCGAATGCATATAGAAAAGGTGGTATCAGACATTTCATATGAATTTTGAGGAAGGCTGTATCGTTGTAACATGACATCGTTGTTTAGGAACAAAAAAATCCATGAACGGCTGCAAATTGGCCTCCAGGTAGCTGAACATAACTATTTCCAGCCAATTATCAGTTCAGCTGGACCAGAGAACCCAGTCCATACCATGTAAACAACATCGTTATAGAGCCACCATAAGCTTGCACAGTTCCAACTTGGGTCCATGGCTTCGTGGGGACTGCGACACACTCGAACCATACCATCATCTTTCAGCAGCTGAAATTAGTCATCTGACTAGGTCACTGCCATTCGTCTAGGGTCCAACCGATATGGTCATGAGACTATAAGAAGCGCTGCACCCGGTGTGCTGTAACTAAAGGCACTCGCGTCGCTCATCTGTTGCCATAGACTACTAATGCCACATTTCGCCACACTGACCTAATGGATATGTTCGTCATGCCTCCCACATTTATTTCTGCGGTTGTTTCACGCAGTGTAGCTTGTCTGTTAGTACTGATTCTACGCAAGCGCCACTGCTCTTGGTTGCAAGTGAAGGCCGTCGGTCACTGCGGTGCCCGTGGTGAGAGGTAATGCATGAAATTAGGTATTCTCGGCAGACTCTTGACACTGGATCTCGTAATATTGAATTTACTTGACGATTTCCGACGTGGAGTGTCCCATGCGTCTAGCTCCAAATATCATTCCGCGTTCAAAGTCTGTTAATTCTCATCGTGTGGTCACAATCACATAGGAAACCGTTTCACATAAATCACCCGAGTGCAAATGACAGCTCTGCTAATTCATTGCTCTTTTATATCTTGTGTAATGCGATACTACGGCTATCTGTGTACAGGGTGACAATTATTGAACTATAAGAAATAAAATCATCGGAACCTCTGAACGGTTTGCGTTAGGACGTTCAAACTGCACGGTTGGCCCCGGGGCATGATGGGAATTAGTATGCGCATGTATGGTTTGGTTTAGCGACGAAGCCCACTTTCAACTGGATGGGTTCGTCAGTAAGCCAAATTGGAGCATTTGTGGGACAGAACCCACATTTCGCGATCGAGAAGTCTTCACCCTCAAACGGTTACTGTGTGGTGTGCAATGTTCAGTCACGGAATAATCCGTGCGATATTCCTTGATGGCACCGTGACTGCCGAACGGTACGTGAAGGGTTTGGAAGATGATTTCATCCGCATTATCGAAAGCGGCCCAGATTTCGAAAAGATGTGGTCCATGCAAGGCGGAGTTCGACCCCACCGAAGCAGGAGAGTGTTCCATGTCCTGAAGGAGCAATTCGGGAACCGCATTCTGGCTCTGGTATACCCAGAGGGCACTGTCATAGGCCTCAATTGGCCGCCATATTCTCCAGATCTGAATACATGCGACTCCTTTTTGTGGGGCTGTATTAAATACAAGGTGTACTGCAATAACCCCAAAACCATTGCTGAGCTGAAAACAGCCATTCAGGAGGTCACTGACAGCATCGATGTTCTGACACTTCAGCGGGTCATGCAGAATTTCGCTATTTGTCTGCGGTACATCTTCGCCAAGGATGGCAAGCATATCGAACATGTCATAACCTAAATCCGAATGTATGTAGTGACGTTTACATGTTGAGCAAAGTGTGTGTACGTCATAGTTTCAAAAAATGCGTGTGAAATCTTATGGGACTTAACTGCTAAGGTCATCAGTGCCTAAGCTTACACACTACTTAACCTAAATTATCCTAAGGACAAAAACACACACACGCACACACACACACACACACACACACACACACACACACACACACACACACACACACACACACACACACACCCATGCCCGAGGGAGGACTCGAACCTCCGCCGGGACCAGCCACACAGTCCATGACTGCAGCGCCCGAGACCGCTCGGCTAATCCCGCGCGGCACGTCATAGTTTGTAACTAATTTAAGGTTTTTTTTCATGTAGTTCGGTAATTGTTACCGTGTATGTGCACACCCCTTATCCCATGACTTTCGTTACCTGAGTGTATGATATCCATCTGTTATATTCAAAAAAATTTCTAGCTTCGTATCAACGAAAAGGCTGATAATTATAATGGAAGGGGTAAGATTACACACTGTGCATTTTACGCCACCTGCAACGCGTAAACTTGCCTCATGCTACGCGACTGCGGCTTTCGTCTGCACCTGAAAATGCTTTTTTAGGAATGTCGATGAGTTAATACAATACAAGACTGACAATGCTTCATAGCACACGGTGGTATGAAGTAAAATTCGTAAGTTCATTGCTGCCTGCTATAAACCTTATTTTCGCAACACAAAATTTTATATAAAAATAAGTAAAACCTTTGCGTATGTAAGCGGTAGCGCCAGGCAACAGCTAAACTACGGAACAGAGAGTTAGTCACAGAAGTTGTTTCGTGCCCCGCAGAGTAGCCAACTGCTGGGTTATTAAAATTTTACCACAGTGTAACATAAACAGTCACGACATTAACAGCTGTAAAAATTGTTACAGTCTGATAGTTGGAACGACGCTAGCATCCCTAGAGGCAAGGACACCGCAGTAAGGTTACAGAAACGTTAGTTTTTTAATATTTTCCTATTTAATTAGCGATATATTTACGTGTATCTGCGTTGGGAACATTAGTAATTTAATCGAGAGACATGAATTATCGTCAAATAAATGTGAAAACCGAATCTCAATGATTCTTTGCCATAAGCTGCAACTTATTCATGAAGCAATACTTTCGAATATCTGTATAAATGCAACTTCTACCGCTCAGATCAAGAAAATGTAAACAAATTTCATGCATGAGAAACATTATTTGTTGTCTGTTCTTATATGATAGGCAATTTCCTCTGACACCAAAAGTTTTGTATTAAGTCTAATGATTCGCACGTTATAACAGTTCGCTAGACTTTGCAGTGCACGAATATTTTTGTAATTGTAACTATTTTTGCTTCAGAAGCGAAAGTGTTGAAGATTCTTGCCGTTTGTCTCACATGTGCCAACAACAGAATTGTTTTTTTTCTTTGTTGGGCAATAATTTTGTTACTTTTCACGTTTTATAATCAGGTCTGTGTAGTTTTCCATTCTGTTACAGTTGAGGTGGAGTTACATTTGAGGTAGCTTACGTGGTACGTTACATAATGTAGGTATTGCATTCCATACAAGTTTCCTGCGTTCCCCATTCACTGATTTGACCGGTATTGAACATTGTGAACAAAAAGGTCATGTTTTTGAGTAGAAATACGAAGTCTGTCTGCAAAATGTCAGGTCTTCCGTTTTTTTATAACTGTTTTTTGTTCCTAAAAAACTTCAATAAATATCTATAGTTCACGAGAGAAATGCGAATAAACTGTTCTGTAATGTATCGTTTAATACCTCTCAGCATCCTCAGAAAAATAAAGACAAATGTGGTGTAAGTTTTTAGTTATTGTCGAATTTTATGGCATTAATACCTTCTCCATTGTAAAAACTGTGTTACAAATAACTGGAAATGAAACTACTCGCACTCATCCGATATCGTACTCATATTTGTTAATTATGACACAAAGGAATTACAGACGCTGGCTACGTGTTGCCATTGATGTTAATCAAAAGGAAAAGTTAAAAGTTTATGCTGATTCAGGATTCGAACTCGGGCCTCCTGCTTATTAGGCAGATGCTCTGACCATCGTGCCATCCATACACAGTGGTCATGCAACTGCACGGAATACCCCAGCAGGCTTACCGTCAGGCCCAAATTCTCAACTTACCACACACTACTGATGTAGTGCCCCTAGCCCATTATCCACATCACTCGCAGCATTTCGCTGATTCCCATCAGAGTTCGGGCCTGGTGTGCATGCGTACTGAAGAAATCATTGGTCGTCTCCGCCTTAATGATTTATATGTGGCGTCTGTTCTTTCAGACATGTCCGAAATAAGACACCATTTTGATCCAGCAGCCACTATGCCGATCTGGCAAAAATTTTCAACTTTCCCCGTTTATCTAAATAAATGCCCATAGCAGCCAACAACTGTAATTCCTTCGCATATTAATTCATAACGGCCGATCTATCAAAATTGTGCCTTTTTCTGTGGACACGTCCGAAAAAACAGCCACCATAATTAAGACGAAGATCGCCAATGATCTCTTCAGTGCGGATGCACACCAGGCATCGTGAGAATCGGCGAAATACCGGGCCAGGAGCACTACATTGGTAGTGTGTGGATAAGTTGAGAATTTGGGTCTGACGGGAGGCGTACTAGGGTATTCCGTGCAGATGCGGGGTCCACTGTGTGCAGATGGTTCAGTGGTATGTCAGCACGGTAGCTCAGCGTGTTCGGTCAGAGGGCTAGCTGCCCTCTGTAATAGAAAAACTGAATTAATCGATCAACAACGAACTTAAACGGATGTCTTACGACGTCCGCCCCGAGCAGATGCAACGAACGAAAGCGAACAAAATGAGACTGAAAAAAAAAAAAAAAATGGTCAGATCATCTGCCCAGTAAGCAGGAGACCTGGGTTTGAATCCTGGTCCAGCAGAAATTTTTCAATCTTCCCCGTTGATAAAATCTACGCCCACATGCAGCCAACATCGGAAATTCCTTTGTTTTAATTCATAGTGGCTACTGGTTCAAAACTGTGTTTTTTCTTCCGAGCATATAGATATTTGGTACTTCGTTTTGATCTTCTGATGACTAATAGACGGCGAACGACGTCATCATTTGCAAACAGTCCGAGGGCTGCTCATATTGTGTACTTTACTTTCTCCTGTCTGGGAGAGTTTTCAGCCTTGATCTTTGATCCCTGTCATCCGTTCTAAAATTTTCAGCCCAGTATTAGTCTATATCAATAGCTGCGCTGTTTTCCAGTCGTAGACAGGCTATCCGAAGGTGCACTTTAATTGATGTATGCTTACTTTTATTAATGTCCTTGTCATAAGAGATAATATGAAAAAAATATTTCTCGCTGTTTAGTTTTTCAATGCTGGGAGGGGTGGGGCATACAGGGTTATTCGTAAGTACCTTCGTTTTTTCAGATAACTGCACAGAAACTGCAAGACATACAGAAAACACACACACACATCAGTGGATAGAGTAACTCCGAATTTTTAACTTATATTGTAGGTGTTCAGTATGGGCACTTCCTGACGTGGCAAACGCCAATACGTGCGTGCAATGCATTGACACGAATTGTGTGGGAAGGTGTGACGGCTGCCAGCTTTACATTTCTGTTCACTTGGTTGCCTGTATGCAATTGCAAACGAATTCGATGCGACGACTGGTAGTAGTGAGTTAAGAATGCAACTTGAGACAGAACAACCTACAGGTGCAGTCTGTAATTGCAAAAATTCTGCAGACCATTAGCAGGCTTCCCTTTAGCAGTGGAACATTGATGTACAGCAATAACACGTAGTAAATTCTCACTCATTCTTTGATACCCTGTCGAGGGACGCATACGTCCCTTTAGTAGGGACATGGTTAAGGGCTGATAGGAAAATAGTCGTAGGTCATATCCTGCGCATCGCCCCCATCGCAGATAGTGTGACTGTCATCTTGAAGCCCCCGACTCAATAGGTTTGTCGTTAGCCGTGCAACGCCTGTTCTTAATCTGTTGAGAAACCTGGGGTTTTCCACTGTAGTTGGATATCTGTTGGTTCAGGTCCTTGTGGTGGGTACGATCGCAAGGTTCTACGCCAACATTGTTCATAAAGCTGATTCTGAATTTTCATCTTAGTGGAAAATTGCTCTGTGCACGGCCCATTACGGTAGTTGCTGAATAACATTTTTCATTGAAGATACCATCAAATTTCCTCCTCTGGACATTTGTTCTGAGGGTAGTAGCATTTGCTTCCCACTTACTGCAAGTAATTTTTTTCAAACTGTTATTCCTCGTTGGAATGCAGTCTTTTGTTTTTCTGTGAAGGTTCTGTCTTTTAAATCATGTTATAGGGTTGTAACATATGTAAAAGTTGGACACAAAGTCAAAAATATTGAAAAAAATAGTTTTTCTATTGATCTGTCCCTAGAAGCGTGTGCTTGTAAGTTGTTACTTCAGAATACTTAGGATAGTTTTAACAGTCTACAGATCCCTCTAGGAAACTCGCAGCTATATGTGAAATTACCGTCAGACAGTAAAAAAACAGTTTGTAGTTTGTGGAGATTTCAATATAGATTTCTTAAAAGATACGGACGGCAAAATTGAACTAGAATTATCATTTGGGTGTTTCAATCTAATTTCAGTAGCCCATGTTCCAACTCAGGCGCAGCAAAATAGTGGGACACTGATTGATAACATTTTTGTAGACATTTCTCAGACTGAAACAATTAATGTGTATCCAGTTTCTAATGGCTAACATCAAATGTCTTTGTGAAATATGCTGTGCATTTCTGGCACAGGGAATTTCTCCAGACAGGTTAAAATGTTCAGTTGTTAAACCACTTCATAAGAAAAGTGACAAACAGTTTGAAACAATTACCGTCCAGTTTCGTCGCACACTTAAATGGAAATAACTGATTTAGCATTAGACAGTTCCGATTTCAGAACGGTTGTCGACTGAGATTGCTATTTGTACATTCACTCACCAAATATTACAAGCCTTAAATAATAATATACCGCCAGTTCGTGCTTTTTGTGAGCTTCCCAAGGAGTTTGATTGTGTACATCATGTTACTCTTCTAGAAAAACAGAAGTTTCATGGAACTAATGGCTTTACGCACAGTTGGTTCGAATCATACATAACACAAAGAATTCAAAAGCTTCGAAAAAAATAAGTAATTGGTGCAGATTTCAGTATTTAAAACCCAAAAAATTGTGTTGAATAATTCAGAAAGTGTCAGAAAGGTAGAAAATTTTTGTGCTGGAAAAGGTCACAAAGGAAGTCCCACAGGGTTCAGTTTTGGGTCCACTCCTGTTCCCTGTATATTTAAATGACTTTCCACTTAACATTCAACAAGCAACTTTTTGCGGACCATACTAGTGTAACAATAGGTCCAAATACAGAAAATCAACAGAACAGTTTGTAAGTGATATTTTACAAAGGGTTAAATGGTTCTCCGAAAATGGACTTTTCCTAAAGTTTGTAAAAAAAAGCGCTTTCTGTTCTCTGCAACAAATAGTTATACCACCAATACATGTAATACATGAGCATGAGTCAGTAAATAGCGTAGAGTGCTCCAAATTTTTGGGTGTACATACTGATGAAATCTGGACCTGAAAGAAGCACATTACCGAGATTGTCAGTTCAGTTCCGCTACTTTTGCTCTTCGTATAATTGATTATCTTGGAAACATATTTTGCATATTTCCACTCGATAATGTCTTACAGAATAACTTTTTGGGAGTAACTCATCACTTAGAAAGAAAGTATTGGCTAACCATAGGTGGTTGTTGTTGTTGTTGTTGTTGTTGTGGTTGTGGTCTTCAGTCCTGAGACTGGTTTGATGCAGCTCTCCATGCTACTCTATCCTGTGCAAGCTTCTTCATCTCCCAGTACCTACTGCAGCCTACATCCTTCTGAATCTGTTTAGTGTATTCCTCTCTTGGTCTCCCTCTACGATTTTTACCCTCCACACTGCCCTCCAATACTAAATTGGTGATCCATTGATGCCTCAGAACATGTCCTACCAACCGATCCCTTCTTCCAGTCAAGTTGTACCACAAACTCCTCTTCTCCCCAATTCTATTCAGTACCTCCTCATTAGTTATGCGATCTACGCATCTAATCTTCAGCATTCTTCTGTAGCACCACATTTCGAAAGCTTCAATTCTCTTCTTCTCCAAACTACTTATCGTCCACGTTTCACTTCCATATATGGCCACACTCCATATCAATACTTTCAGAAACGACTTCCTGACACTTAAATCTATACTCGATGTTAACAAATTTTTCTTCTTCAGAAACGCTTTGCTTGCCATTGCCAGTCTACATTGTATATTTTCTCTACTTCGACCATCATCAGTTATTTTGCTCCCCAAATAGCAAAACTCCTTTACTAATTTAAGTGTCTCATTTCCTAATCTAATTTTCTCAGTATCACCCGATTTAATTTGACTACATTCCATTATCCTCGTTTTGCTTTTGTTGATGTTCATCTTATATCCTCCTTTCAAGACACTGTCCATTCCGTTCAACTGCTCTTCCAAGTCCTTTGCTGTCTCTGACAGAATTACAATGTCATCGGCGAACCTCAAAGTTTTTATTTCTTCTCCATGGATTTTCATACCTACTCAGAACTTTTTTTTTGTTTCCTTTATTGCTTGCTCAATATACAGATTGAATAACATCGGGGATAGGCTACAACCCTGTCTCACTCCCTTCCCAACCACTGCTTCCCTTTCATACCCCTCGACTCTTATAACTGCCATCTGGTTTCTGTACAAATTGTAAATAGCCTTTCACTCTCTGTATTTTACCCCTACCGCTTTCAGAATTTGAAAGAGAGTATTCCAGTCAACATTGTCAAAAGGTTTCTCTAAGTCTATAAATGCTAGAAACGTAGGTTTCCCCTTCCTTAATCTTTCTTCTAAGATAAGTCGTAGGGTCAGTATTGCTTCACGTGTTCCAACATTTCTACGGAATCCAAACTGATCTTCCCCGAGGTCGGCTTCTATCAGTTTTTCCATTCGTCTGTAAAGAATTCGCGTTAGTATTTTGCAGCTGTGACTTATTAAACTGATAGTTCGGTAATTGTCACATCTGTCAACACCTGCTTTCTTTGGAATTGGGATTATTATATTCGTCTTGAAGTCTTAGGGTATTTCGCCTGTCTCATACATCTTGCTCACCAGATGGTAGAGTTTTGTCAGGACTGGCTCTCCCAAGGTTGTCAGTAGTTCTAATGGAATGTTGTCTACTCCGGGGGCCTTCTTTCTACTCAGCTCTTTCAGTGCTCTGTCAAACTCTTCACGCAGTATCATATCTCCCATTTCATCTTCATCTACATCCTCTTCCATTTCCATAATATTGTGCTCAAGTACATCGCATAGGCCCTCTATATACTCCTTCCACCTTTCTGCTTTCCCTTCTTTGCTTAGAACTGGGTTTCCACCAAAGCTCTTGATATTCATGCAAGTGGTTCTCCTTTCTCCAAAGGTTTCTTTAATTTTCCTGTGGGCAGTATCTATCTTACCCCTCGTGAGATAAGCCTCTACACCCTTACATTTGTCCTCTAGCCATCCCTGCTTAGCCATTTTGCGCTTCCTGTCGATCTCATTTTTGAGACGTTTGTATTCCTTTTTGCCTGCTTCATTTACTGAATTTTTATATTTTCTCCTTTCATCAATTAAATTCAATATTTCTTCTGTTACCCAAGGATTTCTATTAGCCCTCGCCTTTTTACCTACTTGATCCTCCGCTGCCTTCACTACTTCATCCCTCAGAGCTACCCATTCTTCTTCTACTGTATTTCTTTCCCCCATTCCTGTCAATTGTTCCCTTATGCTCTCCCTGAAACTCTGTACAATCTCTGGTTCTTTCAGTTTATCCAGGTCCCATCTCCTTAAATTCCCACCTTTTTGCAGTTTCTTCAGTTTTAATCTACTGTTGATAACCAATAGATTGTGGTCAGAATCCACATCTGCCCCTGGAAATATCTTACAATTTAAAACCTGGTTCCTAAATCTCTGCCTTACCATTATATAATCTATCTGATACCTTTTAGTATCTCCAGAGTTCTTCCATGTATACAACCTTCTTTCATGATTCTTAAACCAAGTATTAGCTATGATTAAGTTATGCTCTGCGCAAAATTCTACCAGGCGGCTTCCTCTTTCATTTCTTAGTCTCAATCCATATTCACCTACTATGTTTCCTTCTCTCTCTTTTGCTACTGACGAATTCCAGTCACCCATGACTATTAAATTTTCGTCTCCCTTCACTACCTGAATAACTTCTTTTGTCTCATCATACATTTCATCAATTTCTTCGTCATCTGCAGAGCTAGTTGGCATATAAACTTGTACCACTGTAGTAGGCGTGGGCTTCGTGTCTATCTTGGCCACAATAATGCGTTCACCATGCTGTTTGTAGTAGCTTACCCGTACACCTATTTTTTATTCATTATTAAACCTACTCCTGCATTACCCCTATTTGATTTTGTATTTATATATAACCCTGTATTCACCTGACCAGAAGTCTTGTTCCTCCTGCCACCGAACTTCAGTAATTCCCACTATATCTAACTTTAACCTATCCATTTCCCTTTTTAAATTTTCTAACCTACCTGCTCGATTAAGGGATCTGACATTCCACGCTCCGATCCGATCCGTAGAACGCCAGTTTTCTTTCTCCTGATAACATCCTCTTGAGTAGTCCCCGCGCGGAGATCCGAATGGGGGACTATTTTACCAAAGGTTGTAAGTGTAATATGTGGTGTTCACCCACGGACGTCTTGTAGGTACCTCTTCAAGAAACTAGGCAATTTCACTGCGCCATCACAATAAATAAATTATCTAATGAAATTCATCAAAAGTAATCCATCACAATTTGAGAACACTGACGTCCATACCTACAACACTAGGAAAAGAAGACCTTTTTAGCCATTGTAAAGCTGTCGGTGGCTAAGAAGGGAATTCAACATGCAGCAACAAAAATTCTTGATCATTTGCCCAATAACATAAAATATCTGACAGCGAAGCAAGTTTTAAACCTAATCGAAAATCATTTCTTCTGGGCAACTCCTATTTCATTCATGAATTTCTACTTAAAAACTGGTGGTCAGTAACAAAACTGCAGTAGCATGGGTTGGACTACAAATAATGTGTTCATTGAAGTTAACACTAGCCACGCTTACATATCCTTACATATCTGAATACTCCTCAAGCCACCGTGCAGTGCATGGCAGAGTGCACCATGTACCACTATTACGCATTTCCTGTAAACTGACTAGTTCCACGTCATTTCGATAAAAGATTCGTTCAACTGACGTATGGAATATGTAAGGACCTAACTAAGAATAGTGGAGGGCCTTCAAATCCTTCGTGTGAGGATCCCAAGTATCACTTCTGTCTCACTAGACCACCTCCCGTCATCTGCTGTGAACAGTGACATTACTCCCCGAAAATTACGAATCCAGTCGCATATCTGAGACATAGAAGAATTATTACAAAAGAGTGCGGGACCGAATATCGATGAGAGCGTCTGTAGTGTTGGGTATTCAGCCTTTGTCTCGTCTGTGAACACGTCTATCGACCGCACCTTCGTGTGTGCCTCGGCTTGCACTCCTAAGTGCTACCCTATCTCTTCGCGCGCGCTCCTTCCAGGCCGGGCTTGCTTACACGCGCACCCGCATGATGGACGGGTTATTGTTGTCAGGGGGGCCGCGGCAGGCAACACGTGCTTCCATCCCTCAGCGCGAGGCCACGCCCCCTGTCGCCTGATTGGCCAGCGCCACCCTCCGTAGCCTGCTGCCCCTGCGCAGGGCCGCCATTGCTGGGTGGCGCCTCCATGTTTACGTCCGGCCACGAGGAGGCGGGCACAGCGAAGCTTCGTGGCGCCCACGGGCATAACGCCGCGTCCACAGCGCCGTCATTAAACACCAAGTTGATCATGGACCGCAGCCGGATTATACATGCAGTACATGCTACGGGCCTGGGCTGTCACAGACCCCGCAGCTCCACTGCCAAATTTTTTGAAGGAGTATTCCCCAGAAGCCAGGTGTGCTGTGAACGTGAACCGTAGGTGTGTAAATTCTCCTCACTACCTCTGCCTGCCCCTATCTCCGAAGCAAATATTAAAGCAGCTCAACCTGCCTGCCGCAACGGAGACAAGAGCACACGTGTACTGAAGCACAGTCAAAGCAGGCGAGCATGGATTTCCTTTAGCCTGGCAAGCTTCTCGGAAAACTTTCAGCCTGCTGCACCTGACAAGGGGTGCGCTTTTGGTCTAAGAATTTTCACTGCAGCTCATTTATCATAACGGTCGGTGTATCAAGATAAACAAACTTGAAGCAGACTGTAGAAAAATTGAGGATTAAGGAATGAATACCAGTCACAAAACAGCGCAAGACCAGCAGGGAAAAAGTTATCGTGTGTTTGTGAGGCGGCTTCAAATAAATCGGTAAGTGTCTCGCAACGAAAATTGTGTAAAAAGTTACTGATCACTCATTTGGGAACCTCGAGTATATTACGACATGTTTGTAAATCCTCACTTCATAAATATTTTGAAAGAGGACAAAGACTTAGTGACTGACAAGAGTGTGGAAATGTGTGCTAAGGAGTTGGCTGTTCGACAGTATACGGACTTTCTAAATTTAGGGCAAACATTGATTCAAACAGAGAAAAATATGGCTCAGTGGATATTAAAAACCATATTCTGATGGTATGAAACTTATTGCAAAGAAAGCTTAGTATGAAAGAAAAGACATGCACTTTTTAGATTAATGAATAATATGAAAAACGAACTTCGTGTTTGCTAAAATGCATTTAGGGAATTCAGAGTGAACTTTTTCGGCCACTTAGAATGAATTCAGTGAATCCGCAATACGCATCTTGGAAAAAGCAATTAAAACTAGAACAAGTGGCATCATATTTCATCGGACACACCAAGATTACAAGAACTAGACTTCTAAAACCTCTCTTTAGTTGGCGTTGCACTATAATAGACATCGTCAGGTTCTTATGTGTAAACTATCTTTACTTTCAGAGACGGTTTTCATTACTACAAAAGTCACGTAGCTATGGGAGGTGACCTTATGATGATTCGATTTGGGAATAGAGTGGACTAGTCGAAAGAGTGTGAAGTTCTAGAGAAAACAGTTCATACCGAAGTAAATAATTAAATAAGCCCGAAATGCACGCTGGCCGCGGTGGCCGAGCGGTTCTAGGCGCTTCAGTCCGGAACCGCGCGACTGCTACGGTGGCAGGTTCGAATCCTGCCTCGGGCATGGATGTGTGTGATGTCCTTAGGTTAGTTAGGTTTAAGTAGTTCTAAGTTTTAGGGGACTGATGACTTCAGATGTTAAGTCCCATAGTGCTCAGAGCCATTTGAACCATTTTTCGAAGTACACAGAAAGGGGAAAGAGGACCAGTGTCTGGCCTACAATGACCCACAATGAATATGTTTCTTTGAGCCTCGTCTTGTGATACTCGAGTATTTTCATCAACTTGTGAACCCGTATTCATAACACTACAATGAAAGTGTACAGAATAAACTGCTGCGTAGCATAGCACAGCGGGAAGATGGGCAGGCAACCAAGATTCCTGTACCCTGCTTGGGTTGGGCATAGAAATTAAACTGATGCCTAATCTGTTACCCCAGAAAACACAAAATGATAGATATCCCCATGAAGCTAGTAGGCTACATGGAAAAAAATCAACTTCCGACCACATAGGAAAACGTTGATTATTTCCTGAACTCATCGGGGCCCTTGCCTACTGCTTAAGGTTGGAGGTCCCGGACATATCACCACAATAATTACTTTAATGATTGCTGTATGAAAGAGTTTATCTGGTAAAACATTTATTCAAACAGTGTGTAAAAATTACTCATGACACACAATCGTCGAGGTTATAAAACAACTTGAGAATAAATTTATATAATGAAAATAGAAGAATGGTAAGAAAATGTGGTTGTTAGGTTCGCCATAAACATGATGCTGCACAACTGTGGTTGAGATGGTGCCATAACACACAAAGGATACGAATTATGCTTTCAACAGTGATTGCAATTAGAAAAAAAGGTATGAATTCCAACAGAGCCTGCAACAGGTCAATGAAGAAAGGAAGCATTAGGAAGAAACATCACTAGACGGGTAAGCTCCAGTGAGTTAACTCGATAGCAAAACAAACATGAGTGTCAACGAGAAAAATACCCTTTTGAAGGAAGAATTAAATTACAGAAAAACGTGAAGGGCGTAGATCAAGTTAGGAAGACTAAAAAATAGAAAAAAAAGGAATGACCACCTCATCTCTCAATATATCGCGATTTCCGAAGGCGGGAGAGTGCATTGCAAATGCGACTTTACCGTGACCGCCATTGAGGTGGTTGCCGATAAGGCGGGGTGCGCCGAACTGCGACTTCTGTTAACTATTGCTGGGCTAAGGCAATGGGATGAGATAGTGAATCACGGATCTCATCGTCCTCATTATTACCCGCTGTGGATTTGCTTAAGTTCAAAGTGAACCTTCGAAACTTGGCAGAGGGGCGAAATCAAGAAAAACGCTTCCGCGTAGCCTCGCCAAGTAGAAGCTGGAATCAGAATACCCATGCGAATCCGAAACCGACTAAGAATGCCTCTCTCCATTTTGGTAGCCTTCCTTCAGACCTTGGAAAGGCAACCCGTACAATCTTTTCTAGCCAGTCCCAAAGGGGCCAATGTGTTCTTCCAGCCAGAGATATGAAAGTCCATTCCCTAGCTCCCACCATAAAGTTAAAAGTATCCAGCAATGAGATACCTGTACATGGAAATGGGAGACGAGTGTCGTCCCGTTCCAACCTCCCGACTTGTTTGTTGGAAACTCTGGAAATTTTGTTGGGCTTCGCACACCGTTCCCTCGGGAAAAGTCAAGTTTGGAAATTTGCTGACACACAAGTGGCTATATATTTTGCTTGAGGAAACGTGTCTGGAGACAGCACGCGGCAGACTGACATGAGCAGCTGACTCCAGCCGAAGTTTGCTAACAAAGCAGAGTTCTCATCCCCTCGACCTGTGGTTTCCCATTCTGCTGTTGGACTCCAGTCTTCCTTTCCGCCACTCGTTGTCCGTGGAAGCCGAGTCAAGAAGATAATCCCTGAAAATGTCCATGCGACCCTGCGTCGTGAGACCTTGTCCTCTAAGTTACAGACAGCTCTTCCGGAACTCGCGAAAGTTCGTCCAAACTGAAACAAAAAGTAAATTGAGCAATAAAGTCTCGTATGCGAATTCAGTATGCAAATACGATAAAATGTGAGGGGAAAGCCTGAAGCAGGCCGCCGCCTCACAAATTAACCATTAGCAGTTTCGATAATTCCATTTCAAAAGAAGTGATAAATGTGAACTTTATTAAACTAGCAATTTAATAAATCATACTGACACGAATTAGTTACACAGGTGTAGATAAACTGTTAGAAGCTGACTTTGGGCAAGATCACTTTCGTTTCTGTAACAGTGTAGGAACATCGGAGGCAATGGCTACAACACATCTTACAACATAACTCGAAGAAAGGCAAAGCAGCTTTCATGACATTTTGCAGATTAAGAGAGACCTTTTGACAATTTTGACCGGACTACATTCCTTGAAATTTTGAAGGTAGCAGAATGAAAGGTTATCTACAGTTTGTACAGAAATCACATTGTAGTTATGAGTCGAATCACATGAAAGGGAAGCAGTAGTTGGAAAGGGAGTGAGACAGATTAATCAGCTATCCCTGATGCTATTTAGTCTGTACATTGAGCAGGCAGTAAAGGAAACCAAGGAGAAATTTAGAAAGAGAATTAAAGTTCAGCGAGACGAAATAAAAATTTTGCGGTTTGCCGATCACATTGTAATACTGTCAGACGGCAAAGGACTTGGAAGAGCTGTTGAGCTGATAGTTTCTGGGAAAAGGATTTTAAAATGAATGTCAACAAAAGTAAAATACGCTAATGACATGTAATCTGGCTAGACCAACTGATGCTGATACAATAGACCTACATTATGTAATCAGACTCTAAAAGTACGATAGCCGTAGATCAGCTTTGCTATTTGATCAGCAAAATAATTGATGATTACAGAAGTATAGACAATATAAAATGCTGACTGACAATAGCAAAAAAAAATTCTGAAAAAGAGAACTACTTTAACATCGAAATTTTAATGTTTTTGTCGGTAACATACATTCATTTTCAGGCGTCAAATGTTCTCGTGAAAATATGACCATTTGTGCGAGATAAAAAAGTGAATTGTCTGTTAACGTCAGTCGAATTACTTTCCAGTGATACAATATTTTCTGTGGGGCAGAACATGTTTGAACCCTTGAAGAATCTAACGCACAAGCGTGACACAGGGACTTAACCCGGTTGTCCAACTTTCTTTGGAGACTAGCGGGCCAGCTCACGGCCGCAACAACAACACAAAAATCGGTGTATTCAATACATTTTTACTCCGTGATTTCTTGTTAGGTCTACGAAAGAGATAAATTGTTGAATTTGTCTCATTGAGATCTGCAATATGACGGGAAAGATACCTTAGTTGCAAATATTTTTGTAATTTGAAGTCCATACGTCGGTTATTAACGACACTGCGAGACCGCATTGCTGTTTGATTCATGAGCCCTGATCACTATTAATCTAGGTGAACAGAGATTACAGATATACCTTCAACGGGGCAGAAGTAATTTACACTGAAAGGGTTAGGCGTTTCACTCTGTATACTGGAAATAGTGTATGCCCACAACCTCACAGTAAACCGCTTATGCCGCTTAGTGAATACTGCCAAGTTTTCAGTGCAGTGATAGGCCTAATCAAGCTCACTTAGCGCTTTTACTGGAATCCTGCTTTATGTTCACTTCACTAATAACTTAATGAATTAAGGCACCCTGTGTCTTCACAGTTCATTGTCTACCATGTTTCAGTCCAACTCAGACACGCCAGTGTTCTCAGGTTCTCCCGCCGAATGTTGCAGTGTTAAGTTGTTCTCAGTACTACGTATATTAAGTCTGTCGCGATGTGTTACTTTGTAGCAAACATCTATAGAGTGTGTCGCTAAATTTTGTTCAGTAAAAGTTCTAAATTTCAAGTTCACAGTACGATGCATTCCTATCTAGATGTGACTCTTGGTAATCTATAACCGGGAACAGTTCGAAGTTCTACGCCCAACCCGAACTCGTGGTATTTTTCACCACTGATGCACGCTATTTGTACATAATACTCAGGAAGTTCTTACTGAGTACTTTCCTAGTATGCAATACAGCTTACCTGAACTTATCTCGTAGATTTAGTACGCTAATGAAAAATAGCATTATGTTAATGTTCTACAATTTTATTTTCATCGGGAAAAGATTTAGCCCTGTTTGTAGATGATACAAGCATTGTCGTGAAGCCAAGCAGAGCTGAATCGGCAGAGAAAATGGTAAATGATGATTTTTCGCGAAAGTCCTTCATTGGTTTTGTAGAAATGGGCTAGCTTTGAGCTTTAGAGAAACACAGCTCATACAATTTGTAGTGTCAAATACGTCCCACCTACTTTTAATGTAGTATTCCAACAGGAGATAATAAACAGGACAGAAAGTTCCAAGTTGTTGGTTGTTCATACTGATAAAAGCTTAATATGGAAAACCAAGTAGTATATCTGATAAAACTTTCAGGCTCAGTTGCTTTTGCCATTAGAATAATTCCGACTAAGTCAACATATAAGGAGCAGTCAACTGAAAAAGAGATAGCTGAAAAAATTAAGTAAACGACATTAAGGGAATGTGATATGTATCGCACGTTGCGAGAATGCTAAGGTACACAAATAATTAACAGCCTAGTACACACCAAAACTGTATTCCGTAACACTACCGCAACCCCAAGTGTATAATGCTGACATACGTAAATTCACCTTTTGGCATTTGTTTACTGACAGCCGCTCATTCAGTTGCAGGTGGCATTATGTACGCTAAGAAAAAACGGCAACAGAGAAAGCACAGAAAATAGGCCGCAAACGGCGACAATAATTCTTAAAAACAAGCTGTAACATACAATAAATAAGGTAGTATGAAAGCATCTAAAGAAAACTATATTTCAAAAAACGAACAGTAAAATTGTGTTACTGTGTTTGTATAACTATATTATTTTCTGCGTGTTTTAGATTTAAAGAACCCACTGATAATTGTGATATTTATCGCCGAATCTAGTTTTGGGGATAAATAAGTGCGCCGGCCGGGGTGGCGAGCGGTTCTAGGCGCTACAGTTTGGAACCGCGCGACCGCTACGGTCGCAGCTTCGAATCTTGCCTCGGGCATGGATGTTTGTGATGTCCTTAAGTTAGTTAGGTTTAACTAGTTCTAAGTTCTAGGGGACTGATGACCTCAGAAGTTAAGTCCCATAGTTCTCAGAGCCATTTGAACCATTTTTGAATAAATAAGTAACCAAATAACAAGGTGCTTTGCAGACGGACTCAAAATTCCGACATTGTTTTTCTATGCAAACACGGACCTAATGGAAGAATTCCAAGATAAAGTTATCAAATAGACGGCTTATTATTTAAGAAAAAATCGCCATAACGGTTAATACATTTATTACACTTAAGAGACAAGACGATCAATGCCTTCCTCGAAAAATGTTTGCGTTTGGCTTCGGAACCAAGATTGTATCCAGTCTTGCACATCTTCGTCCGAAACAAATCGACGTCCACAAAGGTCTTTCTTTGGAGCTCCAAAAATACGTAAATCGCATGGGGAAAGAGCGGACTGTATGGAGGATGTCTAAGGCTTCCCAGCGAAACTTCTGCAGCGTAGTCGAAACAGCGAGCGCATCAGTTCCAGGAAGGTCACGTTGACTTTTTTCTTTGACTGTAAGTGCCTACTGCTCATTGACTTTCTGGAACACGGCGCTACAGTAAACGCACAGAGGTAGATTAGATTAGATTTACTTTCATTCCAATTGATCCGTAGTGAGGTGGTCCTCCAGGATGTAGAACATGTCACAAAAACAACAATACATGACAGATATTTACAACTCAAACAAATAAGCTAAGGTACCATTCCACAGGTCCCAAGTGGAATGATGGTCATTTTTTAACGAACACTATAGGAAAGAATCATTTTACTGATACTAATGCACTGAATTTAAAATAAAGTTTTTTATTTATTTATAAGGTAATAAACGTGTAATACAACTACTATAATACTTATTTACATTGAACACATTACTGCACTGAAATTGTGCTACAAATCAGTTGGTTTTACTGAGAAATTCATCAATGGAGTAGGAGTTGGCCACCAATAAATCCCTTAGGCTTCTCTTAAACTGAATTTCATTGGTTGTGAAGCTTTTTATGGCTGCTGGCAAGTTACTGAAAATGTGTGTTCCTGAATAATGCAGACCTTTTTGTACAAGACTTAGTGACTTTAAATCCTTGTGAAGATTATTCTTATTTCTAGTATTGATTCCACGATTTGAGTTGTTGGTTTGAAAAAGTGATACATTTTTAATGACAAATTTCATTAAAGAATATATTGAAAAGCAGTAGTTAGTATCCCTAGTTCCCTAAACAGGCTTCTGCAGGATGTTCTTGAGTTCACACCACATACAACTCTTACTGCACGTTTTTGTGCCCGGAAAACTTTAGCTTGGCTTGATGAATTAGCCCAAAAAATAATCACATATGACATTATGGAATGAAAGTAAGCATAGTATGCCAGCTTTTTCATTTTTATATCCCCTATGTCTGACACAATTCGCATTACAAATAGAGATTTGTTAAGACGCTTCAGCAGTTCTGTGGTGTGCTTTTCCCAGTTGAATTTATTATCAAGCTCTAATCCCAAGAATTTAACACTGTCCACTTCTTCTATCTGCTTGTCATCATATGTTAGGCATATACTCGTGGGCCACCCCTTACAAGTTCTGAACTGCATGTAGTGTGTTTTTTCAAAGTTTAGTGACAAGGAAATGGCTAGAAACCAGTGATTAATGTCCACAAATATTTTATTAGCTGCTCTTTCCAAGACTACATTTGATTTGCTATTTATTGCAATGTTTGTATCATCAGCAAACAAAACGATCTTGGCATCTCGTAATGTTACTGATAAAAGGTCATTGATATACACAAGAAAAATCAAGCGTCCTAAAACGGAACCTTGTGGGACCCCACATGTAATTAGTTCACAGCTGATGATGCCTGATAGCTTGATACATGTCTCTTCCCTAATAACACCCTTTGTTTCCTGCCAGAGATATAAGATGTGAACCATTTTGCAGCATTTCCTGTTACACTATAATATTCTGATTTAATTAAAAGGATATTGTGATTTACACAGTCAAACACCTTTGACAGATCACAAAATATACCAGTTGAATGCAATTTTTTATCTAATGAATTAAGCACATTTTCACTGTAAGTGTAGATAGCCTTCTCAATATCAGAACCCTTTAGAAATCCGAACTGTGACTTTGACAGTATGTTATTTGAGATAAGATGGTTGGTTATAAAGCCGATTGTACATTACTTTTTCTAAAATTTTTGAGAACGCTGGCAAAAGTGAAATTGGACGGAAATTTGATGCTATTTCTTTATCTCCCTTCTTAATCAGTGGCTTAACTTCAGCATATTTTAATCATTCAGGAAATATTCCACTGATAAATGACTAGTTACACAGATAGCTTAATATGTTACTTAACTTAGAATCACATTCTTTAATTAGCTTCGTTGATATTTCATCATACCCACTAGATGTTTTTGATTTTAAAGATTTTATGATGGACATTATTTCTGCTGGGGTAGTGAGAGTCAAATTCATATTATGGAAGTTACTTGAAATGTCTGGTCTGAGGTATTCCATAGCAGCATCTACAGAACCTGACAACTCCATCTTTTCAGTAACAGTTATGAAATTTTTGTTAAAAAGTTCTGCAACACTATACACATCTGTCACCAATGTATCATATACTCTTAATGCTATTTGTCCCTCTTCATGCCTGGTTCTACCGGTCTCCTCCTTCACTATATCCCACATTGTCTTTATTTTGTTATCCGATATGACTATCTTTTCCTTGTAATATATTTGCTTTGATGTCCGTATTACAGTCTTTAATATTTTGCAGTATCACTTGTAATGTGCTATAGCATCAACATTAGAACTGAGAATACTGAATGAGAATATGCAAACTATGGGGGGGAAGTCAAATGAAAACGAGACGGGTGGAAAAAAATAGGTAAGCATATATTCCGGAGTAACTGCACACTAAGCAAAAAATTCATTGCACATACGAAAGTAATGAGAATTACGTTTCTTGCAGGCAGTCTTTAAGCAGCTGAAAATATTATCCACAGCTCACAACAAGAAATTTGTTAGGAGGGAACGTAAAAACTAAGATAAACTTCATTATGATAAGCCAAGTAACTTTTACTGAATTCTGTACTACACTTCAAAGTTCCACGGTTTTTCACCATAGCGCCGGCCGGGGTGGCCGAGCGGTTCTAGGCGCTGCAGTCTGGAACCGCGCGACCGCTGCGGTCGCAGGTTCGAATCCTGCCTCGGGCATGGATGTGTGTGCTGTCCTTACGTTAGTTAGGTTTAAGTAGTTCTGAGTTCTAGAGGACTGATGACCTCAGAAGTCAAGTCCCATAGTGCTCAGAGCCATTTGAGCCATTTCACCATAGCCACAAGCTTCTGTAAACAACGTTAGGAATATTCTACAATAGTTCAATTCTTTGGTTACCTCGTCGAGAACCGCTGTGTAAGCAACCTCGTCACTGGATAATCTGTTTCCCATAAGATTTTCTTTCAATTCCCAGGAATACACAAATCGAAAGGTGCAAGATGTGGACTTGGCGATCAGCATTACTTACGTTGTGTGCACAGCTTTTCACTGCGGCTGCACAGAACATTGCATTTCACGATGAATCTGTTCGCAGTTTAGACGTTTTGCCCACAAGAGTCGTGCTGTCTCTAATACTTCAACTTTGGTTCACGTTCCCAGTTACCGCGCCATTCATCTTGTCCTCTACTGCACCGAAACCCGAAACATGTACTCATTTCTGACAATGCGCCACTCTTTTTATGCAGTTGTCTTTGCGTGGGGCGACATATATAACTTACTTTCTGGAGTCGCTGTGCACCAACAATCCATCAAAGTTTGAGAGTAACAGAGTTACTCACCAGTATATTGAACACAGGATTGTCGTATCGAGATGAATATTGTAATCCACAAATCCTCCAAAAATTAACGAAAAATTTACCTATTCAAAAAAGCAGATAAAAATTCACTTGACGCCTTCCTGAGAGAACTTCCACTCCTTTCAAATTAATAACGTAAGTGTAGCCCAGATGTGCTTTGAATTCAAAGAAATAGTATAGGCAGCAATTGAGATATTTATACCAAATAAATAAACAAACGACGGAGCTGATCCTCCTTAACACAAACCGGGTCAGAACGCTGTTGCAGAGAAACAACGAAACAAATATCCCAAATTTAAACACGCAATATCCCAAAGATTGGCGATCTTTTACAGAAGCTCGAAATTTAGCGCGGACTTCAATGCGAGATGCTTATAACAGTTTCCACAACGAAATTTTGTCTCGAAACCTGGCAGAAAATTCAGAGAATCTGGTCGTATGTGACATATGATAGCCGCAAGAAACAATCAGTGCCTTCTCTGAGCGATAGCAATGGATATACTATCGAAGATTGTGCTGCCAAAGCAGAGTTACTAAACACAGCCTTCCGAAATGCCCTCACTAAAGAAGACGAAGTAAATATTCCATAATTCGAATCAAGAACAGCTGTCAACATGAGTAACGTAGAAGTAAATATCATGGGAGTAGTGAAGCAACTTAAATCACTTAATAAAACAGTGTTCTGGTCCAGACGGTATACCAGTTACGTTCCTTTCAGAGTATGCTGATGCATTTGCTCCATATTTAACAATCACATACAACCGTTCGCTCGACGAAAGATCCATACCCAAAGACTGGAAAGTTGCACAGGTCACACCAATATTGAAGAAAGGCAGTAGGAGAAATCCACTTAGTTACAGACCCATATCAAAAACTGTCTATTGATACACAGTCAACGTGGGTTTAGGAAACATCGTTCTTGTGAAACACAACTAGCTCTTTATTCGCATGAAGTGTCGAGTGCTATTGATTAGGGATTTCAAATCTATTCCGTATTTCTGGATTTCCGGAAGGCTTTTGACCACTGTACCACACAAGCGGCTTATAGTGAAATTGCGTGCTTATGGGATATTCTTAGTTATGTGTATTTATGACTTCCTGTCAGAGAGGTCACTGTTCGTAGTAATTGGTGAAAAGTCATCGTGTAAAACATAAGTGATTACTGGCGTTCCCCAAGGTAGTGTTATAGGCCCTTCGTCGTTCCTTATCTATATAAACTGTTTGGGGGGACAATCTGAGCAGCCGTCTTAGCTTGTTTGCAGATGACGCTGTCGTTTATCTACTAATAAAGTCATCAGAAGATGAAAACAAATTGCAAAACGGTTTAGAAATGATGTCTGAATGGTGCGAAAATTGGCAGTTGACCCTAAATAACGAAACGTGTGAGGTCATCCACATTAGTGCTACAAGGAATTCGTTATACTTCGGTTACACAATAAATCAGTCAAATCTAAAAGCCGTAAATTCAACTAAATACCTAGGAATTACAATCACGAACGACTTAAATTGGAAGTAACGCAGGGAAGATGTTTTGGGGAAGGCTAACCAAAGCCTGCATTTTATTGGCAGGACACTTAGAAAATGTAACAGATCTACCTACCAAGGAGACTGCTTACACTACGCTTGTCCGTCCTCTTTCAGCATGCTGCTGCGCGGTGTAGGATCCTTACCAGATAGGACTGACGGAGTACATCGAAAAAGTTCAAACAGGGGCAGCTCGTTTTGTATTATCGTGAAATAGGGAAGAGTGTGTCCCTGAAATGATACAGGATTTAGTCTGGACATCATTAAAAGAAAGGCGTTTTTCGTTGCGACGGGATCTTCTCACGAAATCCCAATGACCAACTTTCTCCTCCAATGCGAGAATATTTTGTTGACGCCGAACTACATAGGGAGAAACCACCACCATAATAAAATAAGGGAAATCTGAGCTCGCACAGAAAGATATTGGTGTTCGTTTTTTCCCCGCTCTGTTCGTGGTTGGAATAATAGAGAATTATTGTGAAGGTGGTTCGATGAACCCTCTGCCAGGCACTTAAATGTAATTTGCAGAGTATCCATGTAGATGAAGATATAAATATAAAAAACTTGCATACTTTCCGCACTTCCATTCTGTTATGTCATATGGGATCATATTCTGGGGTAACTCATCAAACTGAGCAAAAGTTTTTTTGCGTGCGAAAGCACGTATTAAGATTCATTCGCGGCGTAAATTCGAGAACATCATGGACAAACCTGTTCAAGGAACATGGTATTCTAACTACCGGCAGGCCGAAGTGGCCGAGCGGTTCTAGGCGCTACAGTCTGGAACAGCGCGACCGCTACGGTCGCAGGTTCCAATCCTGCTTCGGGTATGGATGTGTGTGATGTCCTTAGGTTAGTTAGGTTTAAGTTGTTCTAAGTTCTGGGGACTGATGACCTCAGAAGTTAAGTCCCATAGTGCTCATTTGAACCATCTAACTACCGCTTCTCATTATATTTTTTCCTTAACGAAATTCGTTGCAAGTAATAAGTCTATTTCCAACCAGTAGCTCAATACATAGCGTCAATCCAAGAATAATATCTACATAAAGACAGAAAATCACTTACCTTAGTCCAAAAAGGCGTCCAATATTCGGGAACAAACATTTTCAATAAATTGCCAGCAACCATTAAAAACTTGGTTCCAGATAAAGCACGGTTTAAATAAAGCCCGAAAGGCTTTTTGGTAGGCAACTCCTCCTCCTGAGATGAATATCGTAATAGGGACTGTTAGACAAGCTTAGGTAAAAATGTCTGTTAGATTGCAGTTTTTACAGCACTTGGTCGCAACAGTCAAGATTAGGTATTTTGTGTATGATAAATTTATTAATGGTGCGTAACAATGTTTTATTATGGCAGTATATTAATTCTGTAAATATTAGCAGTTTCAGTTTACTGTGATGTATTCACCTATTTTGACAATCACCTGACAAATAAACAAGCTAGCAAGTACTGTAGTCAATTTTTTTTATGTTATACTTTCTGAAATGTTCCACACCGACGAGAATCACCTAATTTTTGGGTCTATGGAACGAAAACTGAATTTAATATAATATAATCTGTACAACAGCAGAACCACCTTTGATCGCCATTTCCTTTCAAGAAAGCCAACTTTGAGACAGAAAGGGATGAATCAAGGCTGTTTTAAAACTATGGCAATCTGCCCGTAGTAATAAAATGCATGGCAGATAGCAGAAGATTTTCAGATGTAGACTAAAGATGCTTCTCTTTCAATTTTTTCATCGGGGCACGCTACGGATCAATCTGTTAACAAAACCTTTATTTCTTGTAACAGATTATGGACTTCACAATCTGACTTAGACGGACTACGCTACAAATTAGTCCTTCACCACAACCATAGAGTGAAGCTACTATCAAACTCTAAACTTAATAACCGATTTCGAGACAGTTTGCCCATGGTGAAAACCTGAAACTGTGGTCATTTCACTTTTCATGCGTACTGAAAACAAAAGTAAGAGTAGGCTTTCCATTTCCAGCTTCAGTATGCACACAGCCTCAATAGCTAGTTGTCGAAAGCTTTATTACAGATTTGTGAAGCAGTGGTTTTTATTTGCAGTGGAGAGTGTCGTCTCTCCTAGACCGTTTTTTGTAACAACGTCAAAATTAGCTATGTTGGCCAGAAATTGCTCCAAAAATAAATGTGCATAGCGTCTACTAGTGCTTAAATTAGTGAAATAAACTTTTATTAGCTGTTTTTGTAAGGAAGTAAAATACTATACCAAAAGCTGACCTTGTAATGGACAAAAGTATAGGCAAAAATTAAAAAAGTAATAAAAAAGCGGTGATCGCACCAACCTTTTTTCCCCAGAAAGTAGGGGTAAAATATTCCATTATTAAATAATGCTTTGAGAAACAGTAGAAAATTAAAAACAGTGTAATATTTTTTGCCCAATAACAATTGTTTGAACGTGCTATAGGCAAAAGGCGCGTTCCAGAAGTAAAAAGGCATCGTCTGGAAAATTACAACACATAGGAAACTTAAATATGTATCAGCGACATCAGCCGTATACCGTAAGCACTTTGAGCTCATCTGGAGACAAAACATCTTAAGAGTCCACTCACAAAACTTAAAGAGTCGAAAGTCGAGAAGTCCTTGCATGAAGCAGAAATATAGGCCCCTTATGTAGGAACCACTCGTGCGACGTAAGTTCCCAGTATAAGGGTCAAGTAAATGGATTCTTGATTTTGCGATGCTTCGTTACTGCATCGCGCCATTCGCAATAACTAAACTGTAAACTAAAGAAACACGCAAGGAGAAAAATGCGAAAGGAGTACGAATTGTGGCCACTTAAAAATCAGACAAAGTTTCAACACGCAAATAAAATTGTAATAGCAATAAAAATGCTTCATAAAATTCCGTTTGGCCCTCTTTACTTGTCAACTTTTATTTTAAATAATTTCTCAGTAGGAATAAGACCTTACATTGTAAAAGTGCTTCAGTAAATGTTTTGTTATAAAATTTTTTTGCGAAATTCGGTCCTCTATTACGGTTTACCTTCAGCTTTCTTCTTACCTCTCTGATTGTAGCCTTGGTATAAGGCATCTCTTAACTGTCTGGGTTTGCTTTCTTCCCTGCATGATCAGAAAGCTCCGTTTAAGCATGCTCAGACGTTGATTTCGCCATAATAAATAGGATTGAATGACTGGATCACTTCATTGCAGAGTATCGATTATCATCTACGTTCCTGTATGGCCGATGAAGTATAAGCTTATGATGTCACTGGGTTTTGAGCAGGATCTGTTATCTTCATGAGGACGCATCACCAGATGTGGATCATCGAAGGTGGTGGTGTCTCCCACTTTCCCACCTGGGCATTGTATTGCTGAAAACACTGTTGTACTGCAAAGTAAGACACGAAGTACATTCGTGGCATTTCTTGCTATTGCAGTGAGGAAAAAAGATACTCTCTTCATTCGATGGCAACATATCGCCATCCACTGGGCAGAAGGGAAATGTCAGGTAACTGTAGGCCGGAGTCAAGACTCTTACAATACTGCCGCTATATCAGTGGAAACCTAACTTACTACTATGCGTAATTTCTGTGTGGTGTACAGGTTTTCTTAAATATTCTAACGATAAGTTGTCTCAGTTCGTTCGTAGAATATTAATACTATACAATATAAACAAACAATACATTGCCCATGGGGGATAGAGGATTCCATGATTTTAATAACGTAAATTCGTTCGAAAACGCAGTAATCGGCAACATGTTCAGGGTGAATTATATTTCGTTAAACTGTTATCAGTATTGAACGTTGCTTGTCCATTTCTTATGATTTACAGTAATTGTAATAGTTCCGTATGAATGCTACACGCTTAATCTGCAGTACATTCTAGACTGGTCTTCTTACACTGAATCACGAGATGTAAAGTGAATATCTATTGCAAACTGCGTTAGACTTACCACTTAAGCTGTTCATTCAATTTAGTGGCACATTTCATTGCTTGACACGTCGCACTAGTATTTAAGTACAATCGATACGTTTGGTGGAAGTCACGAAAAGGTGTTTCACTTAGGGAAAAACGCACTTATTTACCACTTGTTTAAGTAGTTACTTATTTTTGCTACCTTGGTTTAGAATTATTAGCCTATTGGTTAGCCGTACTCACGAAGATGGTGTTGTGCGTTCAGTAACTATTCAGGTTGGTTCTTGCGGTATTCCAGACAGCTACAGCTACAGCGACAGTGTCTGTCCTTTGGACCCAGAGTACAGAATTTCTACACCTACAACACATCCGTTTCTAGTTTTGCAGGCAATGCTGCGCAAACGTGGAGACTATTATCTGCAGCGTCCATCTTATGTGGTTCTTCATGTGTGGTCCACACCGATTTACGTGTTATTTCTATGTAGTATACTCACGTTAATCAAAAGAGCCTCATTTTCCGAATGGTATTTGTAGCTCAGCAGGCTTGTCTGTTATAAAAGACCAGTTCCAATGCAACTCAATGCTATGTTGCACCTCTCTTAGATTACGAATACCACTCTAAAGCGAAACTCTCCCGGTGAATATGTGCGTCACTCCAACGTAACTTGAGCGTACTTTGGTCCTGATGTGACGTGGGTAGCAGTTAGATCTGCCGCCTGTATTGGAAACGAACAGCTTACACAAGAACTCTCACGTAATTTTCATCGATATTGAAAGTAACTTTCATTCCAGCTTCATTTTGACTTTACCTATCAAACTTTGCTATTAATAATCCAGTCGAGCATATACTGCAACCAGGGCGCGGACTATATACATGAAGCATCGGCACAAACTGTAAATCGTATAAAGAAATGCTCGAATGCAGTCACAGTTCATCGGAATAAAGTTCACACAGCCCGTGTCACTGGTTGGTGCCCCTTTAGTACAATAATACAATTTCAGTATGAATAAAATAAATAAATAAATAAATAACCGAATCGGGTCAGATACAGCAAACTGACATTTTACCACCAAATAATGCTGCATATACCGAGGAGCACCGCTCTGAAAGCTATGCACAAATGGTAATCTACAGGCCGCCGCACAGATTGTTCAGGTGGCAACTATAGTGTGGACTGTCTGTGTTGTAAACCATCCTCATTTTATCGTCACTACGCCCGAGTTCCTCTGATGACAACGGCATAATCATAACGCGAAATGAGACTATGCAGCAAGCAATATCTTTGTTCACTCACATTGTAGTGCAATGCTTTCGGAGTGTTAAGAGTATGCCTCTTCGTGATGTACAATACCTCTATTGCAACATTTGCCACTGGAATTGGTTGAGAAATTCCACACCACTTTTTTAAACGTTCTCGCCTCATTTGCTAATACTGCGTGGTAAGGCTAGCAGATCTATGAAGAATAATCAGGACTGAATCGGACGAGAATTCTACAAGGAACTTCATTTGTGAATCAGCTATACTTCCTTTGAATTCTTGTAATGAATCTTCATGGCACCTGCCACCTCATATCAAGATATACACTACTGGCCATTAAAACTGATACACCAAGAACAAATGCAGATGATAAACGGGTATTCATTGGACAAATATATTATACTAGAACTGACATGAGATTACATTTTCACGCAATTTGTGTGCATAGATCCTGAGAAATCAGTACCCAGAGCAAACACCTCTGGCCGTAATAAAGGCCTTGATACGCTTGGGCATTGAGTCAAACAGAGCTTGGATGGCGTGTACAGGTACAGCTGCCCATGCAGCTTCAACACGATACCACAGTTCATCCAGAGTGGTGATTGGCGTATTGTGACGAGCCAGTTGCTCGGCCACCATTGACCAGACGTTTTCAATTGGTGATAGATCTGGAGAATGTGCTGGCCAGGGCAGCAGTCAAACATTTTCTGTACCCAGAAAGGTCCGTACAGGACCTGCAACATGCGGTCGTGCATTATCCTGCTGAAATGTAGGGTTTCGCAGGGATCGAATGAAGAGCAGAGCCACGGGTCGTAACACATCTGAAATGTAACGTCCACTGTTCAAAGTGCCTTCAATGCGAACAAGAGGTGACCGAGATGTGTAACCAATGGCACCCCATACCATCACGCCAGGTGATAGGCCAGTATGGCGATGACGAATACACGCTTCCAACGTGCGTTCACCGCGATGTCGCCAAACACGGATGCGACCATCATGATGCTGTCAACAGAACCTGGATTCATCCGAAAACATGACTTTTTTCCATTCGTGCACCCAGGTTCGTCGTTGAGTACACCATCGTAGGCACTCCTGTCTGTGATGCAGCGTCAAGGGTAACGGCAGCCATGGTCTCCGAGCTGATAGTCCATGCTGCTGCAAACGTCGTCGAACTGTTCGTGCAGATGGTTGTTCTCTTGCAAACGTCCCCATCTGTTGACTCAGGGATCGAGACGTGGCTGCACGATCCGTTACAGCCATGCGGATGAGATGCCTGTCATCTTGACTGCTGGTGATACGAGGCCGTTTGTATCCAGCACGGCGTTCCGTATTACCCCCCTGAACCTACCGATTCCATATTCTGCTAACAGTCATTGGATCTCGACCAACGCGAGCAGCAGTGTCGCGATACGACAAACCACAATCGCGATAGGCTACAATCCGACCTTTATCAAAGTCATCAGAAACGTGATGGTACGCATTTCTCCTCCTTACACGAGGCATCTCAACAACGTTTCACCAGGCAACGCCGGTCAACTGCTGTTTGTGTGTGAGAAGTCTGTTGGAAACTTTCCTCAAGACAGCACGTTGTAGGTGTCGCCAACGATGCCAACCTTGTGTGAATGCTCTGAAAAGCTAATCATTTGCATATCACAGCATCATCTTCCTGTCGGCTAAATTTCGCGTCTGTAACACGTCATCTTCATGGTGTAGCAATTTTAATGGCCAGTAGTGTATGTTGTTATTTCACTTTGAAGGAAGACGTTCTACTAGAGTAGTGCCAATAGAATGCTTCACATAGTCGATACAAATTTTCGAGACACACTTACTCGTTTCAGTGGATATGTGCCGTCCAATAAGCACGCTGCCCTGAAGCAAGAGAATGGGGACGCCTGGAAACAGAAGTTTTTGTTTTGTGGGAAGAAACAGGAGAATAAAGCACATGGTATCAAATAGAAGTGGCCTCAATACAATTGTCAGTCTCCACTAATCTCATTTTACTCTGAGATTCTTAAGAAGCGGTAAAATAGGTTTCATTATATTTCTCCAATAATCCCCCAAACAGTTTTTAACATTTTCATCTCAATCGTATCTCTTGTTAGCCATTCCAGACGTTAAATTTGGCTTTCTTTTTCGGCCATCGTACTAGAAGGCTGGCGGTAATGAGTCTTCTGCAAATACTGGAGGTACAAATAGATACTCCATACTCTTCCAAGTGATTCTTACCTTGATTTGTAGCACCTCTGTTGATTGCGCGATTTGGACAAATTTTGCGTTGAATTCGTGGACTCAACTTTCTCTTTCCTCTTTATGTTCCTTGTCAAGCAGAACGATAGTCATGCCTGTTAACTGCCTAACTTACTCGGTTTACTGACTTCTGATAAATTTTTAGTTTTACACACGTTTTTATTTAACATTTACAACAGGAAGTTTGTAAGCGAAATGCGACTTTTTCCACACACAATCTCAGAAATCCAAAAGAAAACAAAGAGAAGTTATTGAGAATCTGCTTACGAGACACGATAAACAACTGATCGAGCATTCAGTTTCATCAACCCAGTTTCATAGACAGAAATAATAAATTCATCGAAGTAATGAAGTTCAAATATGTAATAAATATTTCAGATGGCAAAACGTGTGTAATGCCTTAAGAATATTTTCTCATTGAGTCTACAAAAATTCTCATCTGTCGATGTATGTGACGATAAAATAGTAATAAAACAATTGTTAAATGCACCTGCTGTAAGAGGTGACATAGCCTTCCCGGTACGTTGTCATCATTAAGATCGGCGTCAGTAGGTAGAGAGCTAAGTTTTATAGGCGGAGTGGAATCTTGTCTTTGTCTAATCATATACATTTACATTTTCGAAACGAAAATCCATTTGTTTCAAAATTTGAATTTAAATAAATCGTAAAAAAATCATGTCAAATTACTGTAAATAATACAAGTATTAAATCGGTCTAAGCGGTTTTTCCATTCACTAAGCTAGACATATGAATAGGCAAAAATAATATTGCATCCCACCTCCAAAACCTTCACTTCTACGTATTGTTGCCTATACTTAAAAGCCCGATGCGAGAGCTGACTTGTCGCCCACAGGCGAGGCAAATATGAGTGTCTCCAGCAGGAGAGTTGGTCATAAGGTCATGTTTGCGCGGTCGTTTTGCAGCTAAGTTGTTTAGCCATACTTGGTCATGCGTCTTGCTTCCATCCGCAGTTTCCTCCATTTGCTGCGATAGTCAGCGAGTTGCTCCCACTTGTCACTGCCAATATTAAATGCTTTCATATCACGCTTAACGCAATCCCTAAAGCGTAGTGAAGGCCTTCAACGAGGTCTCTTTGCTTCTGCTATTTCACTGAGTAATGTGCGCCTGAGCAGACGTGAGTAGTCCGTCCATAAGATGCAGGTATCCTAACCACCGCAGGAGACGTTGCTTGAGCGTGGCAGTGATACTCTGTTGTTCTGCAGTTTTCAGAACCGTATCATTTGTCACATGATCCTTCCATGATATTCCCAAGATGCTCCGTAAGCACGCAGGTAAAGGCGTTGAGCTTTCGTTCCTGTTTGGCATACGACTTCAGTCTTCGCTCCATACAAGAGAGTACTCAACACACGTGATTGATACACAAGCATTTTTGTTGACAATGTAAAATGTTTGTTGTCCCATGCTCGTGTGCGGAACTTTCAAAAAGTGCTGGCATCCTTTCCTATTCTTGAATTTGTCTCGTCATCCAGGGAGAGATCTTCTTTCGTTATTGAACCAAGATAGCAGAATTTATCGACTACCTTCCACAAGGAACCGTCCAGTTTGATGACAGGCGGATCTGTGTATCCTTGTGCCATGACAACCGTCTTCTTTACGTTTATAGACATGAAGAGCTTGCATCAGTAGAGAATTTATCCACAAGCTCTTGCAGATCGTCTTGAGTATGCGCTACAAATGCAGCATCGTCAGCAAATTAGACTATTTACAAACAAATCTTGTCGAAAGCGCTTGGATCTGAGTAGAGAAATGTTGTAGAGCTTCCCATCAGCTCTGGTATACAGATGAATGTCTAGGTTAGTTTCACCAAAAGCGACTTTGAGGAGCGCTGAGAAAAAAACATTGAACAGAGTGGGAGCCACTACGCAGCCTTGACGAGAACCCTCTTTTCACAGCGAAAGGGTCAGATGTTATTCCGTCGAAGACCACAGCACCTTCCATATCTTCGTGAACAGCCTTGATCATCTTTAAAAGCTTTGGAGGACACCCTGTCTTCAAAAGTACCGCATACAGTACTTCTCTGCTAACTCTGTCGAAAGCGTTGCTTAGGTCGGTAAAGGCAATGAACAGAGGGGTTTTCTGCTCGCGGCAATTTTCCTGAATTTGCCGGAGTGTGAAGATCATATCAACTGTAGATGGTTGGGGACGAAACCCACATTGTTCCTCAGGGTATATGCTCTCGACAAGCTTCTGAAGTCTGCCCAACACCACACGGGCAAATGTTTTTCCAGGTATACTCAGAAGTGAAATTCCACGGTGACAGTTGCAATTGCCGTGATCACCTTTACCTGTGTGTAAGTAACGATACTGGCATCGTGCATGTCTTGCGGCACAGTACCCTCAGCCCAACATTTCAGTAAGAGGTTGAAAAACAGTGGAAAAAATGACTTAAGTTTTACAATTTCTGTGGAGATGTTGTCTTTGCCAGGGCACTTCCCACATTTGAGCTGTGCAATTGTTCTTTGAAGCTCCTCCATAGGAGGCGTGGCATCCAAGTCATGGTAAGGTGTCATCTGAGGAGCATCATCCGTTGCGTTTGGACTACTGTTGATGGGATGTGAGTAGAGGCTGGAGTAATGTGCTACCCAGCGGTGCAATTGACGATTTCGATCTGTGATGACTTTTCCTCTATTTCCTTGAGTGGTACTCTCTTCTTTAGAATGGGTCCAATGTCCCGTTTAATGCCCGGGTACACACCACCAATGTCGCCAGCATTGAAACACTTCTGTATGCCAGTGCAAAGTTGCCCCCAATAGGAATTGATGCAGTTGCGGACAGTGCGCTGAACAGCTGCCTTTGCTTTGCTTAGCTCCCTGCGTGTAGAATTGTATGGTTCTTATGCCAGATGATAGTGGCCTGACATTTAGCTTCAAGGATAGGTTTCTGAGCATCTACGTTCTCGATGAACCAATCCTGGGATCTTGCTTCCATATTACCGAACATATTTACAGCCGTAACGGTAAGAAGCGATTTTATTTTCTGCCAGTCTCCAGAAATATGAGCGGCTGTGTCCCAGGGAGCCATCTCTTTTCGTATCTCGCCACTAAATACTTACACTGCAGCAGTGTTTCTTGTTTGGCAAAGATTAATTTTTGTTTTGCGAGCTGTTCTGGCAGAGTGGAACTTTTTAATCACAAAGCGCACTTTTGCATGATCCGTGCCACAGTGTGCAATAAGGAAAGAACGTGTATGAAGAAAGTAACGCAGATTTTTCCTTTTAATTAGAATAAGATCTAATTGGTGCCAATGTTTTGAGCGGGATCTCAGAAGGCATTATGGGCTAAGTACACTTGTTTGATTCGAATCCGTTTTGTACTGTCATCTACCACATCTTCGATTCCAGTCAAGTTGATTCTCCTTGCTGTTTTAATTTTCAGTTACATCGGTGTATGTAACGGTGATTACATTAGGTACAATGGCGAAACACCGCCAATATGAACACAAATTGCTGATTGTAACAGTCGATGTTAGCGACTATATTACACTAAAGCGCCAAAGAAACTGGAATAAGCATACGTATTCAATTACAGAGATATGTAAACAGGCAGCCGGTCGCTGTGGCAGAGAGGTTCTAGGCGCCTCTGTCCGGAACCGCGCTGCTGCTACGGTCGCAGGTTCGAATCCTGCCTCGAGCATGGATGTGTGTGATGTCCTTAGGTTAGTTAGGTTTAAGTAGTTCTAAGTCTAGGGGACTGATGACTTCATATGTTAAGTCCCATAGTGCTCAGAGCCATTTGATTTGTAAACAGGCAGAAAACGGCTCTGCGGTCGGCAACGCCTATATAAAGCAAGTGTCTGGCGCAGTTGTTAGATCGGTTACTGCTGCTACAACGGGAGGTTATCAATATTTAAGCGAGTTTGAACGTGGTGTTATAGTCGGCACACGGGCAATGGGACACAGCATTTCCGAGTTAGTGATGAAGTGGGGACTTTCCAGTACGACCACTTCACGAGTCTGAATATCAGGAATCCGGTAAAACATCAACTCTCTGACACCACTGCGGCCGGGAAAAGACCATGCAAGAACAGAACCAACGACGACTGAAGGGAATCGTTCTGCGTGACGGAAGTGCAACCCTTCCCCAAATTGCTGCAGATTTCAATGCTGGGTCATTAACAAGTGTCAGCGAGCGAACTATTCAATGAAACATCATCGATATGGGCTTTCGGAGCCGAAGGCCCACTCGTGGACCCTTGATGACTGCACGACACGAAGCTTTACCCCTCGCGTGGACCCATGAACACCGACATTGGACTCCTGATGACTGGAAACATCTTGCCTGGTCGGACGAGTCTCGTTTGAAATTGCATCGAGCGGATGGACGTGTACGGGTATGGAGACAATCTCATAAATCCATGGACCCTGCATGTCAGCAGGGGACTGTTAAAGCTGGTGAAGGCTCTGTAATGGTGTGGGGCGTGTGCAGTTGGAGTGATGTGGGACCCCTGGTACGTATAGAAACGACTCTGACTGGTGTCTGATCACCTGCATCGATTCATGTCCATTGTGCACTCCGACGGACTTGGGCCATTCCAGCAGGACAATGCGACACCCCTCACATCCAGAATTGCTACATATTGGCTCCAGGAACACTCTTCTGAGTTTAAACACTTCCGCTGGCTACCAAACTCCACATACAAGAACATTATTTAGCATACCTGGGATGCCTTACAACGTGCTGTTCAGAAGAGATCTCCACCTCCTTGTACTCTTACGGATTTAGGGACAGCCCTGCAAGATGCATGGTGTCGGTTGTTTCCAGCACTACTTCAGACATCAGTCGAGTTCATGCCACGTCGTGTTGCGGCACTTCTGCGTGCTCCTGGGGGCCCTACACGATATTACGCAGGTGTACCAGTTTCTTTGGCTCTTTATTTTGCCGCATATGGTTCTTGCAGTTAATATTCTTATCTGAAAATAAGGGATCTCGCTCCACTTGCTACTTTGTCATTGCGTTATAGGGGGTCTAAGCTTATCGAATTTCGAGCATTGAGATAAATCATTAGCTATAAATTTGCGCTTATAGGATGGAAGATTGTATACTTCTTAAGCTGTTGTAGGATACAAGATTGCATCAGAGGTTGGAAGCTAGGGTGGAAAGAGGTGACAGGCTGAAACGAAGATTTTGTTAAAACATTTTTACCAACTTAAGAGTTATGTTTTTATTTGTAATTTCTTGCAGGCCAGGGGAGAAACAAAGTCCACCTGTTGAAGTGAAGACGGAAGTAGTTGACGACGAGCCAGAGGAAATAGAGGAAGAAATTGAGGACGTCGAAGACGTAGAGGACGTGGACGACGAAGAGGAATTGGTCGAAGACGAAGAGGAAGCGATAGCTGAAGACGAAGACGACGAGGAGGCGGAATCTCTGGGTGAGAGGTAAGTGCTGACGTTCGAGCTCTTTTTAACGACTGGATCAGAAAGTTTGATTTTACTGCCTCCGGCACGTCTGGAAAACAAAATTCCGTTTGTCACCCTGTGAAATACCTAATTTTGTTTCCAGTAGATGCTAGTCCATTCTAGATGAATAAATGAGTGTTTCAGTCGGTGGCATTGACTAAAAAATATCTAGGATAGGAATAAAGAAGAATTTTTTTTAAACGCACTGATTAGTTTTTCAGGGACATTAGGATTTATAACAAGACACTGCAGTATGCATAAATAGAATAATAGCAGTCATCAGATAATGCCATTAATTTATTACTTCAGAACGAAGAACTTGTCTGCATCCTACTCTCATAAAAGTAAACAAACTTCACATGAACACTTCAGATATTTTTCTATGGTGTTAAGATCTGTAATGGGATCCATGCAGCATTATGAGACCAAATCAGTAGCTGTCTGATAAAAGAAGCAGCGTGAATCTGACACGCAAACCGCCGACGTGGCGTCATAACCAAAGATTTGTATCAAGCTGGGAGGCATACGGCATTCATTTGACGTGGTCTTTGAAATACCGCTGACACGACGTATATGCACCACAGACAAATCTCTCCAATTTTTTTGATCATGTAAGCTAAGGTAATACGTGTTATCTTAAACATCTGCACTGCGTATGCCATTTGAAGAGCACAGACCTGCGGGAGAGGGAATTCTAGCGCCGCTCGGACGGTGCGTGTGAGTTGTTTGTTGCGTAGACATACGTCACTATATGCATCCGTAAAACATAGGAGCGCGTGTACTGCTTACTCTCGTGTAACTCCCATGCATGTCACATCGCAATGCAAATGAGCCACTCTCACTCTGCTTTTATACGGGTAAACTACACGGAGGTATCTTCAGCCCACTAATAATTCACAAGGATCGGCATTCTTTCATTCACACACTTTGCAACCTTCTTCGCTCCTCAGCCTCTAATGTTCTCGTCCTGGATCTAATTCCCGATTTTACGGCTGACAGTCTGTTGTATATCTGTTGCCTCTGTATTCACAATTCTAAGAATTCCTTTCGTAGTCTACGTCTTATGACGACACGTGGAACGTGTATCGGAAAGATAGATTGAACTCTCGAGGAGCTGGAGTGTTTATAATGAGAAGCAGAAACATTGGGTCCTGCGAACGAATATGAGGATAGAAAAACGGGAGCCGATGGACATATATCAGTAATCGAATGTTGCTAGCGTCCAGAAGATTTACGCAATCACTTTTAGAGTTACTCAGAGACGCCTAAACTCGATAAGAGTACGTGGCGAGTTTAACCTGCCCAGTATCAGCTGGGAAAACTACGCATACTTTACCGGCGGTAAGGACAAATAGTCATGCGAAATAACACTAAAGAGGTTGTCTAGCAATAGCCCAGAACAAGTAGTCCGACAATCTACAGGTGAAAGAATTATTGCAGCCCACCTGACTGCAAACAAAAGCCCACCTGACTACAAACAAACGTTATCTCATCGAGTGTGTCATCGATGAGAGAGCGATTAGTGACAAAAATGGACAGGAATTATGGTCGCCAGAGGCAAAAAGGTTGCCAAGAAAGCTAGGGAAGTATTTCTCTTTGGACGAACTGATTGTCAGTATCAACTTACGTAAAGGATGAACAGAGAACATGCACTTCACACTAGGCAAACGTAGAAAAATTCTGGTTAAATCTGAAAAATGTTGTAAACAAAACACAGAGAAGACACTACCTGATTCTACGAGAAGCGGTAAATATCTTACGCACATCATACCGGGTAAATATTTAGAGGTAGGCTAATGCTAAGAAGCGATCTGAAATGGGATGACCGCGTGAAATCAATATTGCGGAAGGCAAATGGAAGATTCAGATTTGTTTGAGGGTTGTGGCAAAGACTCTTGCGTGCGTATAGGAAACTGCATGCAAAAGATGACTGTGACAAATTCTTATGCATTTGGAGTCCTTATCAAGTAGGAATGCTAAGAGACCTCGAACGCATGCGGTGACGCAACAGGACAGAATAGTGCAACAGAAGTGCCGGGAAACTTAAATGGAAATCTTTGGAACGACGGCGACGTTGTCACGGAATACCTCTATTCGAAGACGACATTGCGACCATTTTGCTGCCACCATTGTTCAGGGTGTTTGGAAAAGAACTCTCTAGTTTTAAGTAAAAATTAAATGGGGAAATTAATGAAAAATTACATCAGTGAATACATATCATGAAAGAGAATTCCTTCAAGTTTTGTTTGATGTCAGTAGACGTCAGCGTGGGATCCATTTGTTGCTCTACACACGTCGAGACGATATTCCACTTTTCGCCACCTGTTCACCAACATTTCAGGTGTAACTGTCGCAACCGCCGCGACGATTCTTTCCTGTTATCCTGTAAATGATTGATCTCTCTGATCTTTTCACTGTACACAACATTTTTTATGTGGTCCCAGAAGTCTGGGCTTCGTGGTGGTCAATTTGTAGGCGCGCAACTCAAGTCTTTCATGCACGTCATACACAGTACCTTTAGGCACTCCTAAATGTAGACTACGTCTGGTCAATGACTTCTTCGGGCTCCGAACACACGAAACACGGATCTGTTCAAAATCATCTTCATAAGTTCTCGGTCTACCTGGTGGTTTTGCTTTTAAAACACTACCGGTTTCCCTGAAAGACTTTAGCCAGTCACGGATAGTTTTTGCTGTAGGTGGTTCACCACCATACTGGCATCTAAAATTACGTTGCACTGTTGTAACTCAGTTTTCACGAGCCGAATAACACACTGCGCTTTTTGTTGCGGAGTACACGTTGTTGCTGAGTTGCTCTGCACTGAACTGCACTGCACTGTACTGCACGCACACCTAGACTGAACTGAGGGAACAGCGGAGAAAAACAGCACTGTGCCGTTTCAAGGTCAAGTAGACCTGACAAATGCAGCGGAGCCAAGCTCGGAGAGTAGATGAATCAGAGATCACAAACTAGAATAGTGTGTGTCAGTTTGTACAGATTCTAGGACACATTAAAACTACGGAGTTCTTTTTCAAACACCCAGTATATTGGCGTGGGGCTCACGAGGATGATACAAGAGAGGTTACAGTGCGTACAGATGTACAAAGACGGTCATTTCTTCTGTCACTCAATACACTAATGCAATTGGGCTAACAGTCGATAAAATTAGTGCGTTATTACCCTCCGCCATGCAGTGTACAGTGGCTTGCAGAGTATATTAAATATACTACAAATTTTGTAGTTGAAAATGTACCAATTGGATGTTGCGCGTCTCATTCTACCATGAGAAAAAAAGGAATCTTCAAAAAAAAAAAAAAAAAAAAAAAAAATAATCTGATTGTCATGTTGATGTTCAGATCCATTGCTACGCCGCCTCCATTTATCAGGTTCGAATGCTGACTACTTTTGCTCCGTTTGGTGAAAGTGAAAGGCACGGCATTGTTGTTCTTGTTGTGGTCCTCGGTCCTGAGACTGGTTTGATGCAGCTCTCCATGCTACTCTATCCTGTGCAAGCTTCATCTCCAAATACCTACTGCAACCTACATCCTTCTGAAGCTTAGTGTATTCATCCCTCGGTCTCCCTCTACGATTTTTACCCTCCACGCTGCCCTCCAATGCTAAATTTGTGATCCCTTGATGCCTCAGAACATGTCCTACCAACCGGTCCCTCCTTCTTGTCAAGTTGTGCCACAAACTCCTCTTCTCCCCAATTCTATTCAATACCTCCTCATTAGTTATGTTATATACCCATCTAATCTTCAGCATTCTTCTGTAGCACCACATTTCAAAAGCTTCTATTCTCTTCTTGCCCAAACTATTTATCGTCCATGTTTCAAATTGAACTGTACAATGGGCAAATGACCCCGCCAGCATAGTTAAAATGAGCCGCTCTCGGCCATGTTGTTCGTACGCGTGGTTCGTAAAATTCATTTACGCCGATGCAGGACTGCAAACAGTCTATACGCTAAGATTTGAGGTGTTCCTCGCCGTTGCGGTTGTTTAATCGTTACTTTCCAGTAAAACAGTAACAATTCTATGCCTCTGTGGATACAGTCAATCAGAGTAACATTTTACCAGCCAGGTTATCTTTGTACTACTTACTATATTTGTTTCAAACGGCTGATGTTCGATCTACTTGCATTATTTTGTACTACAAGTAACAGTTTTATTTTCTCTGTGATTTCTAGCTCGTATTTCAGTTGTCTTTCACCTTCCTACAGGCTCTTTGGCCTCTGATTATTGTTTCATTGCATTGGCTTCTGACGATAGTCATATCAGCTGAACAGTGCAATACTGAATTAACACCGTGTGTTTTTACATCGTATGAGCATCTGATTTTCTTTTGGCGTGGTCTAAAGTTACCCAGAGCATACGGAAAATACTACGTTTCAGACTGATCTAAAAATCTGACTGACTCTGTAACTTTGTAACGGTATTAAAATTAAAATTTTACTTTAAAAGGAGATAATTAGTACTCCATTTCACTTTCCCAAACGCTCAGTAACCATAAATCTAAAGTTTTACGTCTCTGCTATGATGTGTAAGTGAAATTGCACCCTGTATTTTCAAAACATGGAAGAAAGTTGTACAAAGTTTCCCCTGGTGACTACATCAGAATTGAGTTCTACCGCTGTCACACGCTTCACTCAAATGTCCACACTATAATTCATTTTTTTGCAGAAAACATTAGCTCGCACCTACAATGGCTACGTCTCAATAATGGACAAAGATTTACCTTCATAATCCTATTGGCAGAGAATACAATTATACTGTGGATTACGAAATCTGTAGGCAAACTGTGATTGGGGTATTGTTACCATTTTTCTAGCATAACGTTCGTAGCATACAGCAATCAGTTTGAATAAGCAAACAGCATATTATATTTGTTATGCTATCAGACCGAAGAGGAGCAACACCGATAATTTTATCAGCTTCTAGTGTTGGAATTCCAACTTTTCCTTAAAAAACCTCAATCTACGGACGAAGGCTTTCCGATTTACACATTTCTCGCTTGTTCTTAATTATTTACTAAGGTAGCTATAGATCAAATCATTTTTTTAAATAGTGTTTCATTTTACCAATAAACGAATCCTGTATTTCTAGAGTTACACGCTTCTGATCGAAAACGTTATATTACAACATTTATTTGCTGTTTCCCACAGTTTCACATTATAATCAGTAGACCACAGAATATTTCAATTAGATATTGTAGTTCTAATTGTTTCTGCGGGCATATCTTTGTGTTTTAGCAGCATATCAGTACATATTCTGATGACTAATAAATCTAATAAGCTAGCAACATGAAATGAAATGATCATATGGCATTGTTGGCCGGGAGGCCCCATTGGGGAGGGGGGGGGGGGGGGGTTCGGCCGCCGTATTGCAAGTCCTTTTTAGGTGAAGCCACATCGGCGACTTGCGAGTTAATGATGATGAGGGACACACAACACCCAGTCCCCTGCCGGGAATCGCACCCGAGCCCCCTGCGTGGTAGGTGGTAATGCTTCCGCTACGCTACGGAGGCTGACAGGTAGCAACATGACTCTACTTTTCTAGCATTTAATAGGGCCCCTTCATTATTAGTATTATTTTCATATCAGTTACCCCCAGCTTTTCAACTCTTTATGTTTTTATAGATTTCCTATAGTTTCTCTGGCGCCTGCGAGTCACTCAGGGGGTAGTAAGCGTAAACAGCCGTCAGCTTCAATGAGCAGTTACATGCTGGTACTGTTATTTGTACCATTGGTTTATATCGTGCAGTAGGGACCGTCACAGGTTGCTGATTTTTAAACATTTTATCTTAACGTCTGACTGTGGCCTTATCCGCAGTATTGTTTGTCACTTTATGATGATTTTCTTTTACCATGAAGCGACGGAAGAATCAGTTAACATGATTCTTCCTTTCTTGTTATATTCGGTGACATGTTTAGATACTTGGAACGTGTTTATGAAAAACAAAGATGTTAACTGTGGACTCGTAATTTATAGCTAAAGGCGGCAGTCCGCACGTAGCTCCCTTATAAACGCACCAGAAGCAAATATTTTCAGACCAGTATTTTGATGCTTTTTGATGATTCATTACTTACAAATTTCGGACTGAAATATGACACGGTTTTTAAGCTAAACACAGTTTCGGAACTATTGTTGAGAGCGCGGCAAGTACTTAATCGTTGTGCACCTAACACCTTAATAAACTATCCTATACCTAAATTAATGAATATTAGCAACACCTCCAGGAATTTCAATAATACCTAAGATCCGTATTGGCCTGTCTGAGGAAGTCTCTAAGTGTAAGACATATCAATGTCAAGATAAACCGATCTACAACAACCCGGGCACGTCGCAATGTTGTGTGGATGTTGCCTCTATTTGACGAATTGTTTCAGATGCCAAAAGATCCAAATAGGGTTGAAATCCTGAGAGGTTTCGGGCCAGTTCAGATGCTTGAAAGTTGCTCCATAATGTTCTTGTTCGCTAAAAGCCACGTTATCATGGAGGATGCGACTTTTCCCGTCCTGCAGTGTAGAACTTGGTGACGTTACCATCCTTGCTGTTGGCCAGTAGATTTTGTGATTCAGAGTACCTGCCATTTTAACCAAAGTACCCGGTTTTAGTTAATGAACGAATTGGGAATACCACCTTGAAGTTACGGCAAGTGGGGAAAAGAAAGAGAGAGAGAGAGAGAGAGAGAGAGAGAGAGAGAGAGAGGAGGAGGGGGGGGGGGGAGGGAAGAGATAAGTGCGTATGATAAATTCCTTCCCTCGAAAATTTTCTGCCGTCATACCTCCTCCGTGTTACCACATATGACTTGTCACTGATCTCATTTCTACTAAGACTGCAGTACACACGAGGTGCCTAATTGCTTCCACCGCCCTGGGTGGAATGCCTAAGTTCTCAATAATGTTCGCCAACCTGCAGTCTTCTATAGTCATTGTCCCCTGCGCAGAAAACAGCGCGTAGATCGTGGATCTGTTATCTTGTGGCTGTAATAAACTATTAGCGAGGAACTGGTATTGTATGAATAATTAAATTCTGAATTAATTTGTTTAAACGGGATGCTACTCCCTTTTTATTAGCATAATTATAGTCCATTTTATGAATCACATATAATTACCCTCCTAAACACTTTCACTGGAAGTAAAATAATGATTCGTGCGTTTACGTAATTATAATCACACTAGTTCTCAATTACGTGTCCAAAGATCCAGATATTGCCAGTTAAATTCTTAACCAATACCGGTCGCGGCAGACATGTCTGTCCTCATAAACGGCCAATCGATCCCTAATCTTACGATCAAACCACCTTCCTTCACTAATCTTACGATCGAACCACCTCGCCCGTTCGATCCGAAGATCTCCGAAGTGCTTCGTCTGTCTTTTCGTCCAGCAATTGTTTATTATTCTGGTGGTAATCAACAGTTTTGAAATAATGGAATGATAGACTGCTATTGAGAGGTGTTTCTTTATGAAATGCAAGTAAATTCACTGTTTTGTTTTTATATTATAAATAACAGAAGTTTATCCTATTGGGGCGCTACTTCCGAACACAGCAGCCGATCGCGGAAAAGACCTCAATTTATGCTGTCTTTCTCACAAAATACGTACGAATAAACCATCTGTCACCAGTACCTCAAACAACTAGGGCTGTGTCTTGAACACAACTCGAACAGTTTACGTCACAGTTAGAGAAATTTCGGGTTCTGTTCGATCTTTGATCGGTCTGCTATCTAGTGACTTTTGTTGGCACTGTCATAACGACCCGTCTTTGCTTTATTAACGCACTATGGCTTTTAACAATAAAAATAACTGTGAAACACGCACTGAAATATCTTCTAAGTCGCAGGTCACACGAAACAACGGAAACTAATATGCAAATGCAAGATTGCAGTCATTATTCTGTTAATTCTTGAGCTTTCGATCGTACCGCGATCTGATGAGACCTTGTTTCAAACTGATTAAAATCTGATAAAGTTTTTATCTGCTATTCAAATACGTGAACAAGGATTGTATTCTTCATTTGCAAACTAGGTCAATCATTACCGCCTCTCTTTACCAAATAAAAAAAATATTATACTGGGTTCAGTCAAGCAATAGTTTTTTTGGAGGAAAACATATTCGTATTGCTTATCCCTTGCACTCGCGCTACGTGATTCAAATGTCACGTGATTGTTCTAACACGCTCGATACCGTATCGAACGCTGCGGCGTATTGGGAAATCTCGAGCCTGTTCGAACATGAATATCGTTTGCACAGTCCTACACATCACATTACGTCATCTTCCGACTGCTGCCTTCTCAACTTTAAGAACTGCTTTGCTGACTATGATGGCTGTAAAGCCAGAAATATTACACGTCCCCCTTCCTTCTGAGATTTCTAAACATTGGGATGTTCTCGTAGACAACAATCAGTTTTGCAAATAAATAAATTTTTCCCCTGTTTTTATAAACTTTTCAGTTATCTCTCAAGAGCTATACCATTCCACTATACTCGTGATTCGTTATTATTTTTCAAAACTTTAATCTCCTATATATCTTTCATTCTCAAATTATTAACTAATTTATATAATCATAGATTTAATTATTTTGTGATTAAAAACTAGTAATTACCCACGATAAATTCGTATATAATCTTATATCCCGAAATCGTTAATCTTTAGTTACACTTTCTACAGCAATTATATTGTTCTTTTAATAATAAAGATTTTTTAAGTAACATAGTCTGCACCTTCATGTTGTTAGTATTCTGTTAACTTACAATTTATCTTTTCTGCTAGAATACTCTACAGCAGTCCATAATCTCCTAGCCAAGTTTCAATCACAAAATTATACATTGCTGTTAGTTACTATCGGCGCACTGCTGTTCATTAAATTCAACAAAATATTTCTCATGAAGTTAAATCGCTTTACCACTACTATCGTCCCATTGCCTTTCTTTAAACTGACCATCTATTTGCCCTAAGAAGTTACATGTTACATAACTACTATCTGCGCCTTATCGGCCTTTCAGTTCGATGAAACATTTGCATCTTCAGAAGCTGTCATCATGCTGTTCTTTACATTTTTCCTCACTATTGTCGGCACAATGCCGTTCTGTACTTACATACGTTTGAATGCGTTATAAAGACGACCACTTCACATGGTTACAAATAAAACAAACACAGCACCTATATATTTCACAAATACGTGAAAATGCAATATTAGTACACTCACAATTTTTTACTAGAACATACGCAACAAGCCCACAACAACAAACCGTATTGATAATTCTGTTGTCCATGATGTGGTCTTGCATTGTAAAACTGAATCCCCAGCGTAATCCCACATAACAAAACAAAATGCCTTAATTTAGTTTCCTAATTAGTTTAGCCAATTGTTAAACAAACACATTTTCTTACACTGTAACAATATAAATAAATAAAATGTAATGTTTTGTATTTTATTTTGGCTGTTAATAAACAATGCCAATGTTTACATCCTACCACGAGAGTGGTTCATCATTGTTTTTGTTTCTATCGCAGCTGTATCTACTGTTTACATATGGCTCGGGCAATGCCCTTCGCATTCGTAAGAGCTCCGTGCTCGCCCGTACTATCTTACTACTGACCCGCTTCGGTAATTACGCCGATGCCCGGCGTCCTTGATATGCTCTTTAAATCTAACATACCGATTACAATTTCGATTCACAGATACATTGAGGAAATCTTTTAGAATCTTGCTTCAAGCATAATACATAACATACACACACACACACACACACACACACACACACACACACACACACACACACTCGTTTACCAAATTGTTGCTTCATTCTACAGTACGGGATGTCGTTCCTTCTATACTTGAGTGTCATTATTACTACAAACCATGCTAGTGGAATTGTATTTATGTAATTATTATGTATTTTCTACTTACCTTTATATACGAGCATTATGTGACTTTGATATGCGTGGGCTAAATATCTTAATCTTAAAAATTGGGTTATTTTGAAGATCAGCCTTAGGGCGTGCAAACACAATTAGTTTATTTTCGTATTTACCCAGACATGTTTCGACAATTGTGTCATCTTCTGTGGGTCGAATTTTTATTTCTTTAAAGTAAAATATCAAATTTATAATAACTGCAATGGCGGATTTAAAAATTTAACGCCTCTAGGCTCACCATATTATATGCGCCTCCGCCCCCCCCCCCAAAAAAAACAGGTTTTAAATAATAACTATTATCCGATCACTTCACAATTGCCGTTTTGGGTGGGAGCGCTGTGAGCTGTTTCCGTACTCTACTATTCGTTGTTCTGAAAGACGCGTCAGCGGTCTAGTCGCTCTCAATCAAAATGTAATATGGTTCCTGAACTGTACTTGGTGTATGGCAGCGGATAGAACAAACTTTTGCTAACACATTCTTTTGTCGAAAGGCAACAGAAACGAACACAAGGAAAATAACTTTACTTTTATTGCCTAAACATTCAGCAGAGCTGTAGGAGACAACGGATTTTTGTTATACATTCAGTTTTAATATGTTCTTTTACACGAAACAGTTGAAAATGAAAATTAAAAAATGTTGTTACGATCTAAAAATTGAAGCGAACGTGTCGTACATTAGAAATTAATATGTACTTATACAGAAATAAATTAAAATTAAACTGTCGTTTTACTATCTAATAAATTCAATGTATAGCAGATAAAAAAAACACGTTCGGTATTAATACGTGAATCTATAGGATATCGTAAGAAATGAAAATGAAATGGAGATTTCGGTGCACGAACTAATAACTAAATACAGACGAACACACACAGAACTGGATATGCTGTTACATAATTTTACAGACTAGAGTGGAAAAATCAAATTTGTTTTATAAGCTAATAGGTAACGTTTGAAGCTCTCACTATAGCTCTGTCTAATGGTATTAGCAAAGTTTTTACTTATACAGGGCTATTACAAATGATTGAAGCGATTTCATAAATTCACTGTAGCTCCATTCATTGACATATGGTCATGACACACTGGAGATACGTAGAAAAACTCATAAAGTTTTGTTTAGCTGAAGCCGCACTTCAGGTTTCTGCCGCCAGAGCGCTCGAGAGCGCAGTGAGATAAAATGGCGACAGGAGCCGAGAAAGCGTATGTCGTGCTTGAAATGCACTCACATCAGTCAGTCATAACAGTGCAACGACACTTCAGGACGAAGTTCAACAAATATCCACCATCTGCTAACTCCATTCGGCGATGGTATTCGCAGTTTAAAGCTTCTGGATGCCTCTGTAAGGGGAAATTAACGGGTCGGCCTGCAGAGAACGAAGAAAAGGTTGAACGCGTGCGGGCAAGTTTCACGCGTAGCCCGCGGAAGTCGGCGAATAAAGCAAGCAGGGAGCTAAACGTACCACAGCCGACGGTTTGGAAAATCTTACGGAAAAGGCTAAAGCAGAAGCCTTACCGTTTACAATTGCTACAAGCCCTGACACCAGATGACAAAGTCAAACGCTTTGAATTTTCGGCGCGGTTGCAACAGCTCATGGAAGAGGACGCGTTCAGTGCGAAACTTGTTTTCATTGATGAAGCAACATTTTTTCTTAATGGTGAGGTGAACAGACACAATATGTGAATCTGGGCGGTAGAGAATCCTCACGCATTCGTGCAGCAAATTCGCAATTCACCAAAAGTTAACGTGTTTTTTGCAATTTCACGGTTTAAAGTTTACGGCCCCTTTTTCTTCTGCGAAAAAAACGTTACAGGAGACGTGTATCTGGACATGCTGGAAAATTGGCTCATGCCACAACTGGAGACCGACAGCGCCGACTTCATCTTTCAACAGGATGGTGCTCCACCGCAATTCCATGATGATGTTCGGCATTTCTTAAACAGGAGATTGGAAAACCGATGGATCGGTCGTGGTGGAGATCATGATCAGCAATTCATGTCATGGCCTCCACGTTCTACCGACTTAACCCCATGCGATTTCTTTCTGTGGGGTTATGTGAAAGATTCAGTGTTTAAACTTCCTCTACCAAGAAACGTGCCAGAACTGCGAGCTCGCATCAACGATGCTTTCGAACTCCTTGATGGGGACATGCTGCGCCGAGTGTGGGAGGAACTTGATTATCGGCTTGATGTCTGCTGAATCACTAAAGGGGCACATATCGAACATTTGTGAATGCCTAAAAAAACTTTCAGTTTTTGTATGTGTGTGCAAAGCATTGTGAAAATATCTCAAATAATAAAGTTATTGTAGAGCTGTGAAATCGCTTCAATCATTTGTAATAACCCTGTATATCGACAGAACTGAACTACATTATTTATTAACACTCTTTCAACTGAGCATATGTTCCGATAAGGTATATTTCCTTGTAGGTTTCCTGTATATGGTGAAGAAATGTTTCCCATTGTTATTAGTTATAGTGAGATCTAGGTAGTTAATAGATTTTCTATTTTCATGCTCAACCGTAAATTGTAACTTCGGATGCATAGAGTTTAATTTTATAGCAAGTTTCTCAATTTCATCTTTTGAACTATTATAAAGCAATAATGAATCATCTACATATCGCTTGTAATATATGATTTTATTTGCGATATCAGGGTTAATTTTCAGGAATTGCGTCTCAATGTGGTTCACGAAAATGTCTGTAACTGTCCCAGCCAAAGAGTTACCCATTGCTAAGCCATCTTTCTGACAATAGATTTTAGTATTAAAAGAGAAATAATTATAATCTAAAGTGCATTCAAGCAGTTCTATAAATTCGATTATTTCGTCTTTAGTCATATTTTTGTATTCTACTAAGTTATCCCTAATTATATTAATCGTCTCATTAATGGGTATATTTGTATACAAATCTTTAATATCTAATGAGGCGAAACTTGCACTGGTTGGAATGTCTATACTGTGGATTTGTTGTGCTAGTTGATAACTGTTTTTGATACTGAAATTACTGTCATATATATATAGAATGCTTTCAAAATTTTATTAAGTTTCATATTTAGTTTATATGAAGGACTACTTTTGTAGTTGACAATAGGTCGTAAAGATTTCTCTTTTTTATGCAGTTTAATCTGTGATCTTAATTAAGATCTTGTAACTTCTTAATTAAGATCTTGTAACTTCTTAATTAAGATCTTAATTAAGATCACAGATTAAACTGCGTAAAAAAGAGAAATCTATACGACCTATTGTCAACTACAAAAGTAGTCCTTCATATAAACTAAATATGAAACTTAATAAAATTTTGAAAGCATTCTATAAATATGACAGTATTTTCAGTATCGAAAACAGTTATGAACTAGCACAACAAATCCACAATATAGACATTCCAACTAGTGCAAGTTTCGCCTCATTAGATATTAAAAATTTGTATACAAATATACCCATTAATGAGACGATTAATATAATTAGGCATAACTTAGTACAAAACAAAAATATGACTAAAGACGAAATAATCGAATTTATAGAACTGCTTGAATGCACTTTAGATTATAATTATTTCTCTTTTAATATTAAAATCTATTGTCAGAAAGATGACTTAGCAATTGGCAACTCCTTGGCTGGGACAGTTGCAGACATTTTCGTGAACCACATTCAGACGCAATTCCTGAAAAATAACCCTGATATCGCAAATAAAATCATATATTACAAGCGATATGTAGATGATACATTATTGCTTTATAATGGTTCAAAAGATGAAATTGAGAAACTTGCTATAAAATTAAACTCTATGCATCCGAAGTTACAATTTACGGTTGAGCATGAAAATAGAAAATCTATTAACTACCTAGATCTCACTATAACTAATAACAATGGGAAACATTTCTTCACCATATACAGGAACCCTACAACCACTGATGTTATTATTAATGCCACATCATGTCATCCTGACAAGTATAAAAAAGCATTTTTTAAGTCTATGATACACCGAATACTAAAATTACCGCTAGAAGCTAATGAGATCAAAAACGAAATGACCATCTTAAAACAAATAGCAAAAACCAACTCTTTCGACACACAACAGGTAGATATCATTTTTAATAAAGTGCAACAATCACAAAGTACTCCACTAATAGGTAATCCAAAATATGTGAAGATGACATATATGGGAAACATATCAGATAGAATTACTAATTTATTCAAAAATTCTGGAATAACAATAGCATTTACAACTGACAATACTTTACAACAAAAATTAAGACATACTGTAAGTAAAGATAATGGAAAATCTATCAGATCAGGAGTGTACAAGATCCAATGTAGAGACTGTGAGAAAATATATATCGGCCAAACAGGTCGAAATTTTGCAGTAAGGTACAAAGAACATACGTCGGGTACCTCACGAACAAAGTCTGTATTCGGCCATCATATAGCATTCAATAATCATGCTGAGGGGACAGTAGAGCAGAATTTACATGTTCTTCATTATGCAAATAAAGGCTTACTTACGAATATCCTAGAAGAAATCGAGATATATGCTCATTTGAAAACCAAATCATCAATGCTGCTCAATGAACAATTAGATTTTCGCGAAAAATATTATTACGCCCTTTTTGACGAAATTTTATAATAAAAGCATCTACTCTTTTGTTTTTAAAATATAAGACTAGTTATACCCATGGCAAAAGCTATGTATGTAAAATATGCTGTACAACATATAAAAATTTATTAAATTGACATTGATTATTATAAAAACTATTAGATCGATAAGTTTAAAAAAAAATTAATCAGCTGTCTCATCAGTTATTCAGACATACATAATGCGGAACGTACTCTTGGCTGCTACCCTACTGTGATAAAGAATATTGCTATGAAAAATACAGTTAAAGTAAGACGATTCTGCAGCATCCAACAAAGATGCAATTGTGATGTAGGCGACTCGGTATAATCGATATATACCACAACTCCAAGGACTTTCACATCTTTGATGTAACTGACACTGTAATAGTATTAAGGTTGCCCATAGAGGGCACAACTATTACACATCGTAGTTTACTGTTTTTGTGTAAAATATAAATAAGCTGTACACATATTAACTATCTGTTAATCAGACATTTAAATGAATCAATTTTATGTTATTAGTGTATTTCCTACTTTTATACTTTGACGATGGCGTCATATTATGAACGCTGATTGGCAGTTGTGAAGTAGTGTGACAGGAAGTAGGCGGAGCCTCTGCATATTTAAGCTCGTGCTCAGCACTCATAACCATCAGTTGACTGCGTAGCAGCGAGGAGAGCTGCGCCTACCATCCTAAGGGAGCCATGGGTATAATTAATTTTATTTTATCTTGTTAAATTTTGACATCATTAGACACTTTCATTCTATTTAATGATTGGTTTCTAGTATTTCCTAAAATTTATCCACAGGTCTGATGATGGTTTTGTAAAAAGGACCGAAACCGGTTACCTATATCATTAAAACACAAATGGTGTGATCAAGACTGAACTTTAGTCAAACTATCATATGATGCTTGGAGTTTTGCTGCACTTTCAGCAATATCGTCAGGTGAACTCTTCTTAAGGTTACTGAAAACTGTGAAGGAGTCCAAGAGTGTTCTATAGCTTTCCTTCCGCCTCACTAATTCAGCGCACAAGTTGTCGAGTACTGGGAGAAATGATTCGACTCTGTTTTTCTGACTGGGAGGGAAAAATTTAGTCAGCAAAACTTCAGAGTGCAACTTCTTCAGATTCCGCTTGTTCGTCATCATGAAGTTTGCGTTTTCGTGATCTTTTCTAGGTGCATTCATAGTCTATATCAGTCACATTCTCCATGGATTTATTTTCATAATAGTCGAACATGCCACGAATAGATGCAATAAATCCTAGAAGTGATTCATATGATTCATGCACTATTTTAGTACCAGTATCTACATTTTGCAATTTCAGATTTACACTATTAAATCTCTGGAGTATGTCCTTCGAAACTGTCATCATGAACACTGTTTCTAGTCTGCTGAGTTGATTCAATAAAGCTGAAGCCTCTTCGCACAAGTGGTTTTTCAGACGTATTATTGGCAATACGTGTGAGGGCATTGATAACGCCTTCCCAGTTTTCATACAGACTTACACATGCTTCCTCTCTTGCTGACCAACGTGCTTTTATAAACTTTTTTACCGATTTGCTTCCTGGTTTCATGAAAGTAAGTTTATCCCGGCGCTGTGTAGAAACAGAGAAAAAATTACAAAGATTTTGCACTACACTGAAAAATGAACATGCCTCCCGGTAACAGCTTGCAGCACTAGTACTGACTAAATTGAAATAATGTGCCGTACAAGGCACATAATACACTTTAGGATTTCGTTCTTTATTGCGTGCCTGCAAACCAGTGTAGGTTCGTGATATATTGCTTGCATTGTCATATGACTGGCCTCTACAATCAGTAATATCAATGGAATCTGTAGACAGGACTTTTTGTACGGCCTCGGCTAAGTTCTCGGACTTTTGTCTCGGGTTTGGTAAAATCAGAACGAAACGTTCAACAGGTTCACCATTCTCGTTCACACATATTAATATGAAAGATAATTGATCAATATGTGAAATACCTGCAGTATGTTCTACTACTATAGAAAAATATTTGACCTGATGTATTTCACTTATGATATTCCTTTTTATTAGTTCAGAAAGAAGCTCTTATTATTTCATCACAGATTGTTGAAGATAGCTTGTATGACCCTGCCCTGGATTTCCATATCATTTAATGTGCTCTGCGAGAAATGGATAAAACTCGGCTATAAGTTCAAGAGACATCATAAACTGACTATTATGTAATGAATGGAATCTTTCAACGTGTCCACGTAGGGGAAGTTACGACTTTTTAGCTTCTTCACTACTGCAAACACCCTTTTCAACACACAGTGCCAGTGCAGTTTTTCTGTCTCAACATATGATTTGAAATGGTTATCTATTGTTCCAAGTGACTTTTTCTTGTTAAGAGCGATAACTCAGAATTTTTGTGTTCAAGTGAATTATCATGATGAGATAAAATATTAGAAATATTTTTCCAATCTGCAATACCATTAGCAGCAATGGCAGCCTTATCTCCGAAGAATTTACATGGTGCACAAAAAACAGCACATGTGCAACAGGAGAATACTAGAAAATCACGCAAAGTCGATTCACCATTTAAAAGCTTATGGTAAAATACATTTTTGTTTAAATATCTGGTTGTATCGCCTATTGATCTTGAATTAGAAAAATCACCGTTACAATTTTGATTAATGCCACATTGTAAGAGAATGTCGATTGTTGATTCATTGACACACCATTCTGCAGGATCATCACTAACCAGGCTATTTCTTTTGTAATGTTTGCCTCGACACTTAATTCTTCTGAAACTCAAAAACTCGGGAACAGTTTGCTATTCTTCATTTTTTACTTTTGTTTCGTCTGTATATACTTCTTTTACAACAGCTGCATTGACAGAAATATCATCTGTACTACTTGAAGTCGAACCAGCAACATTTTTTGCGAAAAATTTATCTACTCTGCCAAGCGTTTTTAGAACATTGGCTTCTCGTCCTCGCCTTTCCTTCGATAATTTCCGAAATGCCGCCCCGTTTAATTTTGCACGTTTGCTTTTTTTTTCACTGTTATTCGTGTTAAGGCACTTACAAAATTGTCAACCAACAGTCAAAACAAAAGAAAAAAATTGTAAAAGGAAAGAAAGAAAGGCGGTATCCAGTTCCAATCGTACTACAGCGCACATGAGCACAAAGCATTTTACGTCATACACGGCGCACGAGCACAAAGATTTTTCCTTTACACGGAGCAATGTTTACTCGACGTTACTGTATTATGAAAGAACGACAATGGAGAATAATTGAATTTCATCGCCTGTTCCTCTATTGTCAGTAAACAGTAGAAGCACACCTGCCGGATTGAATGCGTCTCGTAAAGAAAACGGGACAGTCCCGTTTTTGGCTTCCGTTTCCCGCGTCGCCAGAATTTTAGCAGGGACGCAAATATGTTCTGAATATTGGTGACACTGACTTTCTAATTTAAAAATCAAATAATTTTTGCAATTTCTTGTTGTGAGGTGTGCTGGATCGACTCTTATCCCACAAATTCTCATAACATTTTAGCGGTTTCTGTGAACAGAGAAGACAGGCTACAAAGTTTAAGTAGTCTTGTTGCCAATTGATGTGGTGTGTTTTCATTTGTGGGAACACTGCTGTTATGTCTACACGCAAATGCACCTTTTGTTCCAACATAAAAAACCTTTCCTCGAAGAAAAAAAGCTTAGTTAATAAGTTTAATATAAAATTTGCAATGCCACGTACTATTCGATTGCACAGAGTGGAAACTTTGATATCGTGCAAGCTGTAGCACAATAAACGAGACAAACAAAAGTTGGGTTGTTCTTCTTTTTTCGCGAAAAAAGTTACGAAGTAAATAAATAAATAAAATTTTTGAACTGTTGTGAAGTGTATTTCACACATTATTGGATATTTTGCTTACGTTCTTTTCGTATAAACATGTGTTAAAAATGTAAAATCTTCCCAGTATCAACATGGTTTGTTAAAGGTGTATCATTAAATCAAAGCTCAGCTATTGAAGACCACATAGCTTTCACATTAATTACAGTAATGGAGGGTTGACTTGATACTTCCCCATAATTTCCACAATAAATTTTAAGTAGAATCGTGTTTTACACACTGAGGCCCACACATGTTAAAGTATTTAAGAAACTGGTGATTAGTTTATCACAGCTTTTCAGGGTTCCCGGTATTTTCACGGGGAAAATATGGTATGGTTAAGTAGAAGCCGACAACATTCTCGGAGTTATGTTTCAAACATTGAAATGTAGATTGCCGTCCTGACAGCTTACTTCAAAATATTTTGAACAATCATGAAGATGATACCAGACAGAAACCCAATGTTAAAATTCCTGTCCGTAAACTATGTATACAGGGTGTACATAAAGTCCGGGAGCACTTTCAATTATTTATTGCGCAAGAACTAAACATTGTAAAGATGTCATACAGATTGCATTTTGAAGAGAAAGTCTGAAAGCTTTATTACAAACATTCGATATGCGAACCATGAGTGACCCGGCAGACGTCAATACGGTAATCGAATTCTTGCGATACCCGTCCCAACATGGCATCGTCGACTGTGGCAGTCGCTTCCCGTATTCTCTCCCGGAACTCTGCTGCATCACGTGGTAGTGGCGGTACATATACACCAGATCTTTAATGTGTCCCCACAGAAAAAAGTCACACGGAGTGAGATATGGTGATGGGGGACGCCATTTCATTAAATAGCTGTCCCCTTCTGTAGCACGGTCGATGCATCGATGCGGCAGCTCCGTGTTCAGGTACCGACGAACTTCACGATGTAAATGGGGTGGAGCCCCATCCTGTTGAAAGATTAACAAAGAGTCAGATTGCATTTGAAGCATCAGCCATTGCTGCAACATGTCCAAGTAGAAATATCCAGTGACAGTGCTCTCGGCGAAGAAGAATGACCCGTACAGTTTTCGACGTGACAAGGCAGAAAAAACATTTATTTTTGGGGAATCATGTTCAAATTCAGTGCATTCGTGTGGATGCTTTGTACCCCAGGTTCGACAATTATGCGTGTTCACTTTGCCATTACTGGAAAAATGGCTCCGACGCTAAAAGTTAAGCGATCAACAATGCCATCTCCATCCTCATTCAGTTTGTGCAACTGCGAACAAAACTCAAAACGCTTCTCTTTGTCGTCGTCATTGAGCTTCTGCACTAGCTACAGTTTGAATGGTTTCATAGACAGCTTCTGTCGCAGGACTTCCCACACTGTCATTGGAGCCATTTCGAGTTCACGGAATGCACGACGCACCGATTTCTTTGAACTTCTTATGGATGTCCCTCGTATGCGCTCCACATTCACTTCACTCACACTGGGACGTCCGCTTCTCTTTGCGGGGCACAAGCAACACGTCGTAACGAATTTGTTGTGCCTGTGGTAAATGGCCTTCGTTGTTGGTGGCTTCTTACCGTACTTGGTTCTAAACATCCGTTGAACAGCTGTAGCACACTTGTTTTTTGTCGAACTCCAACACACAGAAAGCTCGCTCCGCACCTGAATTTGCCATGTTTGCGACTAGCGCTGACTATCGGCAAATTACCAAACTATGCAGTGGCGGTATACATGAAGAAAAAAAAACCTTCCAGGGTTTCTCTTAAAAATGACGTATGTATGATATGTGTTCAATGTTTGGTTCTTATGCAATAAATAATCGAAAGTGGTCCCGGACTTTACGTACACCCTTTATTTCCAGCTTGAATTGTCACATTTCGTTCTTAAGGCTTATTTAAACTAGCAATTAGTTTAACAATATTAAAAAAATTTTGTAGTTTGTAAGCGCAGTTATTTTAAAACGTAAAAGGTTAAAATGAGTACAGAGCAAAAAATGTCGCCCCCCCTTACGGTACCTCCGGTGCCTATTGGGCCTATATGTAAATCCACCGCTGGGCTTGCCCACGTGTATTCTGTCATGTCTTTCACCTGTGTTTTGCAGATGTTTATTCTGTTGGGTTGCTATGTTTCTGTTATAGCTTGTTTCTTTGTTGACGCATTCAATGTAAGGAAATTTTCTCATCTTAGCCTTGGTAGTGAAGAACGTTAAAACAGACCAATATAGTTCTGAATGAAAGAAGGGGAAGAACTAACAGCAGGAAAAGAAAATGAAGTGTACTGATGGTTAACTCTGGCACCTGGTAACCGTCAATTACCTAGCAATACAAAGAACGTTATTGCTCCCTGAGGTTCAATAGTTGTAATATTTTTTCATGTCGGTGATTATCATTTCATCAAATTGTTGTGGCGGTATTTCCGTGGTAGGCACATCTACCCCATATGATGCTGCTTAGAACTGAACTGATAGCTTTGTCTCCTATAGTCGAATGCAGTACCGGTATACCTTTAACCATTTTCTGCTTGTGGCCTCTGACCGAAGCTGGCTGTGAAGTCTGTGGTTATTGATATCTTGACGCCATTCGGTACAGGACCTTCTAATACCTTATTTCTAGTGATTTGTGGTATAATGACTTTTTCACAATCAAACCTTCTGTCCACAATTACGTCACCTCTCGTTCTGTTTTGTATGCTACAAGACCAGTATTGATTCAATAACGCTTGAATAAATTCTTTATATGTTTTGCATGTGTTCCTGACCCCCGTTCCTCATGGTACTCTTTCTCCTATTCTACTGGCCACGAATTTCATTTTTCGTTGTTCTTTCTTGTTTTCAGAATTGACGCCCTCAGACTGTCTAATGAAGGAAGGCTACTGGATGTGTAGTTTCCTCACTAGAGAAGTGATCGAATGTATATGCATTAGTATGATTTGCTGCATCACTTACGTGGACAATATCTGTCTTTCTTGTTCACGGCAATTTCGACTTTTTGTTTAACTTCATTTTCTATTTTGTCTTGCACCACTTTTTGCTCTGTTTGTCTCAGTTTACCCTGAATCGCACCTGTGTTGCCTTTACAAGAGGATTCTAAATGTGAAATATTACGACTCAGTACAGGGTGAATAAAAAAGAATCATCTGATTTGCCACGTCTATATTAATGAAACATATACAGTGAATTTTGTTTTTTGATGAACGGTAAACTCAGTTTTTTCACTCCTTTTCAAAGGTATTCAGTATGTCACCCTAGAGTTGCACGACATATGTCAGTGCGGTATTTCAAATTGTTCTCACACTGCAGCTAGCATGTCTTGAGTTAACTGCTTCCACAGCTGCTGTTGTCTGTTCATTCACTGTTGTTCGTAACGGAGGCACACACAGTGTCTTCTATAAACCCACACAAGAAATAATCACATACAGTCAAGTCTGGTGACCTTGGAGGCCAGTAATGTAAGGCTGAATCATTTGCTCCAGTGAGACTGATCCATCGTTCAGTAATTCTTTGATTTAAAAATTCCCGCTCTTCCAGACGCCAGTGTGGCGATACCCCATCCTGTTGGTAAATGACATCGTTCGAATCAGTCTCCAACAACGGGAAAAGAAAGTTCTCAAGCATATCGAGGTATGTACTGCCTGTAACTGTGTTCTCGGCAAAGAAAAATAGACCATACATCTTTTCCCGTGAAATTGCACTAAACACGTTAAATTTTGGAGAGTCTCTCTTGTTCAAATTCGTGAGGCTGGTCGGTATCTCATATTATCATATTATGACGGTTCATCTTTCCATTTAAATGGAATGTTGCATCGTCACTAAACACTAAGTGTAGAAGTGAAGTGCCATCCTTCATCTTGCCAAGAACGAAATTACAGAACTCCACACGATGTCTTCTGTAACCTTGCATTTTGTGTAGTTTCATGTGTAAACGTCGACGCAACACACGCCAGATGGACCTCGGGGGCACGTTGAGCTGTCGAGCTGCACGGCGAACAGATTTCTGTGGATTCCTTGTGAAACTGTCGCGGATACGTTCGACGTCTGTATCAGACACTCGGGAACGGCCCGACGATTTGCCTTTACACAAACAACCTGTTTCTCGGAAGTGTTCATGCCATCGACTAATTTTCTGTGCTGCAGGAGGATCCATGCCATGCCTAGCACGAAAGTCAAACTAAACAGTTATTACTGACCCGCACTGCGCACAACGTAGGACACAAAACGCGTTGTTGTCCCGACAGCATTTTTATTAGAAATGAAGTGGGCGCACGTTGCTGCTACCTAGGGGAACCATGTGAAACTCGAGAATTTGCTCTTTCCAACACTACGTTGGGCACGAACATTTCTCGAAGAACATAATAGTTATGATTTTTTTTTTAATTGGATGATTATTTTTGAAACACCCTGTGTTTCATCATCAATTATGAAACTGTGAATTACGTTGTATTTTACGTTTATCATTACATGCTTTGAAATCTTTGCTTTGCTGTTGTCTTGCATTACTAATTCCATCGATTGTTTTTTGTGTTAGCCCATTTTGATTCTGCAAACTCTTATTTAACTTTTCGATTTCATGGTCTACCTTGTGATTTATTACTGACTTACAAATTTCTCCAGAATGAGATTTTCACTCTGCAGCGGAGTGTGCGCTGATATGAAACTTCCTGGCAGATTAAAACTGTGTCCCCGACCGAGGCTCGAACTCGGGACCTTTGCCTTTCGCGGGCAAGTGCTCTACCATCTGAGCTACCGAAGCACGACTCACGCCCGGTACTCACAGCTTTACTCCTGCCAGTATCCGTCTCCTACCTTCCAAACTTTACAGAAGCTCTCCTGCGAACCTTGCAGAACTAGCACTCCTGAAAGAAAGGATATTGCGGAGACATGGCTTAGCCACAACCGGGGGCATGTTTCCAGAATGATATTTTCACTCTGCAGCGGAGTGTGCGCTGATATGTTTCATATATGAAACCGTAGATTGCTGGAACAACCTAGTGCGCTAAGTTACTGAAAAAATGGTGCAGTCAAAAATGGTTCAAATGGCTCTGAGCACAATGGGACTTAACATCTGTGGTCATCAGTCCCCTAGAACTTAGAACTACTTAAACCTAACTAACCTAAGGACTTCACACACATCCATGCCCGAGGCAGGATTCGAACCTGCGACCGTAGCAGTCGCGCGGTTCCGGACTGCGCGCCTAGAACCGCTAGACCACCGCGGCCGGCCATGGTGCAGTCGTTTCAGCCTACAAGAAGGGTAGCAAGAACGAGGTGCGAGGTAAAGCTATACAGAGTTCCCTGACTGACGTCAATTTCTAGAAGAACTATAGAACATATATGTGCTCGCGTGTGATGAATTGTTTGGAGACAGAACAACTATGTAGGAATCAATAGTTTTCCCCGCTTGTATCCATCAAATGAATCCAGCTTGAGCAGTTCCTTCATGAGATCGTAAGCGATTTAAGTGAAAATCTCTTGGCAAATAGCATATTGTGATATTCTCATTTAAATAAGTCCATGCGCGAAATTCGAAAACTTTGCAATGAAAAAATGTGGGTCAACATGATATTGCGTTTGGTGTATAGTACACCAAATGTTGCCGAATTGAAATTAGCTAATGTATTGAATTTTTATTTAGACTTGGGAGGAGGTCTCAATCTGCTTCCAATCTCGAGAAAATGAAATTATGTAGCATGTACACTTCCGACGCATCTGCTAAAACCGTACGAGATTTTGGCAAGTGATAGCATGCAAAGAGGAGATAGTATTTTGCTGTATGGTCAACGCACAGAACTTCCTTACCTACGGCGATATAGCGGAAGGTATGGTATTTTATTTTTTAGTTCCAGTACTGTAAATTTTTAAGAGTCTTTGGCAGCTATTGGATAGAGAAATTGCTAGTATGAAAATAAACTTGAAATTTCTTACGTTATGTTACAGCAAACCGACACACTGAGGTTTCCATCAGGTATTGGCCACGCTGGTCGCCTATTGCTAGTTTAATAAGACATTCTGTTTAAAGATTCTATCGCAATAGCTATTGCAAGGTGAGTCTGTGCAATTTATACTGTATTTTGGTAAAAAAGCAAAATTAGACCTGTCAACAAGTAAAATGTAGCCATTCCTCATAAATGATGAAGCTGCTTCAAATTAGAAATCGTTAACAATTCTGACAAAAATAAATCGCGAATTCTGCTGCAATTTTGCCAGAATCCTGTAACCCACTGTATTTTTAATTGTGAACGACTGGAATGGAAACTTAAGAAAGGATTTTCTCCCTGTTTTTCGTCTGAGAAATATGAAGATAATTCGCAGCAAATAGTGTACCCTATTTCTGCTCTTATCCCAACTCAGAGTGAAGTGGTGAACTTTTCCACCATTAATATTCCTGGATTCCTCACTTGACAGTTGTTCCTGAAGCTTTATTTTCACGGGATAGCTTGCGTCTGTCTTAAAGCGTCTGCCACTTCAGGCTTTTAGGCGTCTTCATAATGCTCTCCCACGAGTCGATCGAACGTGTGACCATATGTTTTTGCGTATCTTTGTATACATTTAACATTCCATGATAATTGTGCCTGACTTAGGTCGCACACAGTTGAGCAATATTCTAGGATGGGTCGCCCGAAGAGATTAGTTGTAGTCTGATTGCATTTTCCCAGTACCCTAGCAAAGAGTCTTCCACCTGCTTCACCTACGCCTAAGCCAACGTGATCGTTCCATTTCATATCTCTACAATTGTTACATACAAGTATTTGTATGAATTGACAGATTTTAGTTGACTCTTTAATATAGTCACGTATTTTCGTTTTTTGGAGTGCTCAGTTCTACGTTTCTGAACCTTCAAACCCAGTTGCCAATCTTTGGACTACGCTCAAGAAGACTGCCTGTGTGTTCGTACAGTGTTTGGCACCCACGATCTGGGCGCACCAAAATGCGCTCATATCACGCATTTTGCGCATTCTGTACTTTACTGACCTGGCGGCGGCCAGTGCAAGGTGTTATTACGCCCAGTCACGTGACATGCAGCATAATTCCATTTGCTTTGCTGTCAGGAGATTACTCTCGCCGACATGGCAGTGGAGAGCACGGTCATTGCCATAACCAGATTTTCCAGAAACTTTACTCAGTGGAAGAGAAGCCTAAATAGCCGAACACCAGTCACGGCTTACCCGTACATACTCAACCGTTTCTGAGGAAACGAGGATCAAAGGAAACAAGGATCAAAGTTTTTGATGTGATAAATACGCCGTTATGCGCGAGATGTGCTCGGCAAAACTAGTGATCTAGTGGCTTGCGTCGCGGTCTCTCATTTCTGCGTCCCGTCTTCGGAAACCGGTTATTGTTTTATTTAGTTTATTTTCTTCATTTATCTACCTATGTGCGTGGAATGTTACTGCAATAGGATACAACGGCGTTATGTTAATTGTAAAATTGCTACTGTGTTTCACATTTGTTATATAACTTGTGCGTGCATTGTGCGTGTGCGCATGTGTGTGTGTGTGTGTGTGTGAGAGAGAGAGAGAGAGAGAGAGAGAGAGAGAGAGAGAGAGAGAGAGAGAGAGAGAGAGAGAGATTTGCAGCTGTTACAGTCTTTTTAAATTCTCATATTCTATTCTTGTATCACTTCTCAGTTCTTATATTTTATTCATATATTCTTCAGCAAGTTTTAGTGTACTCCTTTAGATGATGATAGAAACGTTCGAGACACAGAAATTCCGAACACCACGAGCATCGCGTGAAGGTAGGTTTGCCTCAGCGACATTCCTTTGTATGATCCTTAATCCGGAAAGAAATGTCGTTAACATTGCTGAGGATTCATCGAATAAATTTTAAATAATTTTTCCATTAATTTTTTTAAATTCATTCATTAGACATAGTTAGTACACGAATAAGGACAAAGTTACTTAAATATACGTTGGGAAACATCCGTGTAATACATTTTCAACTTTTCGCGGCGCAATGAATAATCCATTAAATTTCAGGCATGCAGCCGCTCAAATAAAATTTTGGATGGATTTTCTCCGTAACATATTCATAGAGCATTCAATCTAAAACCTAGAATGCAGCTATTTGATGGGGGAATAAGATTGTAAACCCCTTACATCTACATCCACATCAATACTCTGCAAATCACATTTAAGTGCCTGGCAGAGGGTTCATCGAACCACCTTCACAATTCTCTATTATTCCAATCTCGTATAGCGCGCGGAAAGAACGAACACCTATATCTTTACATACGAGATCTGGTTTCCCTTCTTATACTGTAGTGATCGTTCTCCCTACGTAGGTCGATGTCAACAAAATATTTTCGCGTTCGGAGGAGAAAGTTGGTGATTGGAATTTCGTGAGCAGATTCCATCGCAACGAAAAACGCCATTCTTTTAATGTTGTCCAGCCCAAATCCTGTATCATTTCAGTGACGCTCTCTCCCGTATTTCGCGATAATACAAAACGTGCTGCCTTTCTTTGAACTCTTTCGATGTACTCCGTCAGTCCTATCTGGTAAGGATCCTACACCGCGCAACAGTATTCTAAGAGGACGGACGAGCGTAGTGTAGGCAGTTTCCTTAGTAGGTGTGAGACATTTTCTAAGTGTCCTGCCAATAAAACTCAGTCTTTGGTTACCTTTCCCCACAATATTTTTTGTGTGTTCCTTCAAGTTTAAGTTGTTCGTAATTGTAGTAGCTAAGTATTTAGTTGAATTTACGGCTTTTAGATTAGACCGATTTATCGTGTAACCAAAGTTCAACGAATTCCTTTTAGCACTCATGTGGATTACCTCACACTTTTCGTTATTTAGGGTCAACTACCAATTTTCGCACAATTCAGATATCTTTTCTAAATCGTTTTGCGATTTGTTTTGATCTTCTGATGACTTTATTAGTAGATAAACGACAGCGTCACCTACAAACAAGCGAAGACGGCTGCTCAGATTGTCTCCCAAATCGTTTATATAGATAAGGAACAGCAAAGGGGCTGTAACACTACTTTAGGGAACGCCAGAATAAGTTCTGTTTTACGTTTAACGTCGATATGCAGTAGGATTCTGGAACGTATATTGTGTTCAGACATTATGAATTACCCTGGAGAAACCGGTCTATTGACACACAGTCAACTAGCTCTTTATTCGCATGAAGTGTTGAGTGCTATTGACGAGGGATTTCAGATCGATTCCGTATTTCTGGATTTCCGGAAGGCTTTTGACGCTGCACCACACAACCAGCTTGTAGTGAAACTGCGAGCTTATGGAGCATCGTCTCAGTTATGTGACTTGATTTGTGATTTCCTGACAGAGGTCACAGTTCGAAGTAATTGACGGAAAGTCATCGAGTAAAATAGAAATGATTTCTGGCGTTACCCAAGGTAGTGTTACGGGCCCTTTGCTGTTCCTTAACTATACAAACGATTTGGGAGACAACCTGAGCGGCCGTCTTAGGTTGTTTGCCGATGATGCTGTCGTTTGTCGACTAATAAAGTCACCAGAAGATAAAAACAAATTGCAAAACGACTTAAAAAGATATCTGAATGGCGCGAAAATAGGCAGTTGATCCTAAGTAACGAAAAGTGTGGGGTCATCCACATGAGTGCTAAAAGGAATTCGTTAAATTTCGGTTACACGATAAACCAGTCGAATCTATAGGCCGTAAATTCAACTAAATAGAAAGTGTTACGGGAAGACTAACCAAAGCCTGCGTTTTGTTGGCACGACACTTGAAAATGTAACAGACCTACTAAGGAGACTGTCTACACTACGTTTGTCCGTCCTCTTTTTAGAATACTGCTGCGCGCTGTGGGATCCTTACCAGATAGGACTGATGGAGTACATCGAAAAAGTTCAAAGAAAGGCAGCACGTTTTGTATTATCGCGAAATATGGGAGAGCGCGTCACTGAAATGATACAGGATTTGGGCTGGACATCATTAAAAGAAAGGCGTTTTTCGTTGCGACGGAATCTTCTCACGAAATTCCAATCACAAAACTTTCTCCTCCGACTTCGAAAATATTTTTCTGACACCGACCTACATAGGGAGAAACGACCCCACGATAAAATAAGGAAATCAGAGGTCGTACGGAAAGATACAGGTGTTCGTTCTCTCCACGCGCTATACGAGATTGGAATAATAGAGAATTGTGAAAGTGGTTCGATGAACTCTCTGCCAGGCACTTAATTGTGATTTGCAGAGTATCAATGTAGATGTAGAAGCACATACAAAAATTCTGTGTGCACATACAATCCGGTCTGTTACGTTGTTTGCATTATTTCAGTTTCTCGTAAGCAAACTATCAAAATGTTACTGACACACAAAATTCCGTTCACATAAACAACATGCTGTACTGTGGCAGGGAAAAGAAGGGAACCAGCGAAAAAAATGCTTTTATCGGAGTATAAGAAGGTGAATATGCTCATGTTCAGAAGACACTCATCGAAAAATGAGGTACCAGCTGCCTCATTCTACCTTTCTCAGCGCCTTTTAAATGTGCCCAAAAATTATTTTGATGCGAACATATTCGGGCTTTTGAAGACCGAGATAGGAGGAAACGGTGGCAGTGGTAAAGAGACGGAAAAGTAATTAATACTGGAAGACAGTAGACATTGCTTGTGGCATAGAAAGAGCGAAGGACAAAGGCAATGTGAGAGAAACAGAGTGACAAAGAGGCAGTGGAACATAGTTGGCAGTAACTGAACAGTACTAGGAAAAGAGTGAGATAGTGCTAGTGGGAGAGAAATGAAGAAATGGCAAAGTGAAATTGGGTAAGAGCCAGTGATAATGAGAAACAGTCTGACAATGACAACGAGGACGAGAGAGATAGTGACAGTGAGAGGACACAGCAGCAACTGGATGGGATGAATGAGAAACAAGCAGCAAGCAGTGAGAGAGAGAGAGAGAGAGAGAGAGAGAGAGAGAGAGAGAGAGAGAGACAGTTACACTGAGCGGAGACAGTAGTAGTTGGACAGAACCAAGGAGACTGGGGCTATGAGACAGGAGGCAATGATAGTTAAACACAAAGAGATAAGAACTATACGTTGTGCTAAATGGGCAAGTGGGAGTGTAGGACAGATACTGGCGACTTACAGTGGACTAGTATGTGTGAGCGAATTACAGCTACGGGAGCTTGTGAGAGGGGAGTTTGCAAGTTAAAAAGAGCGCAAATATGTTCGCATACCAAAATGTTTGGGAAAATTTTGAAAGGTGCTGAGCAAGGTAGAATGAGGCAGTTGGTAACCCATTTGTCAGTCAGTCTCTTAAACAGGAGCATATTCGAATTTTTCGTGCCCTGATAGGACGGTTTTTCGCTGGTTGTTATGTTCGTAATAAGCTGCAATTTTTTGGTTAGTGATTTTTAGCAAAGCACCCACGTGAAACCAGGTGAAATCGCTTAATGGCTTGTGATCCATTTAGAACGTTTTGATATAGAGTGCGGAAAATTTCAAATACATCGACCAGTGGCAAGACATCGATGTTAAAATATGTCCTAGTTGTCTTCTAATGTCTATCAAGCAAGCACCACACCTTCCCGTGTGCTTTTGTATTCATATTGTTTGATACTTGTTTCAGTTGTGAGCAGTCTTTGGAACGTTTCAATTGGCGGCAGATGTTCATCGAACAGAACAGATTCTTCATTTACATACTAATACTCTTATGAAAACACCCCTTTCTTAATAATAAAATTAAAGCGTTCACCTGTTGGATAAATACTTTCGTGTAATTTTCAGCTCATCATGTTTTAAATATCATACACATTTTCCTAGAGAACACTCCAGAGAGTTGAAGGAACATAAATCGAAATTTTGTGTCACTATGGTTTCGCACAGCGATAATTTCTAAAAGGTTTTATACTTCCCTATGTTTGTATCAGTTACAGAAACATAGTCTGGATTTATTTTACCAGTGTCTTCCATTTGTTCTACTAAGCTAATTATTCGTGCAAAGGATTGCATTTTAGAGATGGGTGTGGCCGGTTTTAATGTTTCACGTCGAGGTTGGAGCAGATATCCACCTTGGCTCCTCCAGAGGCCCAGACTGATTTTAGATTTGGCAAATTTTAAGAAAGACAGTACATCAGATTTTACTTTCAAATCTTTGTTTTTTAACATTTTAGATAGGCATGATTTTACAGTAGTCTACACTGATGGATCCCAACAGGGGGATTTTCTTGGCTGCTCGGTAGTGTTCCCCGAACGTGTCATCAAGATTCGCCTTCCCCAGGAATACACTGTTTTTTCCGCAGAACTTGACGCGATCCTGAAGGCATTGGAGCAGATACGGTGTACTCAGGGCAAACACTTCCTAATTTGCTCTGACTCATTGAGCGCATTACAGTCACTGCAGAACCTGTACCCAGCGTAGAAGTTGGAACAGCTGATTTACGACCAGGGCGAGCAAGTGTCCTTTTGCTGGGTGCCAGGGCATGTGGGCATACAGGGAAATGAACAAGCTGATCGAGCAGCCAAGGACGCCTGCAGATTACCGGAGGTGACACAATATTCTATTCCTTTGCAAGGTGTCGTTTCTGTGCTGCGGCGGAAGTCTATGCAATTGTGGGAGAAGGAATGGCTGGCGGTGAGGGAAGATAAGCTGCGGTTGGTGAAACCTACCATCCAGCCGTGGTGTTCCTCCTGCCGGTCACCTAGGCGGGACGAAGTGACCCTTACACGTCTTCGCATAGGACACTGTCCTCTTACGCATGCTTTCTTACTACGGCGAGAGGAACCCCCACTGTGTGATGCCTGTGGCGTACGAATCACTGTACGCCACATTTTAGTTGAGTGTGATTTACATCGTTCTGTCGGGGCGGAAGTTGATATTAGTGGGGATCTGCCCTCGATTTTAGCCGATGACGAGGCGAGTGTCAAGAAAGTTTTAAGGTACTGTGATGTTTCTGGGCTTCAGCCTGAAATTTTAGGTTGGAATTTTTAGTGTGTTGTCGAGTGGCTGACCGCTCCTTTTTATTCTTGTAATACGCCAGTTTCAAACATGTGCTATGTGTTTCATTTTAACCCGTTCCCCTACGTTCTCTTGCAGTTCTCCTCTTTACGTGCTGCTTTCCACTTTGCTACTGTTGACGTGCAACACTGCCTGTGTAGACTGTCACCTTTAATTTAAGTATTATTTTTGCACTTGCTGCATTTTAGTGACACTCGTCCGTTGTTGTTTCCGTTCGGGCGCTAAAGACTACACTGTTGAGCGCCCATAACACCATACCATACCATACCATCCATCCATCCATCCATCCTAAGCTCATTATTATAAAAATGAGCATCAGCTGCTTCGCAGCTGCTAACGAACAAATAGGAAGTTACGGCTAGCTAGGCAAGTTTACATTTGCACTTTTAATAATTTAGTAACTACGTCTTTGTATCACCTGAGGATGTCTCCAGCTTTAGGCGACGAGACTTAGCCGCACAAACGTTGCTTACACCACTGTCTAATGCTAAAAAAAAAATCTTTCGCAAATAATCTAAATACTGGCTGTGGAAGCCTCCATTATATGCTTATAATTCAGTTGCTTAAGATTTTATTTTACTGCGACGCAACGAATCGTATTGTTACACCGTTTTGTGTTGTGTAGGCATGGAAAATATACTGTGAAGGAGTTTTTGCCTTTCATAAGCTCATAATCTACAGAACCTAGATCGTATAGCGGGATCTAAACCTGAGAGGATCTTGCCTTATTCAAACTGCAAAACGACTGTCTTGCGTGTGCCTTACGTATAGGTTTTTGTAATGGTAGCGAATATCACGCCACAAGTTTAGCCAGTGTGGAACTCAAAGACATTGCAACCGTGCCAGCTCCCGTTTGCCGTCGCCGTCGTGTTGTTAGCGGGTATTTTTAGTGCACTCGTGTAGTTAGTGGATCGGGGACGCACGCGATAGCATCCAGAGGCGGCGGCTGATCGTAAGGTGCCTGCACACGCCTTACGTCGGACACTGTGTGAACAACAAGCAATGAAACGCAAGCAACTGGTGCAGTTCTGCTAATCCCAATCGCGTAAGGTGAACTTCGTACCCTAAACTGAGCATTTATTCATTTATTTCTGTTTTGACGTGTAAAATGAGTTGCGAGAATACGACTGGAAAAAGATTGCTGTTCGTACCGCAAATATTTTTGAACTGTATAAGATTTTGTGGCTTCCGCTTCAGTAATGCTGCTCATCATAGTGGGTTTCTGCACTCGCATCAAAATGCGCAAAGACTTCAAAAGCGATATTTTCTTGAGTGTACATTTATACAGGGTGTCCCGGGAGGAATAAGCAGTATCCATGGATGACAGACCGACCACCTGAAGCAAAAAAATTCATATGGACATGTGCTCTATTCTGAGTGGTTTCCTAGGTAGAATACATGCAATGTGGATTGTTATGTTTTCTGCATTACTCAATTCATTGTCAGATGTAGACATGTACAACAATTAGTAAACATTACAACACGGGTTTTACAAAGCATCTGTTGAATACACGTGTTCGTGGAACATTGATACGTGTAGAAAGTCGCCGTGTGCTGGCAATAGGACTACAGTGTAACATTTCCACAATGTGTTGCTTTTCCTGCACAGGTTGTGAACTACATGTCCAGAACAAAACTGGATATTTGGAAGAATAGGTGTTTCACGCAGTGTGTTGAAAACTGGTAAACACTCTACGATGAGAAATTCGACGTGTCGGAAAGTGCCTACGGTACTTTTCGACAGTAGCAGGAGAACTACCATCGCAGAAACCGCGAACACACATCATACGTGCATACTCTTCATTAGTTTTGATGTGTGGCATTTTGGCAAGCGCGTGTACAAACAGTTAACTGATACTTCTCTCTGATATACTCTCAGTCCCACGCACTTCTTCATTCACAACACACCATGGATAACTGCGATTTCGTCGGGCTACTTTAACAACAGAAAGACATCCCGAGCAAAGAGGCTGAAAGCAACGACGTAGGAAGGGCTGGAATAGGACATCCAAGAGGGTGAGTGGGTAAGACATAGACGTGCGTAAGACTAGCCAAAAAACAAATGTGTGTTAAAAGTGTTCTATCTCGGAAACCATTCGCAACATGGCAATGTCCACATGAAGTTTCATGCTTCAAATAAGTGTTCGTCTTATATCAATGAAAATTGACTATTCCTTGTGAGGACACATGCTTCCATTAATGTAACGTCTTACATGCTTTTATACCATGACACTCTTTTTTTTTCCCCTCGACATTTCAGCGTAACGGCTAAAACCTGGGAGCAAATCCCAACAGTAAGGTTGAAACGTTAAACTGTAAATGATTTAACGTGCCGTAACACCATTTTATTTTTATTAGTTTTGTAAGTAATTGTCGAACAAGAAAAATGTATCGATGAAAGAATTATTTTTTAATAATCGTGGTCCACTTTACGATTCCTGGTTCTTCGTACTGCTATCTAAAATAAATTGTGAACCTGGAAACTCTACATCGTATAGCAGTCTATATTCCACTATCAGTTTTAGATTGCCCAGTTACTTGATAGGTGAGGTGATTCACAAATCAGAAGGCGACAGGACCGTACCATCTCCATTACTACGAGAGCCTACGATCAGAATTTTTTAATTATAACAATACGGCCCAAACCATATAAAATCGATCGATTCGATTACCCTAAACCAAAAGATATTAATTTCAGAATCTTTTCGTGTTACGTTTAATCTGACTGCTGTTTCAAAAATGTCAACAAATTTTGCTGAACTGTATCATAGAAGTATCTCTGATTTTAGTAATGTAGTTGAGTTGAATGATAGCTTTAAGAGACCAAAAAATACAATTTCCAGACGCCTGTAGCGTAGCGAAAATGTAGGGAACCATTTGAAAAATCATAGCAGACCGTCTGAAAATATGTTGTACTAGTAGATTCACGACAATTAAGGCGCAAAAACATTATTACAGAAGAAAATATGAGCACCTTCCACCTTGAGACAGTAAAGAAATTGTTAAAAATTTTCATCGCTGGGTAACAAAGCATTACGTGAGAGGACTTTGAATATAATAAAATAAGTTGCCCAGATGCAGAAAAAAACTATTAGACAAATTTAATCACTTGAAAGATGGAATGACGCGCCATGGTCTTCAGCGATGAGCGCAGATTCTGCTTGCACGCAAGTGGTGATTGGTTGTGTCCACGACGAAGACTTTGTGAGCGCTGTCCCGTAGAATGCATTCGGCCAAGACACACAGGCACTATGTGGGGTAGTGGGATGCGATATGCAACTCCCGTTCACCTTTGCTGTTTCTTGAGGGGACACTAACCAGCTCTCGGTACGTGCAGAATGTTATTAGACTCGTGTTTTCGCTGTTCTTGCAACAGGAATGTGATGCGTAGTTCCAACAGGATAATGCTCGCCTACACAATGCCCGCGAAACTCAACGCACTGTCCAAGACGTGCAGCAACTTCCGTGGCCAGCAAGATCTACGGACTTGTCTCCGCTGCAGATTGAAAATCTCATTCTGGGAGCATCCCCACAGCTGTGGCTAAGCCATGTCTCCGCAATATCCTTTCTTTCAGGAGTGCTAGTTGTGAAAGGTTCGCAGGAGAGCTTCTGTAAAGTTTGGAAGGTAGCAGACGAGGTACTGGCAGAATTAAAAGTTGTGACGACGGGGCGTGAGTCTTGCTTGGGTAGCTCAGTTGGCAGAGCACTTGCCCGCGAAAGGCAAAGGTCCCGAGTTCGAGTTTCGGTCCGGCACACAGTTTTAATCTGACAGGAAGTTCCATATCAGCGCACACTCCGCTGCAGAGTGAAAATCTCATTCTGGATCTAAAGTTATAACAGGAAGGCTCATTTGAAACATAAAACTTCATATCGACGTATGCCCTATTCTGAATGATTTCAGAGATAAACAACTTATTGGCCGGCCGTTGTGGCCGAGCGGTTCTAGGCGCTTCAGTCCGGAACCACGCGACTGCTATGGTCGAACGTTCGAATCCTGCCTCGGGCATGGATGTGTGTGATGTCCTTAGGTTAGTTAGCTGTAAGTAGTTCTAAGTTCTAGTCGACTGATGACCTAAGATGTTAAGTCCCATGGTGCTCAGAGCCATATACAACATATTTAATGACCATTTGTTTTTTGAGCTAGTGGCACGCACGTATGTCTTACCCACGCAATCCAGTGAAGTTTTATTCAAGCTCAGCCTACTTCGTTGCTTTCAATCTCTTTCCTAGGAATGTCTTTCTGCCATTAAACTAACCTATTGAACGCGCAGTTGTCCGTGGTATGTTGAGTGAAGTAATCAGAGGGATTGAGAGGTTATCAGATAGGAACATTGGTTAAATGTGTACATGCGCTGATAACGCTAGTGAGTATTCAGATATGGAGTATGTTCGCAGCTTCTGCGATGGTAGTTCTCCCGCCGCTGTGTACGGGTACGGTCGACGCTTTCCGACACGTCAAATTCCGATCGTAGGGTTTACACCACATTGCGTGAAACAGGTATTTCTCAAAGGTCCCATTTTTCTTCTGAGCATGTAGTTCAAAAACCTGTGTAGGGACAGCTGCACATTTTTGAAACGGTGCAACGCAGTCCTGCTACAGGCACTCGGCGATTTTCTGTGCTTCGAGGTGAATGTGTGTAAAACATACATTTTTCAGCTGATTCTTTGTAAAGCGCGCATTCTAAAGTTTATCAACTAACACACACGTGTAAACCTGGCACTGTAGGCTTCGGAATAATAGAAAAAACATGTATATTAAATGGGTTCTGTCTCTGAATCTTTCAGAATAGGGCTTATGCCCATACGAAATTTTCTTGCTTCAAATGATCGTTCCTGTCATACACAGTAATATTGGCCATTCCTCCTGGGACACCTTTTATAAAAGAAACGCTAGGGTGATACCAGCACAGACTCCACTTACAGCAGTTGAATGATGAATTATCCTTAGATGCTACGTCCTTTGCCGCTTAGCTGGTACTATGTTCATCCAATCAAATGTAGCCAAGCGTGCTAAGTATTAGGTTTCTGTTAGATTCCGTTTTTCTTAGTTACATCAAGCTGGAGCGTCTGACCAGCGTCTTCCGACAGTTCCTTATTAATTCACGAACTTCCGCATAAGACTGCAGTAGGTTTCACACTCAAAACAAATAAACCCTAAGCTCCAAATATTTCAATTTCTACTTAAGTATTAATCTGATTCTCAAGATTGAAACGCCGTTCAGTTAGTTTCTTTTAGAACTCGGTAACTGCAGCAGAAATTACTCAAGCCCCTCTTGAAAAAGAGATATCTTCGCAATTAATGTAGCTAAGAGGAGTATCCAAGATAATTATAAATGACTGAAGCGCTTTCACAGATTTGCTGTAGCTTTATTATTTGACACATTGTTACAGGCTTTGCACACACATAGAAAAACTGTTTCATTTATCATATTGCAAGGGCTTCATGTGCGCCCCGTACTGATTCTGCAGATGTCAAGTCGGTAACGAAGTTCTTCCCACGTTCGGCGGAGCACGCCCCTATCAACCTGCTGAAAAATGTAGTGCGCTACTGCTTTCAGTAATGAGCTGCGCACAATAAAGGAGACTACCGCAGTTTGGCGCTCTACCTTACGATCCTCTCGGAAGGAGTCCACTGAACCTAACCTAACCTTATGCCGTCTTCGCATTGGTCATTCTAAGCTCATCCATTGTTTTCTCTTGCGTAACGAGCCACCCTCACAATGTGGCTGTGGAGCGAGACTGACGGTATCCCATATATTGGTGGAGTGTCCCCTCGGCCAGTTTTCTGAACGATTAAAGTACTCAGTAGTAGGGTGAAAAGGATAATGTAGACTATTTTAGGCCGATCGTTGATTTCCCCTTGCAGAGACATCCTGAAGCTTTACACTGCGAATACGATTGCCCAATAGAGATCGCAGATCTTTGTTGAACTTTGTTCTGAATTCTCTCGCGGCAGACTGATGTGAATGCATACGCTTTCTCGGCGCCTGTCGCATCTTAGCGAATTGTTCACTGCTTCGCTCTCCTGGCAGACATCTAAAGTGCGGCTGCAACAGTAAAAAAAATTTAAGAGTTTTTGTGTGTGAGTTGAGTTCTGTGACTATGTCGCCGCGCGGGATAAGCCGAGTGGTCTCAGGCGCTGCAGTCATGGACTGTGCGGCTACTCCCAGCGGAGGTTCGAGTCCTCCCTCGGGCATGGGTGTGTGTGTTTGTCCTTAGGATAATTTAGGTTAAGTAGTGTGTAAGCTTAGGGACTGATGACCTTAGCAGTTAAGTCCCGTAAGATTTCACACACATTTGAACATTTTTGACAATGTGTCAGTTAATGAAGCTTTGATGAATTTATAAAATAGCTTCAGTCATTTATAATAACCTTGTACATGTCGTGTAGTGCGGACCTCTTCGCAAATCACTTGAACCAGAAAAGAATTGCGATATCCTAAACGGCCCGGGATATATTTGAGGTGACGAACTACATTGAATCACCCTGTATACAGAGCAATTCAAGATAATGGAATTATTTTGACTGTATTTTATTTGTAACGTATTTCGAGATCTTTGTGCGCACCTTTTCCCTCTATAACTACACTCCGCAAGCCAACTACTGGTGTGGACAGGAAGGTCTTTGGTGTACCCCCTTCCTTTCTAAGTTACGAGTGGTGCGCGGGAAGAACAACTGTTTGTAAGCTTTCGAATCTCTGTAATTTTACCTTCATTCTCTTTTCGAGAGATAAGTGTAGGAAGAGGCAATATATTGATTAACTCTTCTAGGAACGTACGATCTGGGAACAGTATATTGTCGAAAGCGGCAGTAAATAGCAAACAAATTCTAATTACACACACACACACACACACACACACACACACACACACACACACACACACACACATATATATATATATATATATATATATATATATATATATATATAGTATATTATATAATATATAAAATTAGGTAGTATCTGGCGAGGTTATCACTGATATCGAAAGAGAGATAATCTACATAAAGTTAAGCATCAACAGGTGTGTCAAATATGGCAGCTGTATGCGTTTATAGATTATATGCGTCAGGAGTTGTACTGGCAGAGGGCGTCAGAAACAACTTGCAGAACATTGTACTTCTGATCATTATATTATAGTAGAAAGGGAATTCGATTTGTCAGCTGTATGTGGGAGAGTCATACAATCAGAGCTGGTGCCAAAGACATGGATTCATGTGAGATTATTCTGAATGTCTTATCCGAAAATTACTTCGAACAGTTAATTAAAGAATCGGGAAACTAGCAGTAAACATACCGGAACTTCTCAAATCATTTATCTTGGAGAAGGGCATCAGTGCTCACAAGACTGTGGTAGCATAAGGCTACGGATATTACAAGAAATGTAATGAAAGGTAGGAAAACATCTTTGCTTACCAAGATTGACAGGAGACAAATCGCAAAATCTCTGAGCAGGCTACGTCAAATGTTCAACTCTGAGGACGAAGGTGATTAGTGCAAATTGAAAATGTTCAAAAGCTTTGTTGAAAACGTTTATACAGATATGTGCCGAGCAATAATTTAAGAGATGGGGAAGATCCACCGCGATTTAATGGCAGCGTTAGAAATTTGCTAGGTCGAGTAGCGTATTACTTCCTCCCACATACGTCTCGGGAAGTGCTCACAATGAGAAAACCAGGTTACTTTGGCTAATACGATGGTTTATCGACACATTCTTGCCATGCGCCATTCTCGAATTGTGAAGGGCTAAGATTGTGACGAGAAGTATCCTCCGCCACACACCGTAAAGTGGTCTGCGAGTGTCGACGCCTCTCTTGTAGCGTCCGCCGTAGAAGTTGTATGAGATTCTCCATAGCCCTTTCTCTTAAAACCTTACGATTACAAATCAAAGTATCCCTCTTAACGAAAAAGTACCAAATAAAATACACGGTGTAAAAAGAGCCATATTTTGAGAAGTAGTAGTATGGAACAGAAAAGACAAATGTCCAGTAAACATGGGCACCAAAATGCACGCCTTAAGAGCTATGAGCACTTAATTTTCGCTGCTGTCGAACATCTCTCTTTTGCTGCAACTACTTTGCTATTATGACTGCAGTAACAAACGAGACATTCCTCTGTTATTTTCCATGGATGCAGCATACAGTAAATATCTGTTAGTGGTGTTACTCAAATAGTATTCACTGTTCCGAATAAGTGCCGCATATACATTAATTCTAACAGAACCAGTTTTTGTATTGCTAAGTCTGTGAAATTCTTTTACGACGCGGTTTTATATTTGCATGGACCGTCACAATGAAAGCCTATCAGCCTACTTACTCATAACTATGAGTACGGTTTAGAGTAACAACACTAACAGGTGCGTACTGCATGCTGTATCCATGGTCAATAACAGAGGAATGTATCACTTGTTTACAGCATTCTATAGGTAGTTCATAATACTAGGTACCCAGAAATAGAAGAGATGTTTCACAACAGCGAAGACGAACAAGTGCTCGTCGCTCTTACGGTATGCATTTTAGAGCCCATCTTATATATCTTTTTTGTCTTTTTCTTATTTTGGCCCACGCTACTACCTTTGAAAACACGGAATACGTTTTTATCACCCTATGTATGCTCGATGGAAAAATGAAAAAATCTTGTGGCGTAGAGCTTTTCAAAAATGATGGAAACTTATTTATGGATATTTAGTGTCAAGTTCATAGCACTGTAAATAGCTTAAGTTTTCATCGATCCCATGGAAGCGCTAAATGGGTTTCTATTCAGTCTTCATAACAAGTCCTAATAAATAGCGCAGCATTTTGAAACAATGAAACTGTGATAATTAAGGTTTTATTCCACTAAAAATGTTTCGTGCGGGCTGTAATTCACGAACTTGGCGTTGCGGTGTTGACTAGGCAGCACTAAAGGCTATATACACAGAGATTTGAAACATGACGCCAGAGCAGCACTTCTAGCTTATTATCCTGTGCACGGATAAAGTGAGTACGATTTCTGTATGGCTATACATTTAATATAGAATAATGAACACTGAATAAAGCAGTGTATAAGTAGGGCGTACGCATCGCACACGTGCTCGATGAGCGTCGGAGGCACGGGCAGGATTGTCCATTCGCTGAACGTCCTCTCGTTCCAAGCGGTGCTCCACTTGCACTGTTCGATGCGATCACGCATTGTCATCCTCAACTATTAAGTCAGGACCGAATGCACCCCTGAGAAGACGCACTTGGGGAAGGTTGTAACATTATGTGATTGGCCTACCATTTTAAATCATTCACTAACCGAGCAGTCGCTCGGCAACAACTACAGTTAGCAAATAACGTCCTGTGACCTGACGTGTTTATTGTGGAAGCGCCGTCAGAGATACAGTGAGCTACTGACTTTGAAAGCTGCTGCGTGAAAGGCGGACAGAAGAAGAGCATTTTTACACATCCTTTTGATGTACGAGATATTCTCGATGAACAGTTACTCATTCTTCGGTCTCTCGTAATTTGTGTCTGACACTCATTTCTTGCTACGGTCGCAGGTTCGAATCCTGCCCCGGGCATGGATGTGTGTGATGTCCTTAGGTTAGTTAGGTTTAAGTAGTTCTAAGTTCTAGGGGACTGATGACCACAGCAGTTAAGTCCCATAGTGCTCAGAGCCATTTGACTCATTTTGAACTCATTTCTTGCCACCGTATTATTATTGTTTAAAAAATATTATTTTAGTGTAATGTGAAAGTGCCATACTGGATAGCAGTAAATTCATGTGAGAAGCTATATTGTGCGACGTGTATCTGGAAACGTTAAAAGATGTAAGTTCGTTATATATCGACTGCCATAAATTCAAAGTTAAATGGAACTTGTGTATGGACTAATTATTTAGTATAGAACCTATGTCTCACTACTTCATGACCGTACGTATTTAATTTTCTTTCATGTTTCTGCAAATTTCGATGGTTCAGAGTCACAAATTGTTTCGTCGAAATCGGACGGAAGTTGCATACGGCGAGATAGTTTTCCGCACCTTATTCTACTGGTAAATGCATGCTAAACTTCGGTCTCTTAGGAAATTCATGTTGAGCTATCCAAAGACAATTATATTTTCAATAGTCATTTAACCCTGACCAGTAAAGGTATTCAAAACCACTACAATAACTAGTTACGTCTATTGGCCTAAAATACAATGTATATCATGACGTGCTTTTCTCTGCAAATATATTTCCACCGCCGATTATAGCTGTATGTTAACGCACAAAAGTAAATATATTGTTATAAGGTGTACAGCATCACAACGGCATTGAGCGGTGAGTACCGCGTTCAAAGATTTGAAGGTCAGTACGCCCACGCATTATGCCTCCCCACGTCATAGCATTAGGATTACCAAAACGGTCATGTTCGACAGTGTTCGTGGGTGATAGTATAAGATTGTTTATTACAAGAAATGTAATGAAAGGTAGGAAAATATCTTTGCTTACCAAGGCTGACAGGGTACAAATCGTAAAATCTCCGAGCAGGCTACGTCATCTACATCTACATGATTACTCTGCAATTCACATTTAAGTGCTTGGCAGAGGGTTCATCGAACCACAATCATACTATCTCTCTACCATTCCACTCCCGAACAGCGCGCGGGAAAAACGAACACCTAAACCTTCCTGTTCGAGCTCTGATTTCTGTTATTTTATTTTGATGATCATTCCTACCTATGTAGGTTGGGCTCAACAAAATATTTTCGCATTCGGAAGAGAAAGTTGGTGACTGAAATTTCGTAAATAGATCTCGCCGCGACGAAAAACGTCTTTGCTTTAATGACTTCCATCCCAACTCGCGTATCATATCTGCCGCATTCTCTCCCCTATTACGTGATAATACAAAACGAGCTGACCTTTTTTGCACTCTTTCGATGTCCTCCGTCAATCCCACCTGGTAAGAATCCCAAACCGCGCAGCAATATTCTAACAGAGGACGAACGAGTGTAGTGTAAGCTGTCTCTTTAGTGGACTTGTTACATCTTCTAAGTGTCCTGTCAATGAAACGCAACCTTTGGCTCGTCTTCCCCACAATATTATCTACGTGGTCTTTCCAACTGAAGTACTAAATCGCTCCAGGCAAATGCCGGGATGGTTCCTTTGAAAGGGCATGGCCGACTTGCTTCCCCGTCCTTTCCTAATCTGATGAGACCAATAGCATAGCTGTCTGGTCTCCTTCCCCAAACAACCCAACCAACTGAAGTTGTTCGTAATTTTAACACCCAGGTACTTAGTTGAATTGACAGCCTTGAGAATTGTACTATTTATCGAGTAATCGAATTCCAACGGATTTCTTTTGGAACTCATGTGGATCACCTCACACTTTTCGTTATTTAGCGTCAACTGCCACCTGCCATACCATACAGCAATCTTTTCTAAATCGCTTTGCAACTGATACTGGTGTTCGGATGACTTTACTAGACGGTAAATTACAGCTTCATCTGCGAACAACCTAAGAGAACTGCTCAGATTGTCACCCAGGTCATTTATATAGATCAGGAACTGCAGAGGTCCCAGGACGCTTGCCTAGGGAACACCTGATATCACTTCAATTTTACTCGATGATTTGCTGTCTATTACTACGAACTGTGACCTTCCTGACAAGAAATCACGAATCCAGTCGCACAACTGAGACGATACCCCATAGGCCCGCAGCTTGATCAGAAGTCGCTTGTGAGGAACGGTGTCAAAAGCTTTCCGGAAATCTAGAAATAGAAACGTTCAACTCTGAGGACGAAGGTGAGAAGTACAAATTGACAAAATTCAGAAGCTTTGTTGAAAACTCTTTATACAAATGTGTGCCGAGCAAGGTTTTAAGGGATGGGAAAGACCCACCTCTCACCATGTGAGGGTACGTCAAGAATCGGTATTTAAACTGCATTTGCTCTCATCCTCACTGGTCGAGTCTGTCCTTTTTGCAACATCCCCAACGGCGCCGCCCGCGTGCGGGTGTCAATGAAAACAATGTGTTGGTAGTCGAGCAGAGAGGGCACCCCATGTTGTCGCCGTGACGCCGCGCCACTGTGGAGCGTGAAATTGCTTTCCTATAGTCCTGTTAAATGTGGTTAAAATTGCATCCGCTGTCTGACCTGGGTCCCATCTTGCCTGTTGCACACTCTAAGAGGTCATTTTGCTACTGTGGTTGACCTTGGTCGGCTACCTCCTCTCCTTCGGGTAGCAGAGCCTGTGTTTTGGAACGCTCTCATACGTGTGAAACAGTGCTGTCAGCGAGGCCAAACTCCTGGGCTACACTCGTCGCACGTAGTTCTCCTTCCATTTTCCCAACGATTCTTCCCCGTTGTAACGAAGATCACCACCACAGTGCAACGTAACCTCTCACTGACTGACAGTGTCTCTTCCTGTCCCTTAAACTGCCTCGTGTTGCGGGACCGTCTCTATTGGGAGCTGTAGTGACGCTGACCTCACGCCATATGACATCCAACTTCCTGTGCACGACTGGGAAACCTCTGTCAAGAAACTGCCGCGATTCCATTCATTTCCACCGAGTAGTTAATATGTTACATTACATCTCCTATCTCGTTATTAAGTTCTGCAGAACAGTGTAAGAGTATATGGTCAATTGTGGAAGAGATAGCCGGGCACAGAGTGAGTGCTCAACACACTATGTCTCTCTTGTCAATAGTGTGCAAATTAAATCAAAAGTTTACTGGCACAGCTCTCTTAAAAACCTGATGTTTCGATATAAGTATATTTCATATGCACGTACATGAAACTACCAAAGTTGAAATTTAATCAGTTATTACATCACTAAAGTGTACAAATTCCCATGACTATGATGGAATACAATATAAATTAATGGTATACACAGTCACCAGTGCAATGTCTTTCAGGTGTGACCAATTTCCTGACAGGTTCAAACAGTCGCTAGTGAAACTACCATCTGAAAAGGAAAATATATATATATATATATATATATATATATATATATATATATATATATATACTCCTGGAAATGGAAAAAAGAACACATTGACACCGGTGTGTCAGACCCACCATACTTGCTCCGGACACTGCGAGAGGGCTGTACAAGCAATGATCACACGCACGGCACAGCGGACACACCAGGAACCGCGGTGTTGGCCGTCGAATGGCGCTAGCTGCGCAGCATTTGTGCACCGCCGCCGTCAGTGTCAGCCAGTTTGCCGTGGCATACGGAGCTCCATCGCAGTCTTTAACACTGGTAGCATGCCGCGACAGCGTGGACGTGAACCGTATGTGCAGTTGACGGACCTTGAGCGAGGGCGTATAGTGGGCATGCGGGAGGCCGGGTGGACGTACCGCCGAATTGCTCAACACGTGGGGCGTGAGGTCTCCACAGTACATCGATGTTGTCGCCAGTGGTCGGCGGAAGGTGCACGTGCCCGTCGACCTGGGACCGGACCGCAGCGACGCACGAATGCACGCCAAGACCGTAGGATCCTACGCAGTGCCGTAGGGGACCGCACCGCCACTTCCCAGCAAATTAGGGGCACTGTTGCTCCTGGGGTATCGGCGAGGACCATTCGCAACCGTCTCCATGAAGCTGGGCTACGGTCCCGCACACCGTTAGGCCGTCTTCTGCTCACGCCCCAACATCGTGCAGCCCGCCTCCAGTGGTGTCGCGACAGGCGTGAATGGAGGGACGAATGGAGACGTGTCGTCTTCAGCGATGAGAGTCGCTTCTGCCTTGGTGCCAATGATGGTCGTATGCGTGTTTGGCGCCGTGCAGGTGAGCGTCACAATCAGGACTGCATACGACCGAGGCACACAGGGCCAACACCCGGCATCATGGTGTGGGGAGCGATCTCCTACACTGGCCGTACACCACTGGTGATCGTCAAGGGGACACTGAATAGTGCACTGTACATCCAAAACGTCATCGAACCCATCGTTCTACCATTCCTAAACCGGCAAGGGAACTTGCTGTTCCAACAGGACAATGCACGTCCGCATGTATCCCGTGCCACCCAACGTGCTCTAGAAGGTGTAAGTCAACTACCCTGGCCAGCAAGATCTCCGGATTTGTCCCCCATTGAGCATGTTTGGGACTGGATGAAGCGTCGTCTCACGCGGTCTACACGTCCAGCACGAACGCTGGTCCAACTGAGGCGCCAGGTGGAAATGGCATGGCAAGCCGTTCCACAGGACTACATCCAGCATCTCTACGATCGTCTCCATGGGAGAATAGCAGCTTGCATTGCTGCGAAAGGTGGATATACACTGTACTAGTGCCGACATTGTGCATGCTCTGTTGCCTGTGTCTATGTGCCTGTGGTTCTGTCAGTGTGATCATGTGATGTATCGGACCCCAGGAATGTGTCAATAAAGTTTCACCTTCCTGGGACAATGAATTCACGGTGTTCTTATTTCAATTTCCAGGAGTGTATATATTTGGCCAGCTATGGACAGCATACAACTTAAGACTTATGATGTTTCTTTTTCTTCCGTTCTTCCCAATACTACTTCATTTTCTCGCCAACTGCTCGTCTCTGCTCATCTGTCCACACTCTTGGGTCGAGGTTTTGGCTCATCGTCTTCATAGTTTGCGTTTTCTATAAGTAGCCTTAAGTTATTCTTGTCACGTATTATTTCTTCTGTAACACCTATTTTGTTGGCGTCTTTCTTTTCTGCTTCTATCCATCCTACAGTTTTTTCAGCTTACTAACGTAATTAAAAAATTTTCTTTGTAATCCGTGTTTCTTCCATTCTTTTTAAATGTCCATAAAATTATAGCCGTCTCTTCCTCATTGTATCTGTGATCTTTTCTGTATTTTTGTATAGGTCTTCATTTCTCCTTTTAATCCACCTATTTTCCTTGTTTTTCTCAGGACCTAGAATTTTTCTTAATGTTTTTCTCTCTTTTTTCTAGTTCTCCTAATTAGCCTTTCTTATTCAATGTTAGGCACTCTGATCCATACGTAGCTTGTTTCCTAATAACTGAATTACAATGTTTAATCTTCCTTATTGTAGTAGTTTTGTGTTAATTTATATGCAAATTCTAACTTTTTTGTTCTTTATTTTTTGTGTTATCCGGTCCATTGGCTTGGATCCACTCCCCCAGGTATTTGAATCTATCAACTCTTTTAATTTTTCCATACTTTGGTTTCATAAACTTTCCTGTATTATGTTTGTGTTCTATATACTCGGTTTTTTCGTACTATATTTTTAGCCCAGTCTTTTCAGCAATCTCGTGTAACAGATCAAGCATAACTGTTGCGTCTGTTCGGTTTTCAGTTATCAATGCCATATCATCTGCAAAGGCAAAACATTTCACTTCAAATTTGTTCTTTGCTTGGCCCATGCTTATGCCCTTTGTGCCTCTGTTTTTTAATGTGTTTTCCCATGTTTTTACTATATTATCTAAAACCAAGTTAAAGAGAATTGGGGACAGTCCGTCTCCTTGTCGAACTCCTGTTTTAATTTTGAATGGTTCAGAAATTTCGCCTTGAAACTTAATTCTTGATGTTGTATCTGTGAGCGTTTGTTCAACAACTCTTCTGGTGTTTTCATCTATCCCTGATTCATAAAGTATCTGGAATAGCGTTTGTCTGTCAACTGAGTCGTAGGCTTCCTTGAAGTCTACGAGAGTAACTACTGTATTTTTATTTTGTATAGCTCTCACTCTCAAAAAAAAAAAAAAAAAATATATATATATATATATATATATATATATATATACAGGGTGTCCCAGCTATCTTGTCCACCCAAAATATCTCTGGAACAATAAAAGCTATTGGAAAACGACTTTCACCGGTATCAATGTAGGGCTGGGGCCCAAGAATGTACATATTTGGAAACATTCTAAAACGAAAGCATATGTGTTTTTTAACACAAACTTACGTTTTTTTAAATGGACCTCCTATATTTTTTCTTCAGCAATCCATAGCATGACAAAGCACATACACCATGGCGTTGATTGCATCGCAATATTCCCATTACATCCAGAGATATTGAGACGCGAAGTTGACGCTTGAAACACCCGACATGCGCTGGTAGCGCACGTCCTGAGGCTCAGGCGTGAACCCCATGCTGCCCGTAATCGCAGCAGGATGGCAGCAGACCGTATTATTCGTTTCGGACCTCTTGATAAGTATGGAAGTGTGATTACGCACGTCAATCACATCGCGATTACGGGCAGCATGGGGTTCACGCCTGAGCCTCAGGACGTGCGCTAGCAGCGCATGTCGGGTGTTTCAAGCGTCAACTTCGCGTCTTAATATCTCGGGATGTAATGGGAATATTGCGACGCAATCAACGCCATTGTGTATGTGCTTTGTCATGCTATGGATTGCTGAAGAAAAAATATAGGTCAATTTAAAAAAACACAAGTTTGTGTTAAAAAACACACCTGCTTTCGTTTTAGAATGTTTCCAAATATGTACATTCATGGGCCCCAGCCCTACATTGATACCGGTGAAAGTCGTTTTCCAATAGCAGTTATTGTTCCAGAGATATTTTGGGTGGAAAAATAATTTGTTATTAGACATGCAGTTTGGCTTGAGGTAAGGAGTATGCACATAAAATTCAATTTGTTCTTTCGTCGTGAGGCACTAGCAGATCTATGCGATAGGGCAGTAGGTATTTTCTTTGAGAGAAAAAAAATGACTGTGTGAACTACATGTTATTTTTACGTAAGCTGGAACGCCGTGGAATCAGGAAAAGGACCTCAACAGTGGTTCACTTAGTATCTGGGCAGTAGGAGGCAGAATGTTGTCTTCCAGTGTAAACAAACAGGGAAAGGAATTGAACCTGACTAGGATGTTGTTAGCGGAGGACGCCCACAGGATTGTATTACGTGTCCGTTGATTTCCTTGATTCGTATCTATGATTTGCCACTGTATATGGTGCACTATTCCAAAAAAAATCCATTTGCTGGTGGCAAAAGTGTTATTGTGAAAGACATGTAACGTAATGTAAATAATCCAGCTAAGAGGATAGTCTGTTGCCATCAGCAATTATTTCTCAGCGTACAGATTAGCGCTTGTGAAACATGAGCTTCTTTCGGCGTAACAAACGTTCAAGTAACTTACAGAAATGTACCTGGGTAACGTTCTCAGCGATCGTCAGTATCACCATAGGTGAACGCATGTCATTTTCATGGCACAGATGAAACGAGAGGTAAGTGTGCATGGCAACGTAAATCCTCTGTGGGGGGGACTAAGTCAGTTAGGGAAAACAAAAAGCAGCGTATGCAAGGCTCACATTGAAGTGGTGCCAGTTGAGTCTATCAATAGATCCATTTTCAGTAGACATGGCCTGAACCTCAATACTTATGGGAGGGGGAGGCTGGCAAAGCTTATGGTGACAGTGTAGTGGGCGGTGGTGGGATCATTGATGGAAAAATTCCTGTAGTAGCTTGTGTTAAAGCTGCACCCTTTTAGATTGAAGTCAGCTGGTAAGTATCCCTGCTTAAGGAAAGTCTCTCACACAAAAGAATAACCTTCAGAGGAGGTCAGTTGTTCAAGTAGTCAAGGAATTAACATATTTCATCAAAATATAAGAGGTATTAGAGATAAAGTTAGTGAACTGCTTATAGATGTTGACTCTGACATTTTCCGTATATTGGAGCACCACTTAAATAATTAGCAAGTTCAGAGGCTTCATTTACCAGGACACAGATCAGCTGGCTGTTTTAAAAAGAGTTCTTCACGGGGTGGGGAAGTGGCCGAGTATGTTGTTGTTGTTGTTGTTGTTGTTGTTGTTGTGGTCTTCAGTCCTGAGACTGGTTTGATGCAGCTCTCCGTGCTACACTATGCTGTGCAAGCTTCATCATCTCCCAGTACCTACTGCAACCTACATCCTTCTGAATCTGCTTAGTGTATTCATCTCTTGGTCTTCCTCTACGATTTTTACCCTCCACGCTGCCCTCCAGTACTAAATTGGTGATCCCTTGATGTCTCAGAACATGTCCTACCAACCGATCCCTTCTTCTACTTAAGCTGTGCCACAAACTCCTCTTCTCCCCAATTCTATTCAATACCTCCTCATTAGTTATGTGATCTACCCATCTAATCTTCAGCATTCTTCTGTAGCACCACGTTTCGAAAGCTTCTATTCTCTTCTTGTCTAAACTATTAATCGTCCTTGTTTCACTTCCATACATGGCTACACTCCATACAAATACTTTCAGAAACGACTTCCTGACACTCAAATCTATACTCGATGTTAACAAATTTCTCTTCTTCAGAAACGCTTTCCTTGCCCTTGCCAGTCTACATTTTATATCCTCTCTGCTTCGACCATCATCAGTTATTTTGCTCCCCAAATAGCAAAACTCCTTTACTACTTTAAGTGTCTCATTTCCTAATCTAATTTCCTCAGCATCACCCAACTTAATTCGACTACATTCCATTATCCTCGTTTTGCTTTTGTTGATGTTCATCTTGTATCCTCCTTTCAAGACACTGTCCATTCCGTTCAACTGCTCTTCCAAGTCCTTTGCTGTCTCTGACAGAATTACAATGTCATCGGCGAACCTCAAAGTTTTTATTTCTTCTCCATGGGTTTTAATACCTACTCCGAACTTTTCTTTTGTTTCCTTTACTGCTTGCTCAATATACAGATTGAATAACATCAGGGAGACGCTACAACCCTGTCTCACTCCTTTCCCAACCCCTGCTTCCCTTTCATGTCCCTCGACTCTTATAACTGCCATCTGGTTTCTGTACAAATTGTAAATAGCCTTTCGCTCCCTATATTTTACCCCTGCCACCTTCAGAATTTGAAAGAGATTATTCCAGTCAACATTGTCAAAAGCTTTCTCCAAGTCTACAAATGCTAGAAACGTAGGTTTGCCTTTCCTTAATCTTTCTTCTAAGATAAGTCGTAGGGTCAGTATTGCCTCACGTGTTCCAATATTTCTACGGAATCCAAACTGATCTTCCCCGAGGTCGGCTTCTGTCAGTTTTTCCAGTCGTCTGTAAAGAATTCGCGTTAGTATTTTCAGCTGTGACTGATGAAACTGATAGTTCGGTAATTTTCACATCTGTCAACACCTGCTTTCTTTGGGATTGGAATTATTATATTCTTCTTGAAGTCTGAGGGTATTTCGCCTGTCTCATACATCTTGCTCACCAGATGGTAAAGTTTTGGCAGGACTGGTTCTTCCAAGGCTGTCACTGGTTCTACTCCGGGGGCCTTGTTTCGAGTCAGGTCTTTCAGTACTCTGTCAAACTCTTCACGCAGTATCGTGTCTCCCGTTTCATCTTCATCTACCTCCTCTTCCATTTCCATAATATTGTCCTCAATAACATCGCCCCTGTGTAGACCCTCTATATACTCCGTCCACCTTTCTGCTTTCCCTTCTTTGCTTAGAACTAGGTTTCCATCTGAGCTCTTGATGTTCATACAAGTGGCTCTCTTTTCTCCAAAGGTCTCTTTAATTTTCCTGTAGGCAGTATCTATCTTACCCCTTGTGAGATAAGCCTCTACATCCTTACATTTGTCCTCTAGCCATCCCTGCTTAGCCATTTTGCACTTCCTGTCGATCTCATTTTTGAGGCGTTTGTATTCCTTTTTGCCTGCTTCACTTACTGCATTTTTATACTTTCTCCTTTCATCAATTAAATTCAGTATCTCTTCTGTTACCCAAGGATTTCCACTAGCCCTCATCTTTTTACCTACTTGATCCTCCGCTGCCTTCACTACTTCATCCCTCAAAGCTACCCATTCTTCTTCTGCTGTATTTCTTTCCCCCATTCCTGCCATTTGTTCCCTTACGTTCTCCCTGAAACTCTGTACAACGTCTGGTTTAGTCAGTTTATCCAGGTCACATCTCCTCAAATTCCCACCTTTTTTCAGTTTCTTCAGTTTTAATCTACAGTTCATAACCAATAGATTGCGGTCAGTCCACATCTGCCCCTGGAAATGTCTTACAATTTAAAACCTGATTCCTAAATCTCTGTCTTACCATTATATAATCTATCTAATACCTTTTAGTAGCTGGACGTTGTGGCCGTGCGGTTCTAGGCGCTTCAGTCTGGAACCGCGTGACCTCTACGGTCGCAGGTTCGAATCCTGCCTCGGGCATGGATGTGTGTGATGTCCTTAGGTTAGTTAGGTTTAATTAGTTTTAAGTTCTAGGCGACTGATGACCTCAGAAGTTGAGTCGCATAGTACTCAGAGCCATTTGAACCATTTGAACCTTTTAGTATCTCCAGGGATCGTCCATGTATACAGCTTCTTTCATGATTCTTGAACCAAGTGTTAGCTATGATTAAGTTATGCTCTGCACAAAATTCTACCAGGCGGCTTCCTCTTTCATTTCTTCGCCTCAATCCATATTCACCTACTATGTTTCCTTCTCTCTCTTTTCCTACTCTCGAATTCCAGTCACCCATGACTATTAAATTTTCGTCTCCCTTCACTACCTGACTAATTTCTTTTATCTCATCATGCATTTCATCAATTTCTTCGTCATCTGCAGAGCTAGTTGGCATATAAACTTATACTACTGTAGTAGGCGTTAGCTTCGTGTCTATCTTGGCCACAATAATGCGTTCACTATGTTGTTTGTAGCAGCTTACCCGCACTCCTATTTTTTTATTCATTGTTAAACCTACTCCTGCATTACCCGTATTTGATTTTGTATTTATAACCCTGTATTCACCTGACCAAAAGTCTTGTTTCTTCTGCCACCGAGCTTCACTAATTCCCACTATATCTAACTTTAACCTATCCATTTCCCTTTTTAAATTTTCTAACCTACCTGCCCGATTAAGGGATCTGACATTCCACGCTCCGATGCGTAGAACGCCAGTTTTCTTTCTCCTGATAACTATGTCCTCTTGAGTAGTCTCCGCCCGGAGATCCGAATGGGGGACTATTTTACTTCCGGAATATTTTACCCAAGAGGACGCCATCATCATTTAATCATACAGTAAAGCTGCATGCCCTCGGGAAACATTACGGCTGTAGTTTCCCCTTGCTTTCAGCCGTTCGCAGTCCCACAACAGCAAGGCCGTTTTGGTTAGTGTTAAAGGGTCAGATCAATCATCCTGACTGTTGCCCCTGCAACTACTGAAAAGTCTGCTGCCCCTCTTCAGGAACCATACGTTTGTCTGGCCTCTCAACAGATACCCCTCCATTGTGGTTGCACCCACGGTACGGCTATCTGTATCGTTGAGGCACGCAAGCCTCCCCACCAACGGCAAGGTCCATGTTCATGAGAAGGGGGGGGGGGGGGCGGCGAGTATGTATAAAAAGTAAATAAATAAATACTATTTCATTTGAGTCCGTAGACGTATCACAGCACTGAAGTGAACAGTTGAGTGTTGTGCAGGGGCAGTTGAATTTAGTGAAACTGAACTTCTAATTGTTGTTGTTTTTATCGTTCCCTAACTCTGACTTCAGAGCATTTCTGCTCAAGCTAGAGAGGGTTCTTGGTTCACTTTATAGGTAATGCCAAAAATTAGTCATATGTGGTGACTTCGGAATTAATTTTATATGCTATTGTGCAAGAAATAGGATGCTGGGAGATCTCCTAAATTCGTATTATCTGATGCCCATGTTAGCCCTCTAATTGGCCACATTTGTAATTTTTTCTTTAAGAAGTGTCAGTTTCCTGAACGATTAAAGTACTCAGGAGTAAAGCCACTTTATAAAAGGGGAGAAAGAGATAATGTAGACAATTTTAGACCTATTTCCATGCCATCAGTGTTCGCTAAAGTTACTGAAAAGGCTAGGATAATTGATCATTTCGTTTCACATAATCTGTTATCAAGTGTCCAGTCCAGTTTTGGAAGTGGCTTAACAACTACAAATGCTTTATTTTCTTTAACGTACTTTATGGATTAACAAATGGTTTCGAAAGCTAGGCATCTTTTTCTGGTGTAACTAAGGTGTTTGATTGTGTTGATCACAAAATATTGCTCCAGAAATTGGACCATTATGCAATATGGGGAGTAGCTCACAGTTGGTTCACTTCTTACTTTAACAACAGGCACCAGGAGGTCATTATCCACAATGTTGAGAATGGCTATGATGATGTGGGGTCTGAGTGGGGCATGGTCAAATGGGGGGTGCCCCAGGGATCAGTACTGGGGCCACACCATGATATGTCCTCCAGTATTACAGGTGATTCTAAAATATTTCTGTTTGCTGATGACACTAGCTTTGTAGTGAAGGATGTTGTGTGTAACATTGGCAGTTCATGACGTAAGTTCATGGCTTGTAGAAAATAAACTAACGCTAAATCATAGTAAGACTCAGTTTTTGCATCTTCTTACACACAATTCAACAAAACCTGACGTTCTAATTTCTCTGAATGGGCCTTTGATTAGTTAAACTGAACAGTTCAAATTTCTAGTTGTCAGACAGACAGTAAACTGTCGCGGAAAGCCCATGTTCAGGATCTTGCTCAAAGACTTAATGCTGCCAATTTTACTATTAGAACGGTACCTGAAGTAAGTGGTAGTCAGAGACGAAAAGTAGTCTACTTTGCCTGTTTTTATTTGCATATGTCGTGAGGTATTATATTTTGGGATAATTCTTCCCGTTCTCAAAGAATATTTTTGGCTCAGAAACGGGCGGTTCGTGCAATAAGTGGTAAAGTTCACGAACCTCTGGTCGACCCCTGTTCACTATTCTGGGTATTCTTACACTGGCCTCTCAATGTAATAGATATTCTTTACTGTCGTTTCTTGTTAACATCAGGAGCTTATTCCCAAGAATTAGCAACTTTCACTCAGTTAATACTAGACAGAAATCCAATCTGCATTTGGTGTGCACTTCCTTGACTCTTGTGCAGAAACGTGTGCAGTACACTGCTGCATGCTTTTTCAGTAAGCTGCCACTCGAGTTCAAATATCTTAGCAGTAATTCTCGCGCTTTCAAATCGAAACTGAAGAGTTTCCTCATGGGTCACTCCTTCTAAAGTTCCTTAAAAATTAAGCTGATTCCTGTGTTTTATTGCTGATTGCTTTTACATAAACTTTTGGCTTGTCTTTTTTGGGTTCGTAAACATTTTATTTTATCTGTTATTACTTTTATGTTGTTGTTTCATGTATTTATACGTTCCATGACCTTGTAGACCTGTTCCTCAATATCGTCCTACGGAACTAGACGTGTGAAATAAAATAAAACTTACATTCAAAGTTGGCATACATGAAATGTATTCGCAGTTGAGAATGTGAACCACCTCCAACTGTATAACGGAATTACAATGAAAATTTCTGCCGGATTCGAACTCGAACCCGGGTTTCCCGCATTACGCGAGCTGTCTAACTGCTTCGGCTATCCGAGCGCGACTCACGGCCAGAACCCAAACTTCCAGATGTCGTCCTTGTGCCATATCTGTTCTCCTAAATCCCATTCATGTTATTCCCGTACAGGGGATACATTTTATTTTTATGTTGCAGGAACATTGTATCGTGCTTTTTCACAACATACGCACCACAGTGTCGTGAACTTGACCAAAGTCAGACAGTGAGCAAATAGCGCTATATACTTGTCTTGTCTGAGCTGGGAGGGACCTACATTCGTCCAGGCGCTACAGTACGGGACGTCCACAGTGTACAACACCATAAGAACACTGATATCTCACCATCAGTGCCCGCAGACGGCCACGGAGTACTACAGGTAGCCCTGCCCGGGACCTAACTGCACCCACTGGAACAGTTGTCTACAGACACACAGTCTACTGACGACTGAACAGACATGGTTTATTCGCCCGGAGACCTGCAAGGTGCATTCCACTGACCACTGGTCACAGGAGAGCCCGTATAGCCTGGTGTCAAGAACACAGTACATGGTCATTGGAATAGTGGTCCCAGGTTATGGTCACGGACGAGTCCAGGTATAGTCTGAACAGTGATTCTCGGCGGGTTTTCAATTGGCGTGAACCAGGAACCAGATACCAACCCCTTAATGTCCTTAAAAGGGACCTGTATGGAGGTCATGGTTTGATGGTGTGGGGTGGGATTATGATAGGTGCACGTACACCCCCGCTTGGCTTTGACAGAGGAACTGTAACAGGTCAGGTGTATCGGGGCGTCATTTTGCACCAGTATGTCCGCCTTTTCAGAGGTGCAGTTGGTCCCACCTTCCTTCTGGTGGATGATAACGCACGGCCCCAACGAGCTACCATCGTGGAGGAGTACCTTGAAACAAAAGATATCAGGCGAATGGAGTGGCCTTCCTGTTCTCCAGACCTAAACCCTATCGAGCGCGTCTCGGATGCTCTCGGTCGACGTATCGCTGCACGTCTTCAAACCCGAGCTTCGACAGGCACTGGTGCAAGAATGGGAGGCTACACCCCAGCAGCTGCTCGACCACCTGATAAAGAGTATGCCAACCCGTTGTGCGGCCTGTGTACGTGTGCATGATCATATCCCATATTGATGTCGGGGTACATGCGCAGGAAACAGTGGCGTTTTGTAGCACATGTGTTTCGGGACTGTTTTCTCAACTTATCACCAATACCGTGGACTTACAGATCTGTGTCGCGTGTGTTCCCTATGTGCCTATACTATTAGCGCCAGTTTTGTGTAGTGTCACGTTGTGTGGCACCACATTCTGCAATTATCCTTAATTTATGAACATGAGTGCAGTTTGTTAGAGTGGAGAAGGCATGATCGCGGGAAACCGATTTTTATTTATTTGATTATTTCATCAAAACATCCGAACTAAAGTGACAAGGCAGCCATGATCATGATGGAAATTAATAATCAAGTCTGTCGTATATTTTTGATTGTTATCAGCATAACAGCTACATATTTCTATATTGTTACTTTCAAGAAAATGTACTGCGCTGTTTTTTTTTCAATAAAAAGGAATAAAACACTAGTGCTTATTCACTTCATTCGCACTTAAATGTACGTCTATAGAATTTGTCTTTCCCACGTCCACAGTTGGACCTCTGAGTGCTTTGGTAATTTTTTACCAATCATATTTTCTTCGACATTTGTGCTGTGGATCGCTTGGATTCCACAAGGACGTATAATATCGATATTTTTGTGTCTACACATTCCATTTTCTTCCGACCAATCAATAGCTCCTCATACAACTCAGGTCAACAACAAAAGTAGGCTAATTTGCAAGCAAAATAGCACACACGCGGACGTACCGTTTACACGAGGGAGACCCGTTCGCTGATGATCGTTCGCTTCTGTTCAATCCAGTCAAAATCAGACTTCACAGCAGAGAGGTATGCAGTGCGTTCACTCAGGGCGCATTCCCATAAGTTATTTGGATAGATTAACACTTAATTGCAGCAAAATTCAATGCATAGAGTTTCTGATTCGGAAATTATAGTGCCTCAAGGTGGACACATTGTCGGTAAAGACGACCGTTCAAAGGTCTAAGGATAGATGAAAAGCTTTCTTAGAAGTGTAACGTTAAAAATTTTATGCAGAAAGTGAATGCTGTTATCTTCACTATAAGATTGATCCCTACTGCTCATTGCATTGAAACGCTTTGCTTACTTGCACTCTAACATATATCCTATGTATCATCTTCTGGGGAAACTAACAAAGACCATTCTTATCTCGGAAAAGGGCGGTCATTTCTCAAACTTCGTGTAGGTCGTTGCTCATGTGTCTTGGAATTCTAACTCTCTCATCATTGTACATATGACCGGCCGCGGTGGCCGAGCGGTTCTAGGCGCTTCAGTCCGGAACCACGCGGCTGCTACGGTCGCAGGTTCGAATCCTGCCTCGGGCATGGACGTGTGTGATGTCGTTAGGTTAGTTAGGTTTAAGTAGTTCTAAGTTTAGGGGACTGGTGACCTCAGCTGTTAAATTCCATAGTGCTTTGAGCCATTTGAACCATTGTACATATGTCCCATTATGAAATTTATTGTTTACGATACTGACTCATTCAGAACCAACTGTAACATAGATTCAGCCAACACTAGCTGGAAGAACGATTTGCTTATGGATAACACTTCCTAAAAGATTGTACAGAAAGTTTTGGAGTATACAGCAGGTTTCGTGTTAAACAGGCTTCCAACAGAACAGAAATGAGCGATAAACGTCAAGTCGTGAAATTTGAATTGTGGTCTCCGCGAAAGTTCCTTGCTGTAGTTAAGAATTCTTCTGTCATATGTTGTTTATTTGTATCGTGTTCCTACATCTACATCCATACTCCGCAAGCCACCTGACGGTTTGTGGCGGAGGGTACCATGAGTACCTCTATCGGTTCTCTCTTGTATTCCAGTCTCGTATTGTTCGTGGAAAGAAGGATTGTCTGTATGCCTCTGTGTGGGCTCTAATCTGATTTTATCCTCATGGTCTCTTCGCGAGATATACGTAGGAGGGAGCAATATGTTGCTTGACTCCTCGGTGAAGGTATGTTTCATATTTTTCGTGCGTTATTAGTTCTATGATTTCTTCTGTTTACAAAGTTTTTTTTTTTTAATTATCGGCGTTCCATCAACTACAATCCATGATTAGTAGCTGTGGCTCACATAGAGCCTGATAAATAAAATAATTATCAGTAACAACGTTCCATTCACGTCTAGAGGCGTGCTAGATAAAAACTAATCTCAAGTCGTATGACGTTGTTGGCTGGGAGACCCAAAGGGCAGGTTCAGCCCCATAAATGGAAAGGTTTTTGCGCACAATGGCACGTTTCCTTCGCGAAGTGCAGGGGTTGCGTTTGTTTAAGTGTGTCTGATAAGTGTAGGGACTTCGATGAGTATGGTGCCATGTTTACTTTGGATGATGATGATGATGATGATGATGATGATGACATAAAGGAAAGGGTGAAACCTGGTCGCTGCACATAGCCAAATCCTCTGGAATAACACATAGATGGCCGCCGAGCTTACATCCCCTTCCGACGAACGGATGATCATCAACAGTGTCACATGCCCCTCACCGTGATACACTGCGGAGAGAGATGGAATTTAATCAGGGACATTGGCGTAAAGTCTTGTGATCAAGAACTTCTACGCCATCACCCCTTCCCCACTTTGTCGTGAAGGCAGGGGGAAAGCTGCCAACAGCATGCGGTGCACCCGCGCGGTTACCGATCAAAGTACTGGCTATAACCGACATTGCTTAACTTCGGTGCCGTGACGAGAACCACAGTATTCAACGACGCAAGGCCGTTGGCAGGCGCACTAGATAGCCTAACGGCAGTTTAATTACGGCTGTGGTAGAGCGCGGATGTGTTTACGTGGCAGCCTCACTACAGTGTGTTATAGACTTGGTCACTGTTTCTATGTTTCGATACAGTGTATCGATACGTGGAACTGTTTCAGTGTTTCGGAACGGCTACGGTTCACTGTTTCGAAACAGTGATGTTTCATTCCGCCCCTGCCTCGGATAACTGGACCAGATTCGATCTCGAGCCAGACAACAAAAACTGTATCGTTGTTTCAAAATAAGGCTGTTTCAGTCCACCCGTGCTTGGACTAATTGTATCGAAACAGTGATGTTTCATTCCCCTCCGTGTCGGACGAGATTCGGGCTCGGCACAGATACTGAAACACATTTAACATACCACTTCATGAAACACTTTCAAGAGTGTCGAAATCTTTTTGACAAGCAATAGCATGAAGCTTAAGATATCCGAAAATAAAGCTTCGTTTCTAGCTGACTGTCATATTCTGAAATGGCGTAACATCTGCTTTGTAAACACTAACCAAACAATAAAACAACACAAACTATTCACATTCAGAATAATAAATATGTGAAAATCATTCAGTTAAATTACACTTTTTGATAACATACGCTTCTCTTTTCATGTGCAGTAATCATATTAAGAAACGCAAGTAAGCCTACAACAGTTTGAATAAAAAAAGGCGTAGAGTGGCAATTATTAGACATATACATAAATTTGATGTACGTATAATTGCAAGCCATCTGTTTGACGTATCACTGATAGTGTAATGGTGAACAGGAAGGGCTAGGAAGCATGGTGAATTTATTGTAACGGTTCGAAAGACCTTGAAAGACAAAATTTTTTCTGTTATATTTTGATATTTGTTTGAATTATTTGGCGTTATTTGTGAGTCTTTAGTCACCGTGCCTATTATCCTCAATGATTCCCTTTGTGTGCATGGAAATTAACAGGATGGGTATATTACCCATACTAATATAATGAGTGAATCCCAGTAGTATATCCGTTGTTTCTGCAGTTTGCTCCCACCTCCAGTCCCGTTCGTTATGGCTCTTCTGTCTTCAGCTATGGCTGTCCTCAGCCGATTGAAAAGTATGAAAGTCACACGCCACGAAAGCAACGCATTTGCTGCAGGAAATACGAAACTGCCAAGACGCCTAAGTGATAATTTCACACTTTCTGCGATAAGATTAGCGCTCTCGCACCTCATTTGTGTTCATGTGGTCATACTTACACAGTAGACAGTCAAGATGATAAACTGTGTACGTTTATTAGATTACAAAACACAAACTGTTTCGAAACAGCGTATCGAAACATTACATTGTACTGTTTCATTTGTTTCGAAACAGTTACGTGTTTCAGTTTGCCCATCTCTAGTGTGTTAACTGTAAGACGGCAGAGTTGTGAGTGGAGTGCGGGGAGAGGAGGAAGCAAGCATTGGCTGGCGAGTGGAGAGGAGCCGTTAAGGTGGGGGGGGGGGGGGGGGGGGGGGGGGGAAGGAGACAAGGCACGCCTAGCAGTTGCAGTGCTGGCACTACAAATTGCGCGTCATGCTTACACGAAAGTAGACGAAAGGCTTGGAAGTAAAACTCGCTTTAAAAATTGTTCCTAAACGAAACTGAACTCGTCTCACACACACACACACACACATATATATATATATATATATATATATATATATATATATATATATATATATATATATATATATGTCTACCATGCGCACAAAAACCATTCATCCGATTGCAATGTACAGTAATATGAATGTGTTTCGAAATAATACAGTAATCAGTGGTGTTTCCATACAAAGCAATATGGTAGCAAGGAGAAATGAAATATAAGGTAATTCGGACGAAATAGGGGGCTCCTTCAAAGTGATCGCGAACAAAATATCTGAAATGGAACCTCACCTTTTGTTGCCAGGCGTTTGTGGTGATGCGCCAGGATGATTATTGGAAAACTGTTAGCATCTTCCAATGCTACGCAGGCTTTGTCCTGTGTATGTAGCAGCTGTTACTGTAGATTTGTAAATGGGGTGAAGCAATTTTGTCTGCTCACTTTCCCTTTCGTAGCATTCAATCACACGCAATATAATTTTGCGAGCATCGCTACGTAATACTGGTTTCCTTCTAACCGTAGGCCTACCGGTACGGGTTGTTGGCGACTCCCGAGATGGGCCAGCAACTGCCTCTGCACTCATTTTGATAATGTTTAGCACAACTGCACAACAAAAACCCGCAAAACAATGACGGAGCAGACGACAATGGCTATCTTGTACAACACAGTCAGCTACGTAATGTTGGCAGCAGTCTAAACTGTGTGCCTACCGAAACCTCCCGACGTTTACAGACTTTTACCGATTCAGGACTAGGGAGAGGTCTGCCATCTAAAAGTTTACACGCTGACGTCGGTTAGTGCACTGCAGAGGAGCTGCTGGAGAGCTGTTGTCGGTTGCTGGAAAAGGTTTGCTGTTCAGCTGTATTGTCTGAATGTTGTCAAAACAATGTGAGTCACTGCATTGGCGCAACTCGATTGGGAGACTCAGGGCAGCCAAAGTCTCCTTCATTAAAAACTTTTATTAGGGCTTTGGCCTACTAAATTTTGCATGGCTGTTCAACAAAGTCATACTTGCACGTAAGGATGTTAACGAAGTCAGTTGGACTTGTTCTAGAATTGTGTATTTGTAAGATCGAATAGTCAAAAATATTGCAATAAAATTATAGAAAATTGCTGACACTCAATGATAGCCGTCAGCTGCGCCACAGTTAAAAACGTAGGAATGGGCGTAAGACACATAAAAGGTTTGAATTACCATTTGAAATCGGTGAAATTATTAGTGAAATGCATTCTACAGTTTACTGATACATCGAGTGATGGATGAACAGCAAGGAAATGTACAGTAAAAGAAGAACGGTGTCAGAATTATCAAAATGCAGATATCTACACACATTTCCTTGTATGTAACCCGGCGGAGGTTCGAGTCCTCCCTCGGGCATGGGCATGGGCATGGGTGTGTGTGTGTGTGTGTGTGTGTGTGTGTGTGTGTGTGTGTGTCTTTAGGAAAATTTAGGTTAAGTAGTGTGTAAGCTTAGGGACTGATGACCTTAGCAGTTAAGTCCCATCAGACTTCACACACGTTTGAACGTTTTGAAGACAGGTCTGTCGGTGTAAACGAAGGCCAGCCACGCACTTGCTTCATGTGCAACTAGGCTGAACTTGTCGATGTGCACAGGATGCGCAACGTATTCACCAGTCTGGATGTAGATAACAAGTATCGTGCTCTTGTCAGATGAACATCCGCCTGCGCTGGAGGGAATAGTAGCTTGCTATTCAGAAGTACAAAAGAAGGAAGATAGGTCCAATTTCAAAAACAAATGACAGTGAAAGTAACTCGAGTTTACTAATTTTTAATGTATGTGAGGTCGTAGATGCATTATGTTCTTACCCTCAGTAGGTGGGGTACGCCGACCAAGAACCACAAGACGACACACTCTCTCTCCATCTCTCCCCCTCCCTTCCTGCCTCCCTCCACCGTTAACAGCCACCGCCACCAAACAACCAAAGATGCTCTATGTCGTAAGTCATCGATAATGAATCTAAAGTACTATCGGACGAGCAAGTAGCATTAATTCTATCCCTCTGTTGTTTGTCCAGAGAGAGAGAGCAGGATATCAGGCACAATTTAAGCAACAAGCTCCCTCTCTGTTTGCAAGATAACTTGCTAATTTAATCTCAACTAATTCATTGATAACACTGTCCCAATACTTGGAAGTGCACGCCAAAACCTTTGTTATATTCCATAGGATGACCGTTCCAAAGCAGTGTTCTGCAACAGCAGATTTGCTGTACTGTTGTAAGCGTGTGTGACGCTAATGGTCTACACACCGCTCCTCCACTTTATTTATTTACACGTCAAGTTCCGTAGGACCTAATTGAGGAGCGAATCTCCAAGGTCATGGAACGTGTCAATACATGAAATTACAACATAAAAGTAATAACAGATAAAAATAAAATGTTTATGAACCCGCAAAGTCAGGCCGTAAGTTTAAGTAAACACAGTCAACAGTTTAACATAAGAATCAGTTTTAAGTTTTCAAGGAACTTGTCAACTTTAGGAGGAGTGAACGATGAGGAAACTCTTCAGTTTCGGTTTTGAAAGCACGTGGGTTACTGCTAAGATTTTTGTATTGTTGTGTTACCGTAGCTTATTGACAATGGCTGCAGCAGTATACTCCCACACCTTTCTGCCCAGGAGTTAAGGAAGTCCGAATCCGATCCAAATGCAGGTTGCATTTCTGCTGAGTATTAACTGAGTGTTATTCTTGGGAATAAGCTATTGTTAACAAGGAACGACAGTATATATATAATTGCCCGAACCGCCCGTTTCTGAGCCAAAAATGTCCATTTAGAATGGGAAGAGTTACCCCAAAATATAATACTATACGACATAAGCAAATGAAAATAAGCAAAGTAGACTAACTTTCCTGTCGAACGTTCAGATACCGTTCGAATAGTAACAGTGGCAGCATTAAGTCTCTGAACAAGATCCTGAATGTGGGCTTTCCACGACAGTTTACGATCTATCTGAACACCTAGAAATTTGAAGTGATCAGTTTGACTAATCATATGCTCATTCTGTGAAATTAAAACGTCAGGTTTTGTTGAATTCTGTGTAAGAAGCTGTAAAAACTGAGCTTTACTGTGAGTTAGCATTAGTTTATTTTCTACAAGCCATGAACTTGCGTCATGTACTGCAATATTTGAAGCCGAGCCAGTGCTGCACACAACATCCTTTACCACCAAGCTAGTGTCGTCAGCAAACAAATATTTTAGATTTACCCGTCATACTAGAAGGCATTTCATTTATATAAACAAGGGGCAGTAGTGGCCCCAGTATTGATCCCTGCCCCCCCCCCCCCTCCCATTCCGCTTGACCGTACCATTCTCAACATTGTGGATAACATGGAGGTATACCTCTATGGTGGATAATGACATTTTGCTGTCTATTGTTAAAGTAAGAGTTGAACCAACTGTGAGCCACTCCCCATATTCCATAATGGTCCAATTTCTCGAGCAATATGTTGTGATCAACACAATCAAACGCCATAGTTAAATCAAAAAATATGCCTAGCGTTCGGAACCTTTTGTTTAACCCACCCAGGACCTCACAGAGAAAAGATAATATAGCATTTTCAGTTGTTACACGACTTCTAAAGCCGAACTGTACATTTCATAGCAAATCATGTGATATAAAATGATCAATTATCCTTACACAGTTTCCGTCATTCATCGTGCGAGCCGGTCGCAGGTTCGAATCCTGCCTCGGGCATGGATGTGTGTGATGTCCTTAGGTTAGTTAGGTTTAAGTAGTTCTAAGTTCTAGGGGACTGATGACCACAGATGTTAAGTCCCATAGTGCTCAGAGCCATTTCATCGTGCGAGCCAGTGTTAATACAAACTATGATTGGGTGACTACTACTGCCTTCCAACCAGGATCTGGGAATATAAGAATTGCTTACTGGGGTGTGCAGAGATTCCATGTCAGTAGGGGCAAAACATTTTCGCCACATACGTGAATTAGAAATTTTGAGAGATGCTCGTCATTTTCTGCTATTACTTTCTTTAGCGCATTTGTAATACCTGGTCAGTGTTAAAAACATCAACAAGCTAACAATATAATTACAGTAAAAGCTGTATTTACATTCACAAATGTTGTACATGATGAAAATAAATTTGTTTCAGCTGCTTATTGTCCTTGTCACATCACTTGGTGTTGTGAATTTTTACTATTACTGGTATTGAAACAAACAAAAATGAAAATTTGTATCGAATGTATTGTCCATTTGTGAAATATCGGTATTGTTGTGTCGGTTATTTAGATTCGCGTTTGAAGCTAAAGAAAAATATGGAAGTGCACGTTCCAGTAGTTTCAGCAAATGTTCAAAGATTTTGTAACTGAAAGCATATGTTGTGCAACCATGGAGGTAAGAATAAGTCTTACCTCCATGTGTGCAACAACAGCTGTTCGCCCACGACTTTCGTGAGTCTCTGCAGGCTGATTGTCATACATTGTAGTAGCTCAAGGATGTTATATAACAATTTTCGTACATCTTCGTAAATGAGATTTCTTAAAGAGAAATACAGCGATTTTAAATTAATTACCCTCTTTGTAACTGCAGACATATCAGACGCAAAGCGGGGGTTAAATAAACTTATGTTTCGAAAAAAATTAACGAGAATACCAGTCGTTATTTCTATATTAACTGTTGCCATAACAAATTTTAATGTTATTACATCTTCGTCTTGCAACGAAATTAATGGTAAAGATGAGTCTGATTTATCATCATCAGCTCTTCAAATCTCGACATCAGGTGGACCGATTCATGGCCCAAGCAACACAAGCGGTCGCTTGGGGCGTCAACATCTGATGGTTCGTTTCAAAACAGACAACCAGCGAATCACAAGCGAACACCAGGGGATGCGACCAACGTACGACAGAACACCACTCGCTATTCGCCCAACGTTTACTTGAGAGAGAATTCTTGTTCACTATTGTGCATTCGTTTTGGTGGGTAGGGGGATCGCTATGAAAGCTACAGCACTATGAAGCAAGGGAGAATGCCATGGTGGTATTCTTACCTCCATGGAGAATGCCCTCATTCTACTGCAGTCATATCTAAGCAATAGGAACCAGTGCATGGAGATAGCAAAAATCTGGCCCTTTACCTTACACATAAGGAGTGCCGCAGGGCCTTGTTCTTGTATCATTACTGTTAATTATATACGATCTATATTCGATATTTCCCCGTGAGACTCTACTGTACCGTTGCAGAGGTCACCACATTAACTGCTCAGAATAACAATCTGCATGAGTTGTAATGGAATGTAACAGTAGTAATCGATAGATGTACCCCCTGGGTTGAGGCTAATGCATTACTGGTACATACAAGAAAGTAAAACAGTCATCAATCTGAAGACTGTTTTGAACACGACAGTGCTTTACCAGCCATTGTCCTGTTGGAGCTGGTATGCCATTACCTACCTCTACTGTTTACTGTTTTTTGTTTTGTGATCTCTATCTATATCTAAAATGTATTTTTTTTGTAGTGGGACCTAAGTTACTGTTTACTGTTTTTGTTTTGTTTTATGTATTACCATAAATTCTGGCCAAAAGCTTGTAAAATTGACACGTTCCATATCCTGTGATACTGTCACAACATGGATCACTGGAACAAGAGATAAATAAATAAATAAAAAATAAATCACCTTTGAACCAATTTACCCATCCAGTTATAGGGGGACCAGCAAGCAGTTTAATGTGGATTCTGAACCACGCTGCAACTGTGCATTTTTCACGTTAACAAACGTTGCCTGCATAAATACTAGCAAAACAGAAAACATTGTATTCACTCTCCTACAATATGCATACTTGGCTGTCTTAAATTCCCATCTGACATATGTAATTTTGCTATAAGAAACTCATCTACATCTAATATTGTATTTAAATGGCAAAAAAGCCTGTAATGTATGTTGCAGGACTCACACTGTAAGACTCATTTAGACACTAATTCAAAGAATTGAATATTGTGACAGTCCCTATTTTATACACTCCAATTACAATTACTTTGTGTGGTTGACAAACTGCAATGGCGTGAGGGGGTGGAGGGCAGTGTATTGAGCGTGTAGCAAGCAATGCTTCACAAAGTGCTCCATGTACCTACAAAACAGGAAACACAGCATGCGTGTGGTGCTCGAGAAAGAACTAAGATTGCATGGCATCTGCCCCCTACCACTTGACCCACTGTAACATGTCACAAAGCATTTTTCATTGGAAGTGTAGTTACCTTGTGTACACAAAAAAACCTGAATAACTTTAACTTTAGAATATCAATACACCACCATAACACAAGAAATAAACATGCAATTGACAAGGCATATTCCAGGATAGCATAGGTCCATAACAGCTATAAATATCTTGGTCTCATATTTTAACATACTAGTTAAAAATGCGCATTCAGTGACCCTGAATTTATTTAAGTGTAGTGATAAAATGGCTAAAAGGTAAAACTTTTTATAGAGCAGAAATTTGAAGAATGTGAACCTGGAGTTCTAAAGTGGGTCTGTACAGAAGTATAAATTGTAATGTTTTATAAGTTACCAGTGTGACATGTTGATTCGTTATGGTGTAGTAGGCTATATGCGGATAGAGTTTAACTATTTGTGTAATCACAGTGAAAACCCACTTTTACGCTTTTCAAGGGACTTCAAATAAATGGTGTAAAATACAGGAAAATGTGAAATGTGGGAAATAATGTTTTAAACTGTAAAAGTTATGTATGTGACGCCCTCTTGCATTTTCGCACTTTATATATGTAGATAATAAGCATTAAAATACTTGTCTGGGACTTATTTATTGTCTAAGAAAAGCTGCTGGTGTAACAGGAATTGATAACTGTCTGCGAAGTAGATACGTTTGACTCAACTTCACACATCACAATCATTATTTCTGGAAAGCCTGCAACTGTCATTCATTATTTAAATAATGAAACACCGCACCAGTTAAGTATTTTTCCTTGCTTAGCGTAACACGTTCCGAGAATTTTTTCTCGTTGTCAATTGAAAATATGTGCATAAGTATTTTGAGTGGTGTTTGCATTTGCCTTGTTCTGCATCTCTTGCACTGCACTCATCTTCTTGAGATTACCAGGTACTATGCCTCCTCAGTTACGTACAAAACCACACACACGCAAACTGTCACTCATATTGTCTGTCTGTGTAACGTCACAAAAAAATACACATGTAAATACTACACTTGAAGCAAGAATAAATTCTCGAGACACTTTGTTACACATTAAAAAATACATACTTTACGCGAAAAACATTTGAGCAACGCTAAGTGAGTGAGTTGTGTCAACTAGCGCTACAAGTGGCCCAACGTCGAAACGTGCTAAATATATAGTTTGATAAAATTGTCACGACGAACACAAAAATCGCAAAACTGCATATGCGTAGTAGATACAGCGTGGAAATTGTTGTGATTAGTCATGATAGGTTCCTTTAAGCAGCTGCCAGACTGTTTGATGAACATGCGCACAGAGCTGTAATCACGTATACGAGGTGCCTCTTCGCACTTACGGTTACTTGGAGTGTGCCCGTTTGGTGTACGAGGATTGGAACTTAGTGGCAACACTGCTGTGGAGACACTGTACAATGGAATCTACTATTGTCGCTGATAGGACAAGCCTGTCCCACGTCACCGGCGGCACATAATCAAGGGAAACACAGTCACTGGTGAGCAAGTGGTCTAACGTAATGGTGTCACTATGTTTTCAAAACAGGAACAACAGGGTTGGATCAAGAATGAATGTGCCAGGGGTCATGCAGCACGACAGTGTCATCAAGGTCTTACAGAGGTGTGCAGGGAATCGGCATTGCAAATACAGAACAGTGGCATGTTGGGTAAAAGCCTTCAACGAAGATCAGAAAACTGTGGCTGTCATGTGTCGGGTAGGTTAGCATCTCTGAAGTAGTAGTGCATGCTGTTGCCTTGTTAGTGGACTGTGATCGTGCCATACGATTCGTGAGCTCACCCATGAAACTGGATTAGCGCATGCGAACTGCTTCATATCCTGAAGAAACGCCTGCGCATGCGAAAAATTGCATCATGGTGGGTTCTGCATGACTCGACGGAAATGCAGTAATGGATGCTTTATGATGCTGCTCAGACGCACTATGAGTGCAAAGCAGAGGCTTTCTTATGCCACATCGTAACACTGGATGAGACATGGGCCACATCGTACGAGCCAAAACTGAAACGCCAAGCCAATGAATGGCATCATTATGGGTCGCCGTGAAAGTCGAAAGTGACTACACACACACACACACACACACACACACACACACACTCACACTCACACTCTGGTGATATCTGGGCCATTTTCTGTACTAATTTTAATAATCAACAGCCTCAGTTTCACCATTTACCTAGGTTTCAGTCGGGATAACCCAACCTTATTCAGAATAACAGTAACTACCGTTTGTCCATAGTGGACATCGTCAAGCTAAAACTACAAATCCATAAATTATCGTCAGACTATAAAACTTATCTAGAATTGCCTCGGCCACACTTAGCGACCGCTATGTGACAGCCATGAGTTCAAGTACAGCACTTATGGCTGCCACATTGCAGTCGCGAAGTGGGGCTGAGCCAGTTCCAGATAAGTTTTATAGTCTGACGATTTATGGATTTGTAGTTTTAGCTTGATGGTGTCCACTATGGACAAACGGTGGATACTGTTATTCTGAATAAGGTTGGGTTATCCCGACTGAAACCTAGGTAAATTCTAGGTAAACGGTGCAACTGAGGCCATTGATTATTAAAATTAAAATTATTAATAATATTTATATAGTTGCTGACAGGGCCGCAAAATGTTAGTCATTTTCTGTATGACAACTTCCAATTAGCTATCCTGAAAAACTGAGTCAGCATCCCTCTATAATAAGTGAGACATTGAGCTCAGAAAGAGGAAGGGGTGTTAGTATTGTGCTATGCATAGTTTGGGAGTAAGTTTTTCTATAAAAGAAAAAAAGAAGGGAAAAAGAACATGTTGTGAAGGTGTTACATGGAATGAACCCCTACTCTGTTTCAACTAAGTAATCCTTCAGTATGTAAAATGTATTGCCTAACAGGTACTTTTTAGCTGCCATTTTAAATAAGTGTATTTTTGCAATTTTTTTATGTCTGTTTCGGTAATTTATTGCCAAGGTTTATTCCTTGGTAGAAAATGTTGTTTTGAGTTTTATGTTTATTTTTTCTTGGTAAATGTAAGTTGAGTCTAGCTCTTGTTCCATGGTCATGGACAGAGCTGTTTGTGCAATAATTACCAATGTTATTTTTGGTGTGTACAACTGTCTGGTATATTTATTCACATGGAGCAGTTAAAATCCTAGCCATCTGGAGTTAGTGGGGGTACACTTCACGTGACGTGTATTTTGTTTGTGGCGTGTTTTTCAGTCATGTTGGAGCTATTGCATGTTGCACATTCGGCTATTTCAAGTTTACACTTCATTGTTAGTTGCTCTGCCTATCCACCACTATGCGCAGGAATCTAACCAGAAAGGGGGGCTAGAAGTGTTTAGGCAGTGGAAAGACCAGACACAGATTTCTACATCATCGTAGCTGTGCATGCGCACTATAGCGTGTTCTTAGCACTTGAAAGTAGCAGTCTACCAGCTGCTTAAACGAACCTGATGTCTTTATTTGAACGAACATACATACTCCCTTCAGTGAAGCCGAGTAGAGCTTCGCAGCGGAGGGAGATACGGTACCAAATGTTCCAACTTTTACCAGTTCAAATCCTGTGTGCCGTGGTGTCAAGAAACTTAACCACATAATGTTTGTGAGCACTACTTGATGGCCAGTATCATGCCAGCATCATTTTCTGTAATTTTTACTCCATGAACATTGTTTCGTAATGCAGAAATCACGAGAAAGTTATCAATGTGGCGACACAAAATCAGGTGCAAATTAACATTATAGACAAAGAAAATTTGACAGTAGAGGTAAAAAATGTTGTAAACATTGGGAAAACGTTAATTTCGGGAACATAAAACGGGGTTATACTGTACATGCTTCCCTACAGTGGAAACTCACATAAAACCTTCTTGTAACATACTCAATAGAGGATCCGTGTAAGAATACCTTAAGGCAGTAAATTCATATATACACTCCTGGAAATTGAAATAAGAACACCGTGAATTCACTGTCCCAGGAAGGGGAAACTTTATTGACACATTCCTGGGGTCAGATACATCACATGATCACACTGACAGAACCACAGGCACATAGACACAGGCAACAGAGCATGCACAATGTCGGCACTAGCACAGTGTATATCCACCTTTCGCAGCAATGCAGGCTGCTATTCTCCCATGGAGACGATCGTAGAGATGCTGGATGTAGTCCTGTGGAACGGCTTGCCATGCCATTTCCACCTGGCGCCTCAGTTGGACCAGCGTTCGTGCTGGACGTGCAGACCGCGTGAGACGACGCTTCATCCAGTCCCAAACATGCTCAATGGGGGACAGATCCGGAGATCTTGCTGGCCAGGGTAGTTGACTTACACCTTCTAGAGCACGTTGGGTGGCACGGGATACATGCGGACGTGCATTGTCCTGTTGGAACACCAAGTTCCCTTGCCGGTCTAGGAATGGTAGAACAATGGGTTCGATGACGGTTTGGATGTACCGTGCACTATTCAGTGTCCCCTCGACGATCACCAGTGGTGTACGGCCAGTGTAGGAGATCGCTCCCCACACCATGATGCCGGGTATTGGCCCTGTGTGCCTCGGTCGTATGCAGTCCTGATTGTGGTGATGAAGAAAATGGGACCATAATAACACTGGACGATCTCAGGAAAGAAATGATAAACTGTGAAGAAGAAAAGGAGGCAAACTTTTTTTAAGCCAAAGATAAAATTACAGTTGGAAACTATGTTCTGGTAGCTTTTGCAACAAAATGTAAGAAGGTTCATTTTATTGGCCATGTTACCAAAATCAGTGATTTAGGAGATCCAGAAGTGATTTTCCTCAGATGTAAAAATAAGACAAAGCATGGCACCACATTCTACTGGCCTGATAGAAGAGATGAGACGGAAGTTCCATCCTCTGACGTCATTCCAGTGCTGCCTGAGCCTACTTTGAGTCGCAGGGGAGACCTGACATTTAGTGTTACATTTTATTCATACAAGATTCAGTGACTAAATAACAGTTAGGGCCTAAGTGTTAATATAATAAGTTGAATTAGGGCACTTTAGTGTTAAACACAAATTGCCAACAACTTGAGTTCAATTACCATGAAAAATAATAGAAAGTGAACTTATAAAGTGAATTTTTCTTTTCTCTTGATACTAGATATTTTATTATTTTTGTTAAATTGCCTACTAAAGAAAAAATATTACTTTTGTAGAATTTAAACTAATAAATTACTGGCCTAAAACAAAAATAAATCATCTATGAAGCATTCTGTTTCAGTGTTTTATGGTTTAAGCTAACACTTATTTTTTAGTTTAGCCAACATTTTCTGTGTATTTCATAATATACAAAGAGGCGTGTGCAAAAAAGTTCATATCCTGAGTAAAAGTTAAGATATTTTAATAATTTAAAAATCCTCAAGTTCAGTAAAAATTGGGTAATCAGGTCACTTACCCCAAGTCTCTTTTACAATGCTCTGTATGGGTACAACAATGCGGGGTTACACTTGCCCCGAACCATGGGGCAAGTGTAACCTCACAACACAAAATTTTGAAAACAATTAATTGACCATATAATTTCTTTTTTCAAAAACAAAATGTAGATTGTTTAAAAGTCAATAAGTTAAACTTTAAGCATGAAAAATTTCAAAATCATATCTTCAATAACAAGTTGGCAATTTGGTGTCAAAGTTGAACTATGCCAAAATGTGGTTACACTTACCCCACTTCACCCTGTTAGGAACTATTTAACAGTGTAATGTTGCTTTTGTACTGCAAAGTCATTGAACTTCTTTGAGAAATTGACACGAACATCAATCTGGAGGTTTTTGATCTAACTTAGACTGGACCAGTATGGGAAGGACAATTGGCTGTCATCTTCTCCTCACATTCCTGGTGTTGATGGAAAGATAAAATCTGTTTCCTTCTTCGTGAACAAAATATAAGTGATGACTGTTAATTCTTGTGTATAATAAACACAAATTCAACATGATGTCAACTGCAGTTTCTATGTGATACCCTGATAGTTAGCAATGCACTTTGGTCATATTCTGAATTGTTGGTGTCACAGAACAGCTGCATTTGCAAATAAGTTACTGTTACTACCAGTGGAATAACTGAGATAGCATATGGCATATTATATTTTTGCTAGTAATCTTGGACAAAGTAACTACCTGTACAGCTCATTACTGAGCTGTCATTCACTATCTTTTCCTTCCTGCCAAATGAAGTTGCCAGCTGCCTTTGGCCTTACTGATAAACATTGTACAGATGCCTAATGACTTGACAAGCAAATGTATACATGAGATACTTTAAATACATTAACATTTGTGAAAATTGCAACATACAGAGAGATTGGCTTGAGAAACCTCAATTTGTAAAACAGTGTACTGTTAAGAAGTGTTTGAAATTGCAGAGGTGGCGTGTCCACTCCATCCTTAGCTCAGTGTTGTCAGTGTTATCTAAGCTAACTTTGTGAGGAGCTGTCCATCTGCCCTACTTCCAGTATTTTCATTGTTGTCAGAGTGAATGGCTTCAACATGGGCATGAGTTCAAATGGAGTGGGCTGACGTTCAGTGGCAAGTGAGCCTGTCATATTGTGACACTACATCATACAATTCACTGTATTGATGCATGTGTGTTACTAGCATATTCAGTTAAGAGTGTGTACTTACCCACACATTGCAACCACAGCATGGGATTACTGCCATGTCAGCTGCACATTTGTAACAGAACATGCAGCTTTATCCACAGCATTAGCCCAATTCTCCAGGAATATGTTAACACCTTGCTGACATACTGAGTGACACAGTGGGTTGTTTTCATATGATATGTGTTTCAATTGTCTTGTTGTGATTGCAGAATATGAAATGAGCAGTATAAAAGTGGCCCCAATCTGGTAGCCTGTAATGTTGAGCAGCCCAGTAGACAAGCACAAGATGTGGCTATTTTCTTGTCCTGCACATTGGCCTGACATGTTGCCCAGAGCACACGTCTGGGATATAGGCATTTGGAAACTGTTGATAGATGGTTGTGTCATGTAAAAACCTTGTGGAAGGAGATTCCTGAGAATCATAAAGTGTCCCCCTTCAGTTCCATGCCACAGGGCCTTTAGAGGTTCTAATTCCAGGGCACAAGAACTTCACACAATAGTGAATTCTCAGTAACAGATCATTTCCGGTTTTGTAAATCTATTGGTTAGTGTACTGTCATGTAACTAATATATGCTCTGAAGTTCAGTACAGTTATTTGTGGTGTTCTTGGCATTGCAGTTTTAATCAACATTGTATTTTCCATGTATGAGTATAGTTTACACATAGTCAATGCTGTTGTTTATTGTTCTATCTAGCATAGCACAGCTGAGTGAGGAGTACTTCACGGACGACGCAAGTGACTACGGGGCTTCACCGATGCCAAAAATTCCAAATGGTAAGACAACAAAATTTTAGGGTGTATGCCTTTTTCTCTAATGTAATATTGGGATAAATATTAATTTGCAAAAACAAATGCACATTTATACAAACTATTGAGAGACTCGTTTATATTGGGTTGTCCCCTGTTATCAAGGCATGTTACACATTAACTGGCATCTCTGTTCAGGTACACTACATGAACATAATGATATTTTTATGTTGCCTTCACTATATCTCCTCTCAAAGCTACCCATTCCACTTCTATTGATCACCCTCCTCCCCACACTTGTTAGTTGTTGCTTAATGCCACCTTTGAAACTCTCATCAACCACACCTTGCTAATTCACAAACTAGGTAAGTATGAGACAGAGGGCAGTGTGCTACAGCGGTTTACATCATACCTATGTAACAGAATGCAAAGAGGAATGGCATCCTCGAATGCAACAAATTATCATTCAGAACTCAGATCAGTGACAGAAGGTGTTTCTCAAAGCTCTGTTCTCAGTCCAGTTCCTTTCCTGTTCTTGTTAATGATTTGCCCATCAGTGTCAATACCCCATCAGTTTTGTTAGCAGATGATGTGTCTGTACTAATTGAAAATCGAGAGTCGGGGAAAAAAATCAATGACTGCAACATTAATACACTTGCTAGGTTAGAAACAAGGTTGCATCTAAACACTTTAACTCTGTAAAAACACACACAGTACAATTCAGAACCCAACATTCAGAATTTCAGGAAAAGTAAATTGTAAAAAGGACATAGGAGAGGAAATGTTCGGATTTCTGTGACTAAATATAGACATGAATCGGGTAAATTATGCGGCTTTGCATTTGCAGTGCAAGTATTATCCAGTGCCTCTGATGTGGACACACAGAAAATTGCATACCACAGTTATTTTAAATCCATAATCAGATATGGCATTGTTTCCTGGAGAAGTACTAGAAACATATCATGAATACTGAAACTCCAGAAACACATAATAGAAAAGTGTGCTTCACATCAGAATTTTTGAAGTATCAGTCTCCAAGCGAGATTTGAACATCTCTGATCAGCACAGAGTGGACAATCTTCTGACAGAGTGAAAGGAAAGACAGCATGTTCTTATACTAATTTTTGTGCTGACAGATGTATAGTTGCACTCTCTTGAATGAAGTTACACTACATTTATCACACTGTGTGTGACTAGCAGTAGTTCCTACTGTACCGTGGACAATACTTCCTTTAGTGGTGATGCTGTGTCTGTCATGAAACATGCAATAAATTTGCTACTTTGTGTACTCTGGTCCAGTGCATTACGTCATGAAAATGTGGCCATTACTCAATGCGCTGCCCATCATGTTGTACCTGGATTGCAGTACCAAAATGATTACAGTGCAGGATGTGCAGTGTCATTACTGTGCAATTCCAACAGTGAAAACCAAGTGCACTGACAATTCACACCTTTTACCTACAGATAGAACCAGCCTAACTATGCCCTACAGTGGAAGCCAACAATGAATCTACTCTTGGTCTTTGAGGGCAATGCTACCGCAGATGGTTCTTTTAACCAACAACATTTGCAACATAATTGTAATGCTACTTCCACAGCTCATACACCACATAGGGCATACAAGCACCTGCTTACTGCGGTGTCACAACCTGTTGTGTATCATGAATAATTGGTAGCAATATTGCCTCCTCTATTGTGCAATGCTGCAATTACCTGTCATCACCACCTCTGAGGTTCACCCTGCACCTCGAGCTAAGACAATTTGATCCCAATCACTTGTCTTTGTGGTTTGTGACAGTGAACAGCATTTTTGAAGCAAAGGGAATTTTAGTTGATGATTCTAAATACACTAACCTATGCTGCCATCTGCTGGGACAGGCAGAACTAATCAGTGAGTTTATCCTGTTGCTGCCACCTACAAACAAGTGCAGCATAGCGAAGACAGTTCTCCTGTGGAGACTTTCTCGAACCCTGAAATAACCGCTACAGGAGATTGTCTATCAACAGTATCTCCATGACAACGTGCCTTCACAACTTTGGCATCACCTCCGCACAACTGTTGATCATACTCTCATGCCAGATATGATCTTATGGCTGCTGTAGATCTTCAAGTTACCAACAGTGTTGCACAGGGTGATGATTGCATATGAATCTGAACGTCTAGGAAAAGACTCGTGTTGGCAGATCAAGTGCCCTCAGTGATAGGCCACTAACATCTATTAGACAGACAGATGGATGCCACCCTGCATATTATGCGCCAAGGACATCTCGCATGCCACCCATTCCCAGGTGAACCAGCTTGATGTAACACAACGGTGATGTCCCTTTGTCTCAGCAGCTGACTGTGTGCCATCACATGCCACCTAACCTGCACTACTAACCAATAAAACAGGTACTGTTACAGCCAGACCACAGCAGTTGATATGCTGGTTCCACAGTAAATTTCGATACGATTCTAGCAGATGTCTTGCTCCTTGCAAGTTCCCAAACATCAATGGACAGAAAAAGGTGCTTCATCATGCTCCAGTGAGCAAAGTTGCTTACCTCATTTGCACATAGTGCGAACTCCACGTCACCTCCATGATGGGCACACAAGGAAGCCTCTTTATTCCCCACCTCATTACACAACAGTATGGGTTCTGACATCACCTCATTCCCAAATGGGGAGCATTGGAAACTTCAAATTGACATCATCACTCTTGCTTCACTGAGTGAACAACATGCAGTTACCAGTCTACGGAACTACTACATGCACTGTTCATGTGTTGATGAACATACCTTGACTTTCTACATAACTGGTGTCTGTAAACCAATCATTGGCATGGACTTTATAGAGTTTTCCAGTGCTCACCTGACATCGTACAAATGCCATTGATGCTTTATGCTGCTGCGAATCACATAAAGGGACTTTCCACTCTGACCATGCTACTGGGACGGCTTCACCTGAACACCTCACCACTAACGACTCCTCTTCTGATGCACTCAGCAAGTGTGCCCAGTTGTTAGATGACATTCTCACTGCCCATCAGTGCACCACCTCCAACCACGACTCCTACACTCAGCCACATTCCACACACAGCAGTCACCTCACCACAGTGCATGCCAATAGTGGCCATCAACAATCACAAAGTTCGTACAGCACACTGTGCAATGTTCGTAAACAGTGAAACAGACCCGCCCAATTCCTGAACTCGGGCTCATATGCATGCAGCGTGAGAAGGAACTATGCAGTGAATTGTGTCCATTGATGGTCTTCCTGTTCACCACAAATCTTGACATTTGAGATCTGAAAACCTGCAGACTACTAAGAACACAGTATAGGATCTTCAGGAAGTGGGCATCGTCCGACCATATGTCAGCCTGTGAGCTTCCCACATTTAGCTCATATCTAAGAAACAGGATTCCTTCAGACTTTATGGGGACTATAGAGTGCTCAGCTCTAGAACAGTTCATGATAGTTTCCCTATTCCTAACATCCAGAACTTTATGCACATTGTTGCTGCCACAATGGTATTCAGTGTTATCGAGTGTAAGCAGGCATATTTACAAATACCAATGCGCCCAGGTGACATCCTGAAAACAGTCATCTTCAGTCCATTTGAACTGTAAGAATATCTCTTCATGCTGTACGGACTAAAGGATGCCACACAAATGTGACAATGTTTTGTTCACAGACTACACCAGCAATTTTCATATTACTACACATATTTCAATGATAAACTCATATCCTCCAGCATCCATGATGAGGATTCACATCATCTACAAGAAGTTCTAGCTGCACTACAATAAGACTGTGTTGTAATTAATGAAACAGTCTGAACCTCAGCAGCTGGAGATGATGATTTGAGGCCATACACTCAACACTTGGATGTGGTGAAAAACTTCCACTTCCAAAAACTTTCAATGACCTGTGTTGATTCCTTTGAATCCTTAACTACCAATGGTGACATCTTTTCCATGCAACAACATTGCATTCTTCTCTCATGAATTCTTTGGCTGACAAAGATAAGCACAGGGAAAAAGGAAGTCAAGTGGACTGCGAAATTGACAGAAGCTTTCAATTGGGTGAAGAACTGTTTAGTATGAGCTCTTATTTTGAAATACGCTCATCCTGGTGCACAACTCTCACTCATGACTGACAGAAGTGGGCAGTGCTTCAGAAGGTGGTAGGTGGAGTGCCCCAAACACTTTGGTTCTTTGCAAAGAAACTATTTTCCTCACAGTCTAAGTGGTCAGCTTTTGTTAGAGAACTCCTTGCTGTATACGTGTCAGTCAGATGCTTTGAAGAGGTCTGCCAAGTGACCATGTACACAGATCACAAACTGCTGGTGGATGCCATCAAGAAACCATCTCAGGACACCGGCCTATGCTGACAACAGACATCTAGACCTTATTGCACAGCACTTCATAGACATGCACCACATCCATGTTGGGTCTTCATATGGGCCAGTATCAAATAAGACTGTCATCACTGGGCACAAAGCCGGCTTGCATGCCAATGTAGTAAGAGAGGCTGACAAGCATAGCCTCACCTTGGATGCTTCCCCATGCCTAAGACTCCGTTTCAGAATGTCCACATCAACATCGTCAGACCCCTGACAGTCACAAGGATTTTATTGCCACCTATCAGTGCCTGACAGGATGTCATGATGGGTAGAAGCTGTAATCATCTGTGACATCACAGCTGATCATGCACTCGTTGTGGTTTGAATTGCGTCCTTTGCCATACCCAAACTAGTACCTACTGCTCAGGGCTGTCAACTAGAATTGTACCTCTTCAACACCCTGTGTTGCCTCTGTGGGGGTCACTCACATGTGTACTATCACATATAATCCACAAAGTAATGGCCTTGTTGGGAGGTGGCACAGGACCATGTAAGTGGTCCTGATATGTCGCAGCAGTTCCTGGGCCAAGGCACTCCTGTGGGCCCTGCTCGGCATTCAGTCAGTTTACAAGAATGACCTACAAGCATTGCAGGCAGAGTTGTTCAACAGAGAGCTACTGGTCTTGTGTGCACACTTCACACAGCCTGTGGACATGACAAGTCAGATGTACTTACCTATGCTAGCGCATCATTTTCAGCAGCATGTCTGGGACTTTGACATTCTGCCTCCCTCATCTCATTCAATCCAAAAGTGTTTATATGCAAGAATCTTGTCTCCTGCAACTTTGTAATGACGTGAGATGATTTTGTACAAGCAGTTCAGCAGCCTCTTATTCAGGCCCAAACAGGGTGCTTAAATGTGGTTCAAAGAAATTTAACACCCTAGTGCATGGCAAACCTACGACCGTCTCACTCACCCAACTTAAACCCACTTGGGTACTCCAGGATAAATCCGCCTCCACTCAACCAGCTGTCAACACACTGATTAATGAGAATGATGACCAACACTCATCACTCACATCTACCCCACCCTTGGATACACCCAGAGATATCCAGGACTTCGATGAGCTTCCACCATGACTGCCTCCTTCCATTGCACCATCTGAGTTGCAATACAGCCATGTCAGATACACCCCACACTTTGTACAACATCACAAAGCCATACAGAACCATGAGAAATGGCTCATTTGTGCTTCAGACGCTTGCCTGCCCCAGCACTCTGTCACGCACATCTGCGCATCACTTCTCTGAGAAACAGTCCAGTCATGCCTCACTCAGTGCCCACCACAATACAGATGATAAAGTGCATCTGTGTATGCCGACACACACTTGCCACAGTGCTCTGTACTCCTAGCAGAAAGCTCTGTGGGGATATTGACCTCTACATGAGAGTTGAACGTCTCTGCCCAGCACGGAGTGGACAAACTTTGGACCCGGTGAAAGACAGTACGTTCTAGAACAGGGCTTCACAACATACGTGCTCGCGGAGCAAGTTGTGAGCAGCAAGGCACGAGCACGGAGCAGCGCGAGCATGCTACCCCCACTACCGGACCAGAGCAGAGAGTGGGGAGAGTCACGTGGGGCACACAACAGCTGCCGCCAGTCAATGTAAATCCACTGCCACCTGCAGGGATATCACTCACGAATTATTACTGCGACAAATGAAACAAATGAAGGATAATGTACACGTGCCACATAATTTTATTAGCTTAGTGTATGCTTCTACATTCGTATTAATTTGTGAACTGTTACACAATAAAAGGTGTCACTGAAGTGTGGGGTTCTCGGTTATCTTGTACTTTTTGCCCTTTACAATTGCGTCTATGTTCGGAGTAATTATGCTTGTGCATTGTAAGCGCAGCGTGCAGTATAAATTTCGATCAGACAATGCGTTTCTCAGGCGCGTCTTGTTACATTTCATTGCAGAGAACAGTTGTTCACAAACATACGTGGAACCGATCATTGATATTATTGTAGCCGCCAGTTTGTGCAAACGAGGAAATCTATCCTGAGGAAAGCCTCTGTAGAATTCCAAAATGTTTTTCTTGTTCTGAAATTTGTCTCTGTATTCTCTGTCACACTGCAGGTCAATAATTTCTAGTTGCAGCTCAGGACAAATCTCTTCAATATTCGCTGAATATGGAGAGGAGAACAGATCAAAATCACTGTCTAATGCTGTCAGATCTTGAAAGTGTTGATCAAATTCTTCCTTAAGGGCATGTGAATAACGTTCAGTGTTTGTGAACATCTTGCATGGATGATAATGTAGGAAAATGAGCTAGATTTCCTGTTTCCAGCTGACTCACCCAAAGTGTCAATTTCATTTTAAAAGCTCGTATTCGATCTATGAAATGAGTAATTAGCAGATCTTTACCTTGTAGTGAAATGTTCAAAAGATTCAGATGGCTAATTAAATCTGCTAAGAACGCGAGATCACATTTCCATGAAGGCTCTTTCAATTCAGGAACACGCATATTATTTATTTCCATGAACATATTTATCTCGTCTAATAGGCAAAAAAATCGATTTAATAATTCGCCACGACTAAGCCAGCGGACGGACCTCGCTGTAATAAGGCAGGCTACCATACTGGCTTTCTACATACTCAAGAAAGCTTTTAAATTGCCTGTGTTGTAGCCCATGCTTCCTTATATAATTGGTTGTACGAAAAACATCACTCATCACATTTTTTAGAGTGATACTCTTTGCACATAAGTTTTCCTGGTGGATCAGCCAGTGAACGCCACATGTTTCATTCGGCACGGTCAGTTTTTGCATTTTCTCCTTCAACAGCGCGACGAAACCTGATTTTTTTTTTTTTTTTTTTTTTTTTTTTTTTTTTTTTTTTTTTTTTTTTTTTCCCTGTCATCGCTGGTGCACCGTCTGTAGACACTGAAACTAAAGAATTCCATGACAATCCTATATTTTCAACACTTTCTTCAACACTACTTAAAATATCACCTCCGGTTGTAGTGTTCTTCATGGCTACTACATCGAGGAGCTCCTCCCTCACCTGAAGATCTCTATTAACACCTCTAATAAATATGGTAAGCTGCGCTGTTCCTGTGATATCAACACTTTCATCCAGAGATAGAGAATACGCCATAAAATCTTTAAGGATATTTGCAAGCTGGCTCTGGATGTCGTCTGCCATGTCCTGTATGCGACGCATAATGGTCATGTTAGATAATGGCACAATCCGAAACAGTTCAACTTGAGATGGACACAAATGTTCCACGGCAACTACCAAACATTCTTTTATTAAATCGCCATCAGTGATGGGGAGCAGGGATTTTGCTAAAAGCAAAGCAATTTTGTAACTCACTCTGAGAGCTGCCTCAGTTGATTTTTCTTCGTCATCCAGATCTTCTTCGGATAGCTTCCTTTTAAGTTTAATAACTTCCTGTGCACGATCTGGTCCATCACATTTTCCACTTCCGTAGTCTTTCGCGTGCTACGACATATAATGTCACTGCAAATTAAATTTCCTAAAAGAATTCAGCGTTTTGTGACATACTAAACATATTGCAACATCATCTTTTTCTGTAAACAGATACAGTTCCTCCCAATGGGGGATGAACTGTGAAAGCATGGTTGGGGTTACACAACGGCGACTTGACATGATTCTCAACCAGCGAAGTGACTGTTAGAGCTGATTGTAGTGCTTTAAATGTTACACAGTCAGCACAAATTCAATAGGCACGCTGCGGCCCTATCCAAACGTGCGCGCGCGTTTCCCCTCCCTCCCTACTCCGCGACCTTGCACCTACTCGCGAGCACGTGCCTGAGCAGACGCGAGTACTCGCACTCAAAACCGGCCAGTTGATAAGCCATGTTCTAGAATAATGTTAAAGATGTATGTATGTATGTATGTATGTATGTGTAGTTGCTCTCATAAATGAAGCGTATGATTGGAAATAGTTCCTACCACACTCTGGACAACTATTCCTACAAAGTGATTCATATCAGCTTTTATTTAAAATACTATTTAATAGTACTCTCCCTCTACATGTATGAAATGATGTTAGTATATAGCAATCCAGAATTATTCACAGAAAATGATTGTTATCATTTGCATGACATGGGGAATAAAGATAATTTTAAGCTTAATGTCCATCATTTAAAATTACATCCTCAGAATCCCCAATATATGGGAATGAAAATCTTAAACGGGCCGAAAGATACAAACATTATGGGCATTAGCTAGGTCTACTGAAAAAGAATCAACTCACAATACTGTACAGGTTTTCCGTTAAAACCAACTGCAAGAAAGAAAATGTTGCACTGTGTGATGCAAATGTGTGTTTAGTTTTGTTTGTCACAGTTAATTTTACTGAGATGGCAGGGCATTAAAAATATTAGACAAATTGCTTTTTCATGTCTGTGCTTTCTCCTTACACCAAAGAATGGAAAATAACAATATTATGAGGAGGACAGTTGCTGCTCACCACGTAACAGAGATGCTGAGTCGCAGGTAGGCACAATAAAAAGCCTCTCACAATTAAAGCTTTTGGCCATTGGCCTTTGTCAACAATACACACACATACACACACTCGGGCAAACACAACTCACACAGGACTGCAGTCTGACAGCTGGAACTGGTTTCAGTTGCCTGAGACTGCAGTGGTGCAGGTGCGTGAGTGTGCGCTCTCGGATGTGTGTTTATTGTTGACGAAGGCCAATGGCCAAAAGCTTTAACTGTGAGAGCCTTGTTGTTGTGCCTATATGTGACACAGCATCTCCACTATATGGTGAGTAGCAACTTTCTCCATACATATAATTAAAAAAAGATATTAACTTAAGAGTTCTGTGCCATCTTAGTAGCTTCAGTTGTATGTAAGTGAAATGTATTATAAGTTTTTGACATGTCTCTTGTACTGTAATCTGATGATTTATAAGTGTATATTATGATATGATTAATCATTATTCCCTTTCTGGTTGTTTCAGCAGGAAGTGTGTTGAATAATAATAATAAATTTGTTGAACAGTTAAAAATTCTGTATAGATTTATTCATGCTTAAGTGAAATATGCTTGGGACTGTTATCGTGGTGGTAAGTGAAGATTATTATATTGTGAAAACAAAATAACAGCTGTTGTGGATATATAGTTGATTTCACTATAGTTACTTTTTGAAAATTTGTGCTGGTGTAAGTGAGGATTATTATGCTCTTAAACAGTGAAAGTCAAGCAGGGTTTCAGAATGGTGACTTGCAGGTTGTCATTGATGCTCCACTATTGTGATGTTCTCCACTGAAATATTAAACAAAAATTCAGGACCCTTTTTGTCGCTTTCTCTGTGATCTAGCATTTAGAGAGCACTTCCCAGAAAGCAGTAACTTTCAGTAATGATTTTTCTTGAAGCAATGCTGGAGAGTGTGTACAAATCTTCACTTCTTTGATAGAAATTTTGAGACTGTATCTTCGCCTCTGCTTTTGATGAAGAACACAGGGATTTTTTTCCAGTGGAGACGATGGCTTGCAAAACAACTGTTAGTCAATTGCACATCAGGCATCCATCAGAAATTTCTGGAGACACTGCTCAGGACCATGTGAAATGGTGGAAAGGACTTGACTGAGTCACCAAATACAGTAAGTGGGATGAAACAATGTTTGGCAAATGTGTACTTTTACTCGCACAGCACAGCCCAGCAGTGTTTTGAGAACAATGCAGAGAAGCTCAGTAGCAGGGCAAATTCTAGGCTGAACTGAAGGAAATGTTTGGTGACAATCAGCAGCAAGTCTGCTTATTGGAAAAACAATTGAATAACAGAGCCCATTGTCATGGGAAAGCAATGTAGATATACATGCAGAATGTTTTTGGCCCTGTATCACACCATGCATATGAATGTCAGAAGCTAACAAAATCTCACACTTGATGCAAGCAGTCGTAGAATAGATGTACGACAGAGGAATTCACCAAGTGGTGCCAGCAAATCATGGAAATGCAACAGAAAAATATCAAATGAAAGAGTATGACTGACTGCCAAATGTATAGCAGCTGTGGGAGACCACCATGAGCTCATCTCTCTCTCACGCCAGGCAGTAGGGGAAGAGAAAGCAGTGTACAGCAGCCAGAAATGTCAGCTCGATACATCAGGAGGTAATAAATAATGTCTAAGAAGAGGTTTATTGATCTTCAACACCAGTATCTACCATTAGTCAAATGCACCATGAAGTACACACTTGGCCTACTCAAACTTAGGCCACAATGGTCAAATGATAACCCAGCATCTGACTGACTCCTCCACCAGGTACAACGCCCCCCAGAAAATATAGTGAACATGGAGAACAACATTCCAAAACATTTTCCCCGTGAGCACCCTGGACAGGTTGTACCCTACTGCAGAGAGAGAGAATGAGTGTTGACAAATATTATGCCACAAAATGTCATCTAATGCAACAGTCGTAATTACGTTAGTCAACTGCAGGCAATTGTAGTCAACCTGTGGGATGAAGCCAATTACCATATCCTGGACAGGGTCACTCCCAAAGATGCTGTGGCTGTTACCCGTCACTGTACAAATGTACCAGCTGTTTATTCAGGAAAACTGAAAAAGGTGAAGCCAGCACTAATGAAAATACCCCATGGATTACAGTCACCATTAGGAAATCTCATTGACAGCCAATCAGTCTGGGGGCTAGTCAATTCAGGGGCGTCATTTTCCATTATGCCAGATACTTATAATTGTCAGCTAAATGGAAAGTTTTCAAAAATCCGCTCAGCTGACAGCAACATGTATTGCAAGAATAATTATCAATGGCAGAATGCAGACCATTGAATTTTCATTTTAACAGACTGTAGCCATAATGTTAAGTGTAATGGGACTTCTTGCAGCCATCACAAGCAGTTTGACTGTGAAAGATAAGAGCTCCAAATTGACAAAGCTATTCCAACAGGCATAGGTAACATGTTGCTCTGGGCGATTGTTTGCCATTGAAGATGATGTACCACTGTCATCAATAACGTGAGTTCCAGTCTTCAATTGATATGCTCAGTTCAACTATGAAGATTTTGTTAATTCTAACAGCTACTCAGGTGCTCAAAAGAAATCTGCATGCCAGTGACAGTCCTAAACATTTCTGGTGGTCAAGACCTTTTGATCACTAGTTGTCACGAGTAGTAACAACTCATCCCTAAAGATACTTGCATATGTACAGCTGAACCAGTCAAGGAAGGGCAGCTTAGCATCAACGACAGAGTCATGCATGGCTACCACCATATGCAGTACAGGTGTGGAAGTTACTATCAAACAGCAAATAGGATCTGATTTGACCGAAGAACAACAAAGTGTGTTAGCTGTCTTGCATCAATTTTTGGATGCTTTCAAATGAGGTGTGGAGAAAAGGTAGGCCAGAACTAAGGATCATCCTTTAATTAGCCAGAACTTGTGTAAGGTGTCGCTGGCTGAACAAAAGATAATCCATCTGGGAGGGAGTAGAGAAGATGCTGTAAGATGATGCCATTGAAGCTTCAGTATGTCCTTGGTCCTCTCTGGCATTTGTTGTAGAGGAGGACAATACATGGCAGTTCTGCAGCAACTACTGACAAAACACACTCTTGAAGAAAGACGTCTATCCATTGCTGTGCATTCATTAGACCCTCAACTGATTAAAAGGAGCCCAGTATTTCTTAACCATGGGCGTGCAGGCAGGCTACTGGAAAATCAAGATTGACAAGGCTGACCAGAAAAGACTAATTTCATAATTCCTCATGGCCTCTATGACTTCAAGTTAGTCCGTTTGCTCTGTGTAACACTCCAGCCACCTTCCACCAACCTGCTTCAATGTCTTAAATGGACAACTTGGCTTTGTGACATTGTCATATTTTCGAAGATATTTGAAGAATGACTAAGCTGCCTGACAACCTTGTTGATCTATGTTCAGACTGCAGGTCTCTGTCTGAATACAGACAAGTGCCTCTTCATCACTCAAGAAATAAAAACTTGGTGCCACTAGTGAATGGTGATGGAGGCATTCCCTATACAGAGAAAATAAGAGCAGTCACAGATTTTCTGACTCCTTAGAATATTTGTGATGTGAGAGATTTTCTCAGAATGTGCTCATACTACTGGTGATTCACAAAGATTCTGTATTAAGGCACGTCCCTTGCAGCCAGCACAGCATCAGTGACAGCATAGCCGGTGAGTTTGACAGTGCGAACTGTACCACAGGCTCAACAACTTGAAACCGATTTGCAAGCATGCTCTACCTAATACGTTCCAAAACTCCGCACATAAAGACGAGTTTTTCACTGGGCTTATACATTGGGTTCTGTTGGTGATAGAAAAGTAGGTTCAAGTGCTTCGGATAGCCCTTGGGCTAGTGACCATTTGTGTATCCAACAGAAGGATCATCTTAGTGTAACTATCCTACAGTACAGTGTCAGAGTTTGAATATTACACACTTTCTCCAGCTTAGGCAAATGAAGCAAATCGGTTGGGTCTTAAAACCGATCTCGAACGAACTACAGAATTTTCTTTATCTTTATCTGTTTCCGAGAAAGCAGCATTCTACGTGCTGACTGTTCCTGGTGTATATGGTATTGAAGTCTTGTGGGGAAAATCATGAAATAATAATGACCACTAACTTCACTGTCACTATGTTGCTATATTAAAACAGCTACACTCAAAATTAAAAAATATGATCACACATGTGTTAGTCTAGCTAATCAATATTTTAACAGTCATACCATAAAGTGAGGCTGGTTAAGTTTGAAAAGTGAAAATTGCATATACGAGGGCGGTTCAGAAAGTAACCTCCGATTGGTCACAGTGCGGGTTGTGGGGGGAGTAGCGACGCCATCTGTGCGTTCACGCACTCAACAGGTCAGTCGGCATCAAGCCGTGGTCGAGTGAACGTCGTACCTGCGCTAGTTTAGTTTTTGTGGCAGTTTGAAATGTGTGCTGCAATAGAAAATCCCGCCAAATGTGAAGTGCGTGCTGTCATAAGGTTTTTTACAGCCAAAGGATATTCTGCAGCAGCTATTCATCGTGAGCTTTGTGCCGTGTACGGACCAAGAGTTATGAGTGAAGGAGTTGTCCGTGAATGGGTACGTTTATTTGAAAGTGGACGAGAAAACGTTCATGATGAAGAGAGGAGTGGTAGACCATCATTGGTGACTGACGAACTCGTTCAGACAGTTGATGCAAAAGTTCGTGAAAATCGACGTTTCTCAATGTCGGAGTTGTCTACTGATTTTCCACAGATTTCTAAGACTCTCTTGTACGAGATAGTGACAGCAAGATTGGGTTACCGTAAGTTCTGTGCACGATGGGTGCCCAAAATTCTTACCGACCACCACAAAACTCAAAGAATGGCCTCTGCATTAGACTTTCTGTCATGTTATGAGGACGAAGGAGAACCATTGTTAAACAGAATCGTGACCGGTGACGAAACCTGGATTAAGTACGTGAACCTTGAGACAAAAGAACAATCAAAGATGTGGGCACATTCAAATTCGCCTACCAAACCAAGAAAAGCATCGCAAGATTTTTCTGCCAGAAAACTGATGGCAACGGTGTTTTGGGATGCCAAAGGGGTGTTGTTGGTTGAATTCATGGAACGTGGTACGACCATTAATCAAGACGTGTACTGTGAAACAATAAAAAAGTTACGACGGGCTATACAGAACAAACGCCGTGGTATGCTGACTTCCGGTATCGTTTTTTTGCACGATAACGCCCGTCCTCACTCTGCTCGCAGAACAACGGCCCTTCTTGAGTCCTTCAAGTGGGACGTTATCAACCATCCACCTTATAGCCCAGACCTGGCGCCAAATGATTATCACCTCTTCATGCATTTGAAGAAATGGCTCGGGTCACAGCGGTTTGATGACGACGAAGAGCTCAAAGATGCGGTCACAGGCTGGCTCCAGGCACAAGCGGGTGATTTTTATGCAGAAGGAATTTCAAAGCTTGTGAAGAGATACGATAAGTGCCTCAATCGCTATGGAGACTATGTAGAAAAATAGTGCAAAGATGTAGTTGTAAGATGTATATATTAAAATATTTTTATTTAACTTGGTGTATTTTTTAAAATCAACCGGAGGTTACTTTCTGAACGGCCCTCGTATTATTTGATGTAAGTGCAAAAGTTATTTCCAGGTGAAGTACAGTGGTTCATTTGCAGGTATTCCAGGGAAAGTCTTCCATGATTGTGTCCATGGATCAATGTGGCTGCATCCACTGTGTGTCAAACTTGTTGACACACTTGAGTTCCAGAGGCTTCGTAACATAAAACAGTTGGGCCTCGCATATCTAGTGTACCCAGGTGCAGGCCACAATCGTTTTGAACATTCCCTTGGGTAAGTTCCAAGCAGCTGCAGCAGTAGATGAAAGGTTAAAATACAGAAAGCACTGTTTTTAACTTTATTATTTTATGTTCAATGTGCATTATAAATTTTTTAGGTTACCTTCGTTACACAAAGTGGGTGTACTGAACACATACTGATAGTATAGTTAAACATCTATTACCAATATTCTAGAGTGTTCTGTTGATCTTTCAGTGTCTGGTCATCTAGCAGAATATCAGTAATATACGAGGGGAAACCCAAAAGTAACCGGAATCGTAATGCTGCACATCGTGTACTTGTAGTAGCAGGTTGCGCCGCCAGAGGGTTGCAGTAAGAGCTCTGCTGAGTCATTCTGTCATGCGGCATCACCCAACAGTGAGAAGTGTGGTTTCTTTGGCAGTTCTTTTAGTGTGCGTACAGTGCAGACGTGACACGAGGAAATGGCTAGTTCTTATGGACAACGTGCGGCAGTGAAGTTTTGTTTCTTGCTCAGCAAAAACGCAGCAGAAACTGTTACGATGATTCAGACAGCCTACAAAGACCATGCTCTTAGTAAAATGCAAGTGTATGAATGGCTTTCTCGATTTAAAAGGGGAGAAATAGTGGTTGAAGATCAGCCCAATTCCAGTCGACCTTCAACTGCTCGAAATGAAGACAACATCAACATAATCCGTGATCTCATCAGTGAAGATCAACACAGGACAATCGACCAACTCGAGAACTTGTCCAGGTTGTCCTGGAGCTCAATTCAGTGCATCTTGACCATCGATTTTGGGATGCGAAGAGTGGCAGCAAAATTTGTGCCGAAGCTTCTTACTGGCGATCAAGGGGATCGTCGCGTTCAAGCCTGTCTCGAAATAATGGATGCGTTCAAAGATGATCCACATTTTTTCAACAAAATCATTACAGGTGATGAGTTGTGGTGCTATGAGTACGATTCAGAAAGTAAACAACAGTCATCACAATGGAAGTCACCTGGCTCACCTCGACCAAAAAAAGCTCGACAAGTGAAATCGAATGTGGAAACAATGTTGATCTGGCTTTTTTTTTTTTTTTTTTTTTTTTTTTTTTTTTTTACGTCAAAGGGACCGTACACTCTGAATTTGTCCCTGAAAACCAGACAGTAAAGCAACAATTCTATTTGGAGGTTATGAAATGGCTTTGCAAAAATTTGTCGTGAAAACATCCAGCTTTGTGGAATTCTGACGTGTGGTTCCTGCATCACGACAACGTTCCCCCGCACACGGCTCTTAGCATTCACCAGTTTTTGGCCTCAACAAAGACTACCACTTTGACCCATATGCCCTGTTCACCAGATTTAGCACCCTAGGACTTCTTCCTATGCCAGAGGATGAAAAGAGACTTGAGAGGGAAGCGTTTTGCGGATGTGGAAGATGTGAAACACAATGTCATGAAAGTGCTAGCAGGTATCAAAGAGGACGAATTTAAAAGGTGCTTTGGACACTGGAATGAATGTGTGGAAAAGTGTATTAATGCTAATGGAGAGTACTTTGAAGGAGATGAAGGTTGTATTTGAAAACAATAAAGTATATGCTTTCTAGAAAGAAATTCCGGTTATTTTTGGGTCCCCCCCCCCCCCCCCTCGTATCTTACCGTAAATATTTCTTTATGACAATTTGAATTAGAGTAGATTGTTACTCACCAAGTGGAGGTTGTGTTGACCAACAGATAGGCACATTTACACATTTAATACTAGAAACCCCCCCCACACACACATACACCAGTGGGGGATTGGGGGGGTGGGGGTGGGGGGGGGGAGATCGGAGATTGGAGGAGGAGGAGGAGGAGGAGAAGGAGAAAAGGTGGTGTCCATGGGAATGACCAAGAGAACATGACCATTTATACCGAGATACAGTTTGTTAGCAGTCATGAGCTCTTTTGAAAGCTGCACTGGGTTGCACATATATTCATAGACTATATGGTTGCTTTCAGTGGTGGCTCTGCCTTTGATGGGGTAGGAAATGGCTGACAGGACTGGAGTAGTGAGAGGATGTAAAAGACAGGTCTTGCATTTAGTCTTTTACTGGGACATAAGCCATGGGGCATGGTTGGGAACAGAGCTGGAATATGGTCAAACAAGGATGTTGTGTGGTGTGAGTGGGTGGTGGAATAGCAGTGCAGAAGGGGTTGAGCAGATAGTAGGGAGGATATTTCTTATTTCAAGGAATGACAACAGGTAATGGAAAAGTCCTGGGTGGTACCGAGTCATGAGTGGGATGCTCTTCTACGGCCAGTCCATGGGTAAGTGGAGGAAAGTAGGTGACTAGGGAGATAAGATGCAGATGATTGGTTTCTGGATAAGGTAGGGAGGATAATTTCAGTCTTGCTTCTCAGCAAGATCCTTGTAGAAGGACTGTTTCTGACTGTAGATGTGACAATTACAGGTGGCAAGGTTGTAACATGGTGTGGAATTGGTGGCAGATCTTGAAATAGAGATGTTGGTGTTTCGTATGTTTGAAGTGGACAGAAGTATTTATGGAGCCATCTGTGAGGTGACAACTCATTGGGCTGTGAAGGACCAGGTGAAGTGAATGGGGGAAGGTCTTGAGGTTTTGAAGGAATGTGGATAGGGTGTCCTCACTCTCAGTCCATATCATATAGGAATCTGCCCCACAGCCCATATCCCTATCAAGGGCATAGAGGCAAGATCTGACCTTATTACCATCTACTCCCGTCCTGTCACAGGCATTTCCTAACACCCCATTAAAGGCATGGAAACTTGTGAAAGCAGTCATATGGTCTACCAAATTAGCTACAACCACTCTGTGGCTTTCTACATGGGCATGTCCACCAATAAGCTGCCTGTCTGCATAAATTGCCACTGCCAAAACTTTAGCCTTGGGATAGCTGGACCACTCAGTTGCCAAGCATGCTGTACAACACTGTTTACTTGGCTTCACAGCCTATGCCATCAAGACCCTTCCCAGTGACAGCAGCTTTTCTGAATTGTGCAGGTCTTCCAACTGCCTCTATCCCCTTCCCTGATCCTGCTCCAGCCTTACATGTCCCCCAGCTCACCTACATGCACTAATTATTTCCCTTTCTCTGTTTCTCTCTTCTCCATTCTCCCACTCCCCTACACCACAGGACAACACTCCCAATGCTACACCTAGCAGCCCACTACCTTGTCCCTTCCAAGTCCCATGCACTCTCTCATTGGCAGCATTACAGCATCTCCTTCCACCTCTACCCAGCCATTCTTCCCCCTCTCCACCCCATGCCTTTTCTGTATCCTCTATACATAGCCCAACTGAGATTGCTGCTCAGTTGAGTGGGGCCACAGTGTTAAGATAAAATAATGTTTGTGTTCGTTTTTTTCCCTTCCTCTGATGAAGGATGTTGTCCAGTAGCCAACAAATATGTGACAGTATACTTCTACATGTACCTGTCTGCTCTCTTTGGTGAGTGGCAATCTGTCCTCATTCATATTGCTATGTCATTATATTTTCCATAGTTAAATTTTTCACATATTGATTAGTACTTACTGATTAGTTTCTCAATAATTTGTCCAGGTGAGTGCCCACACACAATCCATATACAGGACTTTGACCAAATATGAACACCTAGCAGAAACATCTAACATAGCTTGTGTTTTGACTTACCTGTGGCACTTCGGTGTGGTCTTTTGCTTTTCCTTTTCCTTTTCAGAAAATATATAACTCAACTTATCCTCTGACTTTCTGTACAAACTAGCATAGCTTTTAGTTTTCTGTTTCCACTAGAGTACCACAGGAAGTGTTTTGAGGTACTGAACAGACGTATCCAGTTTGCTGTTTCAGATACAGCTGATAACTAAGAAAGCCTCAGATTTTGTGAACATAGCTGCTTATCTTCTAATGTGTTATCTCTGACTGACCGTAGCACCTGATGTCAAGTTGAGAATTTATATATTTGAGCCATAACCAGGGAGCATTGTCTTTGGATGGCAGATAAATCAGTTGGGAAAAACAGCCACTCAGTTGTAGCAGATCAGTGCATGGATTACAGAAACACACAACAGAAAATGGTATTCACCCTAGCCTTCAAGTATTAGCTCTCTTTCAAGAAATAATATCCTCATTTACACACAGAACCATGTAGACACCCAAATGCACTCTTGTGACCCTGGCAAAATGAATTTGTGCCACGGGAGTGTGTGTTTGGACGCCTGTGTAGTTGTATGTGTTAATGTGTTTACTATTGCTAGAAAAAGATCTCGTGTTCAAAAGCTAGTGTGAATGATGTTTTGTGTTACGTGTTCATCCTCCAAGCTTAGGTGAGTGGTTTCATTTCCCATGCTTTATGTATTGCTCCACCCAGGAATTTCCTTTATTATTGTTACTTGCTCTCAAATGTTAGTGTTCAGTTTACTTCAGCACCATATGTATACTGCTGCTCATCTGGTATTCTGTAACCTCAAATAACTCACCTGAAATATGGCTTTAAACAGGGGTTTGGACAGTGCATTTACATCCAGAATAAAATCATTATTCAATTATAACTGTATTCCGTATGAGCCTACTTGTCATAATTAGCTCACAAATATGAGCACCCACTATGGATACTGAACAAAACTGACTCACTCCTGCCCCTCAGCATGGGACCATATTGTATGCTGCCACTTCATTATGAAAAATGTAAATGGTGCAGTTGTGCACATGTCTGTCCACTTGATGGTATTGTATTTTGGGTTCCTAAGTACTTTTCAGCTGCCTCAGTAACCTCTTTCTATGGTATGGCACTTACACATCTTCTACGTTGATAAAAGCAGTTTCTGCTGTATATTGCCTAATCTGGCAATGTCTAATGCCACATTGATGAAGGGCACTAAATTTTCAGATGTTGGCCTAAGCACAGTGCAGATCATGGCTGGTAGAAATTCTAACAAAAGGACAATCTCAGAATGGGAAGCCCAAGGGCATACCTGATTCATCAGTGGAAATGTTCTGTGTTGTAGCTGTGGTGTACATGTTTTTACCTGCTTTTAAAATTAAGTCCATACAGCCTCTAAAATTGTTTACAAGTATTATTAATATTTCTTGTAACTTCAAACACACAAACACTTACTTGTTGGTACTCTTCTGTATGTCACATTATTTTGCTGTAGGTTTCAGTCAAATTATGAATGTGTGCTGAAAAATAATGCCTTCAGATTTTCATATGTGAACTCTTAAAGCTTTTTAAATGAAACAAATGTTATTGACATTCTAAATCTTGATTCCTTCATTCTTCATGTCTACATACTTACAGCCCTCAGCCACTAGAGGGCTCCAAATTGCAGCATGTAACATGGTGGTGTGTAATGTAACTATGTCAGTGTGTGGCAGACAGCATGCTATAATCAAGTTTCAAATTCGAAGGATTTGTCCACACATGGAGCATCCTCCTCTTCAGTATGACACTGCCAGGCCACACACAAGGACTGTGACATCTGCAACAATCCAACACGTTACATTAGCTGTCATTGATCATCTTTCATGCAGTCCCGACTTGGCCCCATCCGATTTTCATCTGTTTCCAAAACTCAAAGAACACCTTCAAGGACTACAAATTGACAGTGATGAAGTGTTGCAAGCAGAGGTGAGGTTGTGGCCCCATCAACAAAGTCAAACATAGTGCATTGATGGTATCAACAAACTGTACTCTCATTGGGAGAAATGTATTCATTGCCAGGGTGACTATGTTGAGAAATAAATATGTATACATGAAGAATGAAGATGTAGAATGTTAATAACATTTGTTTTATTAAAAAAGCTTTAAGAGTTTTCACAGAAAAATTATGAGGCATTACTTTTCAGCACTCTCTCATACACAATTCACTTACTTTATATTACATATAACACAAAATGTTTTGCATCATAAATTTGTTCCAGTGTTACCTGAGTGACTCTGAATTTCTCTGTAAATTGCTGCGTTTATGACAATCATCATTGTTCTCAGGAAAGTTGTAGCAGTAATACCCATTTGTAAAACTGGAGACAATCAAGTAACCTCTTATAGACCCCTCTCTCTCCTTCCTCCCTTTTTTTTTTTTTCCTCAAAAAAATTGGAGAATGTAATTTGAAAAGGAATATTTCACAACCTTTCTGAGAATAATAATTCAACAGAAACCCAGTTTGGCATCTAAAAAGGTATCGTTACAGAGAAGGCAAATACGTGATCTGACAAAGTCGTCAGTTCTTGTAAAACCAAACAAACACACTGTTGACATTTCTTGTGTTTTTGCAAGGCTTATGATTGTGTAGTTCATAAAATTCTGTTCGTGGAATTAAACTTGTATAGCATAACAGGTCTTTCCCTTCCATGGATGGGGTCATATCTTAACATTAGGATACAGAATGTCACATTAGCAAATGATACGACAGGAATATGATTTAATTCAGAGTCAAGAAGCTTTAAATATGGTGTACCACACTGTTTGGTGCTTGGTCTTGGAATGTTAATGACATGTTTTTGTCTCTCTTAAATATCTGGAATGTTCACCTTCATAAATCTTATTCCTATGATAAATTGGTATTGTAAATAGCTGTTAATTAGCTGTACACAACACTGTCAAATTTACCTTTCTATTCTCTCCCTATTTATTGTTCCTTAACTTGGTTAAAGTCATAAACTTGCTTGTAATGTATTAATATAAGTTTCACAACACAAACTATGGATTCAAACAATTTTAAAAGTGGCAAAGACCAGTATGGTAACTATGCATCATGACTAACATAGATGTTCAGTCACATATTGAGTGGTGGGCAATGACTGACTCTGGTTTTGTGTATGGCACATACATAAAGATGCATCTAGTACAGAAATTTAAAAAAAGTTAAGAAACAAAGCTATTTCATTTTAGGTATTAACAAAAAACACGAAAAGCGAAAGAATGCCATAAGCAATATAATTGTCTCGATTGACTACAAAATGTATAATCAAAAAGTCGCAGAAAGATCTATACTATTTTATTGGGTGAAAATGTTAGTGTGCATTGGTAATTCCAAAGCCTGCCAAGAATTTTCTGGAAAAATGAATTTTCTAACTTAAATATTTCAAAAACTAAAATGTTCTTCTAGAAAAGTTACTCATTCTTGGAAACAGAAAAACTGGGTCTGCAAAACCATAACAATGAGATTGTGAAAAGATCAAGATTAACATTCCAGAATATGAGAATTCTGAAAGTACAACTTTTTAAACATTAAGTTTTCAGAAAAAGCAAAACATTTGTTTGAAAGAGGAGAGTGGGGACTTACTCTGAAGGTATATCAACCCTAAAATTGATAATTATCAGCAAGGTCAAATTTTGAAGATAAAATGGTTTTTGTGAATAGTAAATTTAGAATATTTCACCAAATATTTTTTTTCTACACGAACTATTTACACTATTGTCGTAAAAAGTCTGTAAACGATATTCTGAGTAATAAAATACATGAGACATGGTGTGGATAAGAATTTAGTAATTTTGTATATTCAGGGCACATACATTACGTGTAAAATAGCAAATAAAAAAAGCCACTGAAACAACTGAATTTTATATAGAGGAGCTATTACACATAGATCACATACTGGAGTACCTTTGTTAATGACACGAGACAACTGATAAAAGGTCCAAATACTTTCATACCAGACACAACCAGGAGAATAATAGAACAAGCTTACAACTGGTTCACTGCAAACAGTTTGACTTAATCTTACAAAGACTCGTGCTGTGCAATCCCTAACATATTAGAATGACCTGCAGGTACCAGAAGTAGAGATGAATGAACACACGGGTGGATGATTAACTGAGGTGCCACCAGAATGTGGATAAGTTAACCAAAAAGCTTAGTTCTCCTGCAGTGCACTTAAATATTCTCTCTGACTGTTGATCTGCAGAAGGGCTGGCATACTTCATACCTCTACTCATTACTGCCCTATAGTATAATCTTGTGGGACAATGCAGCAAAATTCAAAAACATATTAATTCTACAGATGTGAACAGTAAGAGTATTGTGTTTTTACAGAACTGTTTGCAGGTACCAAAGCATTTGTACACTTGCACCTCACTGCACCTACTACTCAGTGGTATTTTTGGTCAATGACAAGAGAGAAGTTAGCATGAATACTAGAATTAAACAAAATTTGCACATATACTATGCATACCTATGTAAGATTGAGGATAGAGTTTTATTTACTCTAGCACAGAAGTATGTAACAGTTAGCTGGTAAGCATAAGGCAGGGAATAGAAAATCCCTAGATATTGAATAACAAAGTAAAAAACTACCTCATTTGCCACTCTTCCTACACTTGATTAGACTATTTGGATTCAAAGATGCAAATTATAGATAAACCTAATATTGATACTAAATGATCTCTTCTTCACAATGCACTCAGGGTCTCAGTATTCATATGCCAAGTACGGGCTTGGTGATCCTGGGGTTCCCGAACTGGGGACTGGTAAGGACTACTAGTCCCATCATTGTAGATTCTAGGCACGTTTCAGAGACCACTGTGTGGCACAATGGTGGAGCATGAGTCACAGGGAATGGGGACCTTTGCTTGACTGTCTGGATCATGAGGATTGTAAAAACCTCTACAATAAACCCACCAATGTTACGGTGTGCTGCAAACTGATGAGATACATGGCTGTTGAGATGGAACAGTCATTAGTGGGCAAGCTCTATGGAACTTGCCACATCTCAGTTGTATAAGTCTTACATAGGCACGCAGGGTTCTGTCTAGGTGGACTTTAATTTTCCTAGTTGTTTGTGGAACCAGGATACATCCCTCAAAGTTCTTCTTCCTCCTCCCAGTGGAAAGGGTGGGCTGCTGGTAGGTACCAACACCCAAACAAGGGGGCTTGTGTAATCAATCCTCCTGATTCTGGACTTATTGAAGATGGAGGTATTTATAGTAACAGACACAAGCTGCTCGCCAGAATGTGGTTTTTATAATCGAGCAGAAAGAGGGTAGTTTTGACAAGATTTCACACTTCTGAAAGAGCATAGAGGGGATTTATGGCTCTTTAAAGTCAGTCAAGTGCTTGCAAAATGGAACATTGCTAGTGGGAACTTATAATTCCCAGCAAGCAGTTGACCTCCAAAAAACTATAGATTTCTTGAGGAGTATGAAGTAGACAGAACTGCACAACACCTTGAACTACAGCAAGTGTGTAAAGACTTCCAGGGATCTCGTTGGCATTCTCAGAGAAGAACTGAAAGTGGGGCCAAGAAGGTATTGTTGATGTACAGAATATAATGAAAAGGATGGATGGTGACTTAGTGAAATTGGACTCATTTATACTTACATTCAACAGCACAAAACTTCCAGAGGATATCAAGGCAGGTTTCTTTTGCCTCAGGATGCGGACTTATTTCCCAAACCCTGTGCATCATTTTAAGTGCGAGTGCTTTGGGCACACTACTTTTGGATGGTAAGGGAAATGCCGCTTGTGGCAAATGTGGGAACACCAACCATGAAGGAATTGGTTGTTCATATCCTGTGAAGTGTGTCAACTGCTCTGAGGGATCACGCTGTCTGGAGTAGGAACTACAGTGTCTTTCTTGAAAGAAGGAAGATAGAGGAAGTAAAAACAATCCATCCCAAAGTCCCAGGTCATCTTAGAAGGTGACCTGTACCTTGGTGGACACACTTCGGATTCAATGCAGTCCTACAGCAGACAACCTCTTAGCCTTTAGAGTCATGGGAACCAAGGGTCGACGTGTAATTAAGGAGAGCAAGAAAAGGTCATGGCAAGCATTCCTGGACTCTGTAATATTCCACTTGTTCCACAAAAGCACGGGATGCCACCCAGAAGATTACCAATAAACACAGTTATTTACCAATAGCAGCAGTACTGATACAGGTGTGTCTCCAGACAACACCAGCTCAGCTGCTAGCAGAACATTTTGCAAAAACTACTGGCAATGCAAGCCAGGATCCAGCATTTTGTCACTATTGTGCGACTGTAGAGAGGGGCAAGTTGGACTTCAGATATGACAGTTCTGAGTCCTACAATTCCCCTTTCTCCATGTGGGAGCTGGACTCAGCACTGATGGAGACTCGTGACACTACACCTGGTCATGACCCAATGTGGTACTGCATGCTTTGGCATTTGCCAGAGGCATCAGAGGAAACTGTTTTCAAATGTTTCAATCGTATCTGGCAGACAGGCAACTTCCCTAGCTCTTGGAGGGAGGCAATTCTCATACATCTCCTGAAACCAGGAAAAGACTGCACATCTCCCAGTAGTAATAGGAGTATCACCTTAATGACCTATGTAGGAAAGACCCTGGGATGAATGGTTAACTGTCGTCTGATCTGGCAACTTCTTAGCCACTCTCAGTGTGGATTCCAGAGATTTTGGACCACTGTTAACAAGATGAACCTGCCAGAGACAGCTACTTGGCAGCCTTTCCTACGTTAACGTTGCTGTATTGGCATCTTCTTCGATACCAGTAAGGCATGTGACACTACTTGGAGACACAGTATTCTCGTGCAACTGCATCAATGGGGCTTTTCTGGCTGCCTTCCCATCTTCTTAAAGTTTTTCCTGTTCCAGTAGTGTTTTAGGACTTGAGTTGGTGCCACACTGTCAGATCGATTTGAGCAGGAGAATGGTATCCATTGAGGCAGTGTTTTTAAGTGTTACCCTCCTTGCCATAGCTGTAAACAGTACCACATCTATGGTAAGGAGTCCTGTACAGTGCTCCTTATTTCTGGATGATTTTGCTGTTCTCTTTTCTCCTTTGGTGTGGCTACAGTGAGCCATCATTTGCAACTTACCTTTTGGAGGTTAGAGTAGTGGGCTGCAAAGATGGAATTTCAGTTTTCATGAAGTGCCTTATCCACAGGTCTTAGGGAGTGGACACAGCACATCTGTTCCAGTTTTAGAGGCTTTCATGTGTTCGAGACTGGAATTCTGGTGCATGAGTCAACAAGGTCTTCTTATTTGAAGATCGTTGATGCTGTCCACCATGAGAGAATTCAGCTGGACACGGATGCTTATAGGACCAGTCCGATACCCAGTCTGTGTGCAGAGGCCAAGGAACTGCCTCTTAAAATCCAGCAGCAGCTTGTCCTGGCGTGTCAGGCATTAAAGTTCCTTGCAGCTCTGCTTCACATGCGTAACATACTGTTACTCATCCACCTCCAGAATGTCTTCTCTCCAACCATCGATGAGCCACAATGCTGGTTCGTATCTGCATGCAGCGTGTGCTGGAGTTACTCAAGGTTTTAACCGTCTGCTGTCCTGGTTACTGGAGAGGTCCGGAATAATTTTAGATTAGTTGCAGTACAGGAGAGAGTGCACACCTACTTCTGTTTACCATATGATATTTTCTGACATTTTATCTGGGCACCACAATTATGTAGCTCTCTTTATGGATAGGTTAAAATGTGAGGAGTGTTGGGTTGCTCTGTTGTTCTCCTGGTTCATGTCCTCAAGGTTGGACTGCCTCAAAATTTTACTGTGTTTGATGCTGAATTATATGCGATCTTGCAGGCACTAGAGCAGATGAGATAGTCTTCCATTGTTAAGTTTCTTGTCTATTCCAATTCTCTGAGTGCCCTTAACTCTCTGAAATGTTTGTAATGCCCAGCAGATAAAGTAGTCTAGATTGACAGGATGCACTCTTTCAACTAAATGACTGGGGAAGGAGGCATTTTTCTGCTGAGTACCAGGGGCATGGGACTTGTGGGGAACAGAAGGGTGAATCTAGCATCCAAGGTGGTGTTGTGATTCTCAGGCATTTCAGTGTGCCATCCTCCTGCATGCTGTAACGTCACTGTTGAGTTGAGCTCCAGTGTCTTGTGTTGGTGGGTGGGGTGAGTGGCTGGATAAGACAGACAGTAAACTCTGTCTAGTAAAGCCCTAACACAGCTTTGATGTACCTCCTTCCAACCATATTGACGGGATGATGTCCTCCTTACTAGTCTTTGTATAGGCCACAGCCCTAGGACAAATAGCCTCTTGCTCCAGTGAGAGGGCCCTCCAATATGTGGTACTTGTGGCATACAGATAATTGTGTGCCACATTTTATTGGAAAGTGTTTTATTTTCTGACCAGTGGGCCATGGTGAGTTTGCCAATGGATCTGCCCTCTCTTTTAAGAAATGTTCAGATGAATGTAATTAGTTTTAAAGTTTTGTGAATTGTCCAACATTTACCTGAGATTTTAGGGAGATGGTTTCAATGTGTTAACGTGGTGACTGGCTCACTCAGAACTTTTGTAAGTGTTCAGCCAGTGACATGACATTTCCTTGGGCTTTTCTTTTAGCTCCTTTGTCATTTTACTTGTGTTTTAATCTCATGTACAGCTCCTTTTACTCTTTTTCCATTGTCTTAGAGCATGTAAAATTGATTGTGCGGTCATTTCAAGTGCGTAATTTTCGAAATTTTAGCCACATTCATTTGTTTTAATAAGTTTAAGGGTGCTGATAACCTCACCGTTGAGCATCCATAAGCTCCAATCATCATCATCATCATCATCATCATCATAATACAGGGCAATAAGAGTGGTTGCCAAGGTAAACAGGAGAGTGTGCATGGGTACAATACATGGGGAATGGTAAATTTTCACAGAATTGAAAAGAAAAACTTCCATGTGACCTCAAGACAGCTAATTTAAACACTTCAAAGAACAAACTTCAGCATTTAGTAATAGAGAAAAGCTGTTATTCAGTAGAAGAGTTCAAGTTGTAATATTCCTTTGTAAAATGGTATCTATAGCACAAGTTTGTTTTTGCAACACAAAAACGATAATTTCTTATCTTCACACACTACGCCAATGCATGCATTTATATTTCAAGTTGTAAAGTCTGTATGTAAAACAGTGTATAGAGTGTAAGTTTGTTTTTGCGACAAAAAAATTATTTCTGACCTTCACTATTTATCTCTATGCGTGCACTTAGGTATGTTAACTAAAGCTTCATATATATGAACTAAAATCTATGACAGTGTCCAGAAACTGATTGTTATATGGACAGCAAATAAATGAACAAATCATCATCATCATCATCATCATCGTAATCATAATCATAATCATCTTCACCTTCACTGATATATAGACAGCTCATACTGGTTGGTGTACAGTTGCATCAGTATGTAGTATTAAGTACTGAAGACAACAACAAATTGTACAAGAGGGGGAGCAGCAGTTTTTTTTCCCAAAGTAAACTGTCTTTTCGTAAATGTGAATATACATGTAAATCAAACAATGGAAAATCTAGGATCGAATGCAACAGCAGCACCAGTGTATGATGGGAGTGGCAACTAGGTGCGGTTAAGGAAGTGGGTAGGAGGGATAGTAGGGTAGGGGTGGCAGACAGTGAAGTGCTGCAGGTTAGGAGAAGAGCAGGGGAGGGGGTAACAGAAAAGGAGTGAAGTAAAATGACTGGGTGCGATGGTGGAATGGGAACAAGAAAGCGGCTGGTGGGTGAGGACAGTGACTAACAAAGGTTGAGGCCAGGAGGGTTGTGGGAATGTAGGATGTATTACATGTGAAGTTCCCACTTGCATAGTTCAGAAAATCTGGTGTTGGTTGGAAGGATCCATGTGGCACAGGCTGTGAAACAGTCATTAAAATGAAGGACGTCATGTTTGGCTGAGTGCTCAGCAATAGGATGGTCCACTTGTTTGTTGGCCACAGTTTATCGGTGGCTATTCATGTGGACAGATAGCTTTTTGGTTGCCATGCCCACATAGAATGCAGCTCAGTGGTTGCAGCTTAGCTTGTAGGTCACATGACTGGTTTCACAGGTAGTCCTGCCTTTGATGGGATAGGTGATGTTTGTGATCAGACAGGAGTAGGTGGTGGTGGCAGGATGTATGGGACAGGTCTTACATCTTTGGCTACATCAGTACTTGTGTCAATATCAAACCTACTAACCACCAGCAATACCTACACTTTGACAGCTGCCCCCATTCCATACTAGGAAGCCCCTTCTGTACAGCCTCCATTTGCTGAGTACGGGCTTGGTGACCCCAGGGTCCTGAGCTGGGGACTGGTCAGCGCCGCCAGTCACCGTAAACCCCGGACATGCTTCAGCGACCACCGTATGGTGCGGCGGTGGAATGTTGTGTGCTTCGGGGAATGGTAATCTTGGCTTGACCGCCTGGATTGCGAGGAAGGTCAGCCTCTATAAAAACCCCTCAATCTTACGGTGTGCTGTGTGCCTATAAGATGCATGGCTGTTGGGGTGGAACGGTCGCAAACGGGCAACCTCTGGGGCACCTGCCGCACCCCACTTGTATAAGGCTTACTCAGGCACGCGGGGCTCTGTCCGAGTGGACCTTTAGTTCCCTAGCTGCTCGTGGGGCTGCAATGGACCCTTTAACCTCTACGTTTCCCCCTACCAGTGGATTGGGTGGGCCACTGGTAGGAAAACACACCCCATCGAAAAAGTGACTTCATGCTGCGAGTCCTCCAGCACCTGGTGTTACTAGAGATTTATCAGACTGTCATAACAGAGCACATGCTGATAACCAGAATGTGTTTTTGACTGTCAAACGGAAAGAGGGTAGCTTTGAGAGGATTTCTCCCTTTTACATCCACAAGGGTCTTGAGGGAATTGCAGGATCACTGAAATCTGTGAAGCGACTGCGCAATGGGACTCTGTTAGTTGAGACTTCTAGTTCCCGTCAAGTCACTTCTCTTCGGAAAGCAACCTGTCTCGGAGAGTACGCTATCGAGACCGAGCTCCACCCCACTTTGAACTATAGTAAGGGTGTTGTGACATGTAGGGACTTGGTGGATATCCCCAAAGAAGAGTTGAAATCTGAGTGGGCTGACGAAGGTATTGTTGACGTGCAGCATATTATGAAACGAGTCGGTGGGGACCTAGTCAAATCCGACTCGTTTATTCTCATATTCAGTTGCCCGAGACTCCCAGAACATGTTAAAGCAGGTTTCTTAAGTTTGCCAGTACGGCCATATTTCCCCAACCCAATGCGCTGTTTTAAATGTCGGCACTTTGGGCATACTACGTTGGGGTGCAATGGGATAGCCACTTGGGGTAAATGTGGTCAGCCTGCCCATGAAGGAGCCGATTGTTCATTGCCTGTGAAGTGCGTGAATTGCTCTGGGAGTCACCCTGTCTGGAGCCGGGTCTGCCCCATCTATCTCGAGGAACAGAAGATACAGGAGATCAAAACATCTAAGCGCATCCCCTATGGTGAGGCAAAGAAGCTCTTTAAGGCCATGCAGCCTCCTGTGTTTACAACATCTTTTGCTTCCGCTCTGAAGAAACCGGTACAGTTGGTCACTGTTGCTACACAAATGGAGGTTGCTACACAAATGGAGGTTGCTAGTGTCAGCACTAATACCTGCGTTTGCCAGTGCACTTGTGCTGCTGCGGTTGTTTTGCAACCTGCAGCTCTCCCCAAAACGTCGGACAAGGCTGTGGTTGCTGACATTGGGGTACTTCCTGCTTCTCCCCATATGGTGCCTTCTGCCCAGGCGAGTAAAGCTCCAACTGTTGACAAGGTTCTGCATTCTAAGCCCCCCAAGACAAAGATGCCGAAGGTGAAGGTTTTGCCACCTGAGGAGACTGGTCAGGGTCAGTCCAGTGACGAGGCCATCGTACTGTCTGACATCTCCCTTGGGTCGTCATTGGAACTGATGGACATTGATGTCGGCCGGAGGCTCACAGTCTGCTTACTTACCGCCTCAGGATGCAATAGACTCTGAGGCTCTCACAGACCTTATTAGCCAACTCCCCCGCCCATTTCTCCTTCTGGGGGACTTCAATGCACATAATGTCTTATGGGGCTCTATGACTACTTGCCCCAGGGGTCGCGTTCTGGAAAGCCTCATGATGTCCGAAGAACTGTGCATCCTCAACTCTGGTGCTCCCACTCATTTCTGTACTGCTTCTGGGTCGTCGTCAGCTATTGACCTTTCCTTTTGCTCTCCAGAACTCGTGGATTCTGCTGTGTGGGAGGTTGCTGCTGACCTCCATTCTAGTGACCACTTCCCCCTTTGGATTCGCCTCCTGGATGAGGCTGTGGCATTACCAGTGTCGCCCAGGTGGCACCTCTGCAGCACTGACTGGACACTTTTCAGCTGTTTTGGAAAACCGTGCCAGCATCCATGAATGGGTCGACCATGTTGCAGCCATGATCTCCCATGCTGCTGAATTGTCGGTCCCAAGGTCCTCAGATCATTCCCAGAGACGTCCTGTCCCTTGGTGGACCACTGAGTGCCACTCAGCCATCCGAGTCCTCCATGCAGTTCTGCACCGCTTCAAGTGCCGTCCCTCAGCTGACAATCTTGCGGCCTTTCGGGTGCCAAGGGCAAAGACACGGCGAGTGATTAAAGAGAGCAAACGACGGTCATGGCAATCATTCTTGAACTCCATCTCCCGCTTATAATGGTCGCCTAGTCGTAGATATTGCTATAATCGCACTATTTCACTCCCATTTATGGAGCTTGTTAGCACTTGATGTTAGGTTGGCGCCATTAAAATGCATTGTGGTAATCGCTGCTGCTTGCTGGATCGCTGCTGTGTCTCGATGCTAATGCTGGCTCTAAATCTGGTTGTCTAGGGGTAAAAAGATGAGGTCCCGTGTTTTTGATGTGCCTTTGATGATAAATAATGAGCGAAACCAACAAATATTTAAACTTCAAATATTTATTACTCTGGTGGCCATCTTAATTCCACTGTCCACCAAAGACAATGACACAACACAAAGTAGCACTTCTTTTACATGTTCTTTGCAATGTTTATCCACCTCGAACAATAACACACATACACTTTACCAAAGTGACATTCAGACTCCGCTCCCGACCCTTCTTGCTGCTTGTATTTATAACCTTGTCAAAGAACTACTAAAAAGAGATATAGTTTATGAGTCACTTGTACATTTGTTATCGTAATTTGTGCGGAGAAGTTATTAATTTATATGGAGTGACATAATTTAACAGGTTATTAAAATGACACAGATTTGTTGACTTGACAGAATAATTCTTTGTTACAAAAAGGCTGTTTTTTAGAAGTTTGTCAATTGAATAGTCTAATTTGCATAAATAAGTAAGTAACATGAATTATTAAGAATTACATTGGTTTTCGTCTAAAATAGGAGTGTTTACGTGAATACTGAGTGAAAACAGTCCTAGTGAACAAATAGGTTTCACTGGGTGATTTTTATTTAAGGAGATCCAAAATACTTAAGTTGGCCACTAATTTTTGTACTGCATATTAATTATTTAAGATGAACTTAGTGTATTTACCTGATGACATTTGCTGTATCAGTGATCAAGTGATATTAACTTTTGTGTGAGTCAGTTATTCAGTATAATTTAGTGGGTTGACTGTTTATGGAGGCATGTTATGCAATCACTGTTAACATACACAATAACTTCTCTATAATCATAAATACTCATTAAAATGGTTGAATTTGTACATGCTCCACTAGTTCTACGAAAGTATGGGAAGCCTTCGGGAGGATTTCCGGGAAACGCAGCCAACTACCTGTCACAGCATTGCTGCATCAGGGATGTCTCCTCACAGCACCGAGAGACATTGCCCAGACACTGGCCATGCATTTTGCGGTATCTACCGCCACTATTAACTGTGATCCAGATTTCTGCCACTACTGCACTGCCATCGAGAGGGGTCACTTGGACTTCCGGTCTCCAAATTGTGAACCCTACAACTGTCCCTTCACAGTGTGGGAACTGGATTTGGCGCTGTCTGTGGCTCATGATACTGCGCCCGGTCATGGTCAAATCTGGTACAGCATGCTGCAGCACTTGTTGCTGCCATCCAAGGAAGTTCTCCTGAATTGTTTTAATATGATATGGTTATCCAACACGTTCCCTGACTCGTGGAGGGAGGTGATTTTGATTCCCCTCCTCAAACCGGGGAAGGACCGAATGCATCCCAGTAGTTATCGGAGTATTGCTTTGACGAGCTGTGTTGGGAAGATGTTGTAATGTATGGTCAACTGTTGCCTGGTTTGGCTGCTTGAGACCAGGCAGCTCCTTAGCCACTCTCAGTGTGGCTTTCAGAGATGTCGTTCAACTGTAGACAACTTGACCCTGCTTGAGGCGGCCATCCAGCAGGCCTTCCTATGTAACCAGCATTGTCTTGGTGTATTCTTTGACATTAACAAGGTGTATGACACTACTTGGCGCCGCCTTATCCTCAATCAACTCCATCAGTGGGACTTTCGTGGCCATCTCCCCATCTTCATTCGGTCCTTTCTTTCCCACCGCCTCTTTGGATATCGGGTTGGTAATGTGCTATCTGATTTGTACGTGCAGGAGAATGGTGTTCCTCAGGGAAGCATTGTAAGTGTCACCCTCTTTGCCATCACCATTAACAGTATCACGTCCACTATCAGGAGTCCTGCACAGTGCTGCTTGTTTGTGGACGATTTTGCTGTTTTCTGTTCTTCCTCTGGTCTTGTCACTGCTAGTCGGCAGTTGCAGCTTATGATAAAGCAATTAGAGGCATGGACTGCGAAGACGGGTTTTACCTTTTCTGCAGACAAATGTGTGTGTGTTCATTTTAATAGTTCTCGACGTCTTTTTACCTCCCTTGAATTGCGTCTGTGGGACACCATTCTTCCTTTTAGCGACACTGTGAGGTTCCCGGGCCTCACTTTTGATTCCAAGTTGTAGTGGTTGCTGCACCTTAAAGACCTCAAGGTGTGGGCCCTGAAGGTACTGAATATTTTGAAGTGTCTGAGCCATCGGTCCTGGGGAGCAGATCGGGCGTGTCTGCTGCAGTTTTACAGGGCTTTCGTCTGATCGCGTCTTGATTATGGATACATCGTGTATGGGTCAGCGAGGCCTTCGTATCTGAAGATTCTTGACGCAGTACACCATGATGGTATCAGGCTGGCCACTGGTGCCTTCTGTACCAGTCTTATCCCCAGCCTGTTTGCTGAGGCAGGGGAACTGCTGCTCGCCATCCGGCGGAAACTTCTCATGGTGCGACGGGTGTGTCAATTCCATCAATTCCTTACCTGTCCTCTCTCTCCTGCATACCCTACCGTTGCCCGACCGCCTATGGAACGTCTCTTTCCCAGTCATCCCAGGGCAACGAGACCATTTGGGATTCGTGCCAAGCATTTGCTTGAGTCCCTTGGTGTGGAGTGTGTGGCACCCCAACTCCAGGGTTTTACCCGCCTGTCTCCCTGGTCCTTTTAGACTTGTCAGAGTACTGGAGGAGCTGCAATCCTGCGTTTGTTGTTACCTCCTTATTTTACGATATTTTAATCCAGCATCCCGACCATGTACCAGTATTTATGGATGGCTCTAAACAGGGCGGACTCTGTTGGTTGTGCTGTTGTTTTCCCTGATCAAGTCATCAAGTTATGGCTTCCTGCCGCATTTACCATCTTTGATGCCGAATTGTTTGCGATCTAGCGGGCATTGGAGCAGATGAGATGTGTTCCCAGTCTTAAGTTTCTCATCTGTTCTGACTCCCCGAGTGCCCTTCAGACCATGCAACACTTGTACCCAGCAGATACGGTCATCCAGAACATCCAAGATGCCCTACTCCACCTGAAACGGCAGGGGAAGGAGGTTTCTTTCTGCTGGGTGCTGGGGCATGTGTGAATTAGGGGAAACGAACTGGCGGATGTGGCTGCCAAAGATGCATGTTCCCTCCCTCACGTTGTTGAATGTGCCGTCCCCCTCCATGCTGTTACCTCCCTTTTGCGTTTTCATGTTACGCGTCAATGGGAAGAGGAGTGGCTGGCAGTTGGTGAAAATAAGCTGCATCTGGTCAAGGCCACCACGCGGCCATGGCATACATCCTACCAGTCATGCAGGTGGGATGAGGTTCTCCTCACTCACCTCCGCATCGGGCACAGTCCCTTAACGCATGGTTTTTTACTCCGGTGGGAGGACCCCCCAATCTGCAATGCTTGTGGCGTCCAGATTACTGTCCGTCACATTTTACTTGACTGTCTTTTATTCTCTGACCAGAGGGCGGTGGTTTCCTTGCCACCGGATTTGCCCTCTATTTTGCAAGACGATGCAGCAACTGTGGTTAAGGTCTTACGGTTTTGTGTCCTGTCCAATTTGTTGCCTCTGATTTTAGGGAGAGGATTTTAATGTGCTGCTGTGTGACTCGCTCACCCAGGTTTTAGGTAAGAGGTCTGCCAGTCACGTTTACCTACTTGTTTCACTTCGATTTCTGTTCTCTTTCCTTGTGTTTCCTTTCCTTTTTTTAGTGCATTTCTTCTCCTCTTTTTTGTCTCTGTATGTGAGGATTTGGAACTGCGTCAGGTCTGTGTCTTTTAGCCATTCTCCTTGTTCGCTGTCCATCTTCGTCCCTTCACCGCATGTGTTCCTGTTTCTATGTGTTTGGGTGCTGATGACCATTCTGTTTAGCGCCCGAAAACCTCAAAGCAACACACACACACACACACACACACACACACACACACACACACACACACACACACACACACACACACACACACCCCCTTCCATACAGCTTAGCCACCCATGGTTGTCACATCTGCAGTGGCGAGCAGTACCTCTCAAAATATACTGAGGGTCTCACTGAATTTCTTTATTTTTATTTGGTATGCTTATTCCATGGATCCATACATGCGAGCAATTTGCGTGGATGTGGAACATGTCAATACAATTGTACAAATACAATTAATGCTACAGAATTGTAATATAATACAATGATATAGATATTAATAAGTATCACTTTTTATCATTTACAAGCTGTCATTTAACTAGTATAGCAATTCACACTATAACATTATAACTATAACATTATAACTATAACATTAACATAATATTGTATCGTCCATCTAATAACTATGAGGCTAAATACATCTATTATTAAGGGAGTGCATTACTTCTGGAAAAGATTTCATTTAAGGAGTAGTGGATGGTCAAGCAGGTATTTTTTTAACGTACCTTTGAACAGCATTTCATTTTCTCTTGTACATTTAATATAATTAGGCAATGCATTAAAAGTCATAGCAGCATACTTTACTCCCTTCTGTGCAAGTGATAAATTTTTTAGTTCAACATGTAGATCATCTTTACCTCTAGTATTGTAGTTATGGTACGAACAATTTGTTTCATACTGAGCATAGTCTTTATTAACTACATTCATCAGAGAGTATATGTACTGACATGTTGTGGTCAGTATACCTATCTGTGTGAAAAGTTTTCTACATGATGTTTGTGGAATTACCCCATAAGATTATTCCATAACTCATTAATGAATGAAAGTATCCAAAGTAAGCTGATTTTAAAATATTGATGTTCCCAAAATGAGTAATGATTCTTAGAGCAAAAGTTGCTGATGAAAGCCTTTTTAGATTAAGGGACACATGCTGTTCGCAGTTAAACCTACTGTCAATGTGAACCCCCAGGAATTTAGTGGAATGCACCTGTTCTAGTTCCTGGTTGTCATGAGCAATTACCATATTTTCTAGAGTTTAACTGACTGTAGTTATCCTCCCAACCTTGTACAAAAACAAACCTCCTGTGCCTTTTCTTTCCAGTCTCCCACCACCTCCAAAAGCCCCACCATCTGGCCACAGAGGAGCATTCCCCTCGTAACTCAGTACCATCTGGGACTGGAGCAACTGAATTACATTCTCCGCCATGGTTTGAACTACCTCTCACTGTGTCCTGAAATGAGAAATGTCCTCCTCACTATCCTTCCCACTCCTCCCACAGTGGTATTCCAGTGTCCACTGAACATACACAATATACTCATCCATCCCTATACAACCCGCACTCCCAATCCCTTACCTCGTGGCTCATACACCTATAACAGACTTAGATGCAAGACCTGTCCATACATCCTCCCACCACCACGTACTCCAGTCTGGTCACAAACATCACCTATTCCATCAAAGGCAGGGCTCCCTGTGAAACCAGTCATGTAATCTACAAGCTAATCTGCAACCACTGTGCTGCATTCTGTGTGGTAATGATAACCAACAAGCTGCCTGTCCATAAGAATGGCCACTGACAAACTGTGGCCAAGAAACAAGTGGACCACACTGTTGCTGAGCACACTGCCAAACATGGTGTGCTTCATTTCAATGACTGCTTCACAGTCTGTGCCATATGTATCCTTCCCACCATCACCAGCTTTTCTGAATTGTGTAGCTGGGAACTTTCCCTGCAATATGTCCTATGTTTCCATAACCCTCCTAGATTCAACCTTCATTAGTCACTGTCCTCACCCATCCGGCACAACACAGCCCTCATTCCACCATTGCATCCAGTCTTTTTACTTCTCTCCTTTTCTGCTACCCCCCCACCTCCACTCCACCTCTCCCATGCCCTCTGTGTAACCTGCAGCACTTCACTGTCAGCCACCCCTACCGTACTATACCTCCCCTCCCCCCCCCCCCAGCCTCCTCCTTGCATCCACCCTGTCACCACTCCCATTGTGCATTGGTGCTGCTGCTCACAGTGTGGTTTCAGCTGCCAGAGACTGCAGTTGTGTGTGCGAGTTGGGTTTGTGTGCGAGTTGGGTTTGTGTGCGAGTTGGGTTTGTGTGCGAGTTGGGTTTGTGTGCGAGTTGGGTTTGTGTGCGAGTTGGGTTTGTGTGCGAGTTGGGTTTGTGTGCGAGTTGGGTTTGTGTGCGAGTTGGGTTTGTGTGCCTGTGTGTCTCCTTACTGGCCAAAAGCTTTATTTTTTTGTTCCTATCTGTGACTCAACATCTCTGTTATGCACATAAATCAGTTGAATTAGAAGAAATGACAATAATTATCTGAGTAGATTACCACTAGTTACAATGTGTTGATAGTAACTTCACAGAAGCAGTCCATTAATCTATAACTTGACTTGTTCCCCAAATGTTGTCCTTCGTGATGGGTTTATGGAATGTGATTGAATGAATGAATGGTAATTCGAGCTAAGAGCTTATTCGATTTATTTCACTCAAGCTCTTGTCTTTACTTTCCTCAGATACAGCATATGAACCACATTTATGTGCAGAACAAAAAACTGTAACTGTTTCTTGCTCTGATATAGCTATATTATTGTTGCCTGCTGTTTCTGATGCTGTGGTCCATAGACTGGCCCTCAGTATTTCGTCTACTTTGCTTTTGATTTCTCCACTTACCCCAATATTATATAACTTCAATCCCTTTGGTTTTGGTGGAGTGGAATCTATGCTGAAGGAACCATGTGTGGTATCACTATAAAGTTGAGGAGATACTGACCTCTGTACAAGTCTCTAACATCTCTGGCCAGCATGGAGTGGACAATCTTTGGACAGAGTGAAAGAGAGAACAATGCATTCTAGATTAATGTTAGAGATGGACAGATGTATAGTTGCTCTGGTGAATAAAGTTACATTAGGTTCAGTGTATTGTGTATCATTGGAAGTAGTTCCAACTGCACCATTGCTGACACTTCCTACACTGGTGATCCTGTGTCTGTCTTGAAATCTGCAGTAAATTTGCTGTTTCGCCTAATCTGGTCCAGTGTTATTACATCGTGTCAGTGTGACTGTTACACAGTGCATGGTCCATCATACTGCATCTGGATTACAGCACCAACAGGATTGCAGTGCAGGATGTGCAGTGCCATCATTGTGCAAATACAATAGTGAAAACAGAGTGCACTGACAGTTCGCTCCATATACCAACAGACATAACAGGCCTAACTATACCACAGACAGTGCTTTTACCCAAAAAGGTTTGTAAGAAGATCGTAATGCCACCTTCACGTCTATCGTGCCTCCCATGCCATGAACTGGATACAAGCTATGGCTTATGGCAATGTCGTAACCAGTTGTGTGCCATGAACAGTTGGTAGCTATGTTGCCTCCTATACCAAACAATGCCAAAATTACCTCTTCAGCCTCACCCCTCCCCCACCTCCCCCCCCTTCACGAGGTTCAGCCCAAACTTCACTTACCACAGTTCGAACCTGCACAGCTGTCTTTGTGGGTCATGAGAGTGGATGGCATTTTTAAAGCAGTCAGAATTTTTGATGATCATTCAACATGTGTTAACTTGCTCTGCCATTTGGCAGGACAGGATGAACTAATTGGTGACTTATCCTGTCACTGTTGCACACAAACAAGTGCAGCACAGCAAAAGCTGTTATTTTGCTGAGACTTTTTCAAATCCCAGAACAGCAGCTACAGGAGATCATCTCGAGCAGTATCTCCACAACACCACACCCTCACAACTTTGTTATTGCTTCTGCACAACTATCCATTGCACTCTTGTGCCTACGAATCAAGCTGCCAAACCACATTCCAATTGGCAATGATCACCCAAGTCTGAACCTCTAGAAAAGCAACTCGTGCTAGCAGACACATGTCCTTGGTGATAGGCCAGCAGCATATATTAGACAGATAGGATGCCACCCCACATGACATTGTTTTTAGCTGGGTCAGTTTGACACAAAACGAGATTGACGTCACACCTCGCTGGCAACAGATAGCTGGAATGTAGAGCAATGACACTTACCATTGCAGCTGGCACACAGTCATTGATTGGATGACTCCACAGTCAATCTGGACATGCCCCTTGCAAATGTCATGCTCCTTTAGAGGTCCCAAATGACGTCATTGAATGGAAATATGTGCTTTGGCCTGGTCCAACAAGTAAAGTCACCTACCTCATCTACACATAGTGTGAATCCACATTGCCTCCGCAACAACCGTATAAGGAGGCTTCTTCATGCCTGACCTTATTACTCAACAGTATCTTCTAGCAGATACATGCTCTGACATCAGCTCCTTATCATACAGCAGCACATCAAACTTACAATCGATATTGTCACTCTTACTTCACGAGCGTACAGGGCTATCGTCATTGAACATACAGTGGTCCTGTACTTTCTACATAACAGGTGTCTGCAAACCAAGCGTTGGCATGGGCTTTCTACAGTTCTTTGAGCACTTATCCTATGTGATACTTCCAGCACTGATGCACCGTGCTACTAGGAATTACATCAAGGGAGTTTTTGCTCGGTCTATACCTATTGGCCTCCATCCGCCTGACTGCCTTACACTAGTAACTCGTCTTCCAATGCTCTTCACAAATGTGTCCAGTTGTTAGATGACATTCTTGCTACACACCAATGATACGTCAACTGCAAAACACAATCACAGGCCCTGTGCATCGAAAATACAGACCTCAAGCATTGCAACAGGGAGACAGAGGCAGTGCTCACCTTGGTGCACGAACACTTACACAATCTACACTCTCAATAGTCAGCAGCAGCACATGGTGTGCCACTTCCAGTCACACCCACTCCACCTAGCTACATTCTGCACACAACAGTCAGCTTGGCACAGTGCACACCATCAGCCGTTGACAACAACTTTGGCTCACACATGCGTGATTCGAGATGCAACTGTGCATCAAATTTTGACCATCAACAGTCCTCCACCCCTGATAACCTTGCCATTTGTGCCCTGTAAGCTTGCGGGCTACTAAAACCATGACACAAAAATTTTTGCAAATAGGCATTGTCTGAGCCTCAGACAATCTGTGAGCTTCCTAAATCAAGCTCATACCTAAGGAAGACAATTCCGTCAAACTTAACGGAGACTGTAAAGTACTCTGTTCCAGAAACTTACATTACAGTTACTGTATACCTAACATTCAGGTCTGTATGCACGTGCTTGTCGGTGCAGCAGTATTCATTGTTACCGACTGTAAGTTTGCTTATTTACTAATGCCAATTGTACCTAGACAACATCCTGAAAATGGCGATAACCTCTCCGTTTGATGTGGAAGAATATCTCTTCATGCCATAAGGCCTCAAGAACACCACACAAACATGTCAGTGTTCCATTGATGGACTACTCTGTCAATTTCTGTACTGCTGCATCTACTTTGATGACATACCCATATTCTTCAGCACCTGTGATGAACTTTTGCATCATCTGGAACAAGTTCTGTGGCAAAGTGGTGATGTCAGTAATGAAACAGTCACAATTTCAACAAACAGAGGTGACTTGTTTAGGTTGCATATCAAATCAAATATGGAACACATGGACATGGTGAAAAACCTTCCACTGCCAGAAACTTTTCATGATCTGCATTGATTTCTTGGAATCCTTAACTTCTGTTGGCGACAGCTTCCCCATGCAATTGCATTGCAGTCTCCTCTCATGAATGTCTTGGCTGGCAAAGATAAACACATCAATTAGAAAGTTGAGTGGACTGCAGAGATGACAGAAGCATTCCATTGGATGAAGAACTGTTTAGCACAATTTGTTACTTCAACACGTCCTCACCCTGAAGCACAACTTGCGCTCATGACTGATAGGAGCAACACTGCGGTAGGGGCAGTGTTTCTGCAGGTGGTAGATAGTGTGCCACAACCACTTTGGTTCTTCATAAAGAAACTGTCTTCCTCACAGTGTAACTCTAAGTGGTCAGCTGTGAGGATATTGACATTCCATGCGAGACTTGAATGTATCTGACCAGTACAGAGTGGACCATCTTTGGACAGAGTGAAAGAGAAGACTGTGTTCTAGATTAATGTTAAAGATGATGGGATGTATAGTTTCCTCTGTGAATAAAGTTACATTAGTTTTATCACATTGCATGTGATTAACTGTAGTTCACACCATACTGTGGCTGATATTTCCTACAAAGTCTCCCCTGCTAATGGTGAAGAAAATGTGAGATAGCTGCCTCTTGCTTTTTTTCAGTGGTGTTGCAAGGGAGTGCTGTGTGGGGGTGACATCTGGTTTGCTGGAACATGTTAGGTTCTTCTCATGGTCCCATTCTTCAGTTTCAGACACAGTGCCTTGGTGATTGTACTATACACTTTAAAACTATTCTGTTTTGCTATTAGTGATAGTGATTTTTCCTTAATGATTTGAATTTCCATATCCTCAAATGTGAGTTAGGGCTTATTTGTCACTGTCAAAATGGTTTCCATATTAATTACACATAGAATGTACCACTGATAGTCACATTTGTGTATTTGGTTGTGTTTACAACAATCAACAACTGTGGCTATGATGTCAGTATCCATGTGAACCATCACCATCACACGTGCCAGCAGATGTGGCAGTGTGTACATGAAAGCTTGTGACTTTACTTCAGCATTGGTGTTGCAGATAACCATAAAAAACACAATGTTTCATCATAAATCACTGAATTGTAATGAACCCTTCATATGTGTGAGTACATTAACCACAATAAAAATAGTGCTTATACTGATGTAAGAGAACAAAAGTAGTTTACTAAAGATTTCAGCAGGAAACGTGTAACAGAGCACAATTCAATAGCAACCAACCACAGGGAAGAACAAAGAGAACTGAAAGCAAAGGTTAACCTATCCAAAGATATCACTAGTATCCCTCAGTGACTGTATTTTAGCTCCCTGACTAATTTTGTCACCATTCTGTGCCCCACCCTGGTCAAGCAAAGCTCTGGGTATTTAGGGTATTTGTAGTGCACTACGTTACCAGCCCCGATATGAATCAGTAACAGATTGTGTGCAACTGAAATAGCATCAAGAGAAGATGCAGGCTCTGTTGGTGATTGTGCACACTCCATATTAAGTGCATTAATTGGTTTAGGCAATAGGGGATGGTCATTATGTAGAGTTGAAGTATAGTCTTTGTAACAGATAGGCAGGCTCTAATGACTCTGTAGTGAGTTCACCATTCTGTAGGATTTTCAGTGTGTGCTCATCTCGTACCACGACCCAAGATCAGATATGGGCCAGTGTGCAATGGTTGTAACGGCACTATATCTCAATCGGTTCACAATATTACATGATAACAAGTGTGTAGGTCTTTATGACCAAAGATATTTGTAGCTGTGTGAGGAGATGTCAGATGACAGAATTTAGAAATACATTATTTACTTTCGAAGGATGATTGATGAATCCTATTGAGAAAGCTCTTATTGATATGTAAAAAAGCTATGATTAAAGTCAAAGAGGTGCCAGTACCTGTCATTGCCCTCACATGTAGTCCTAGTAGAACCAAAGACAGTGCTGATATCCAAGAATTACTACAGCTCAGCAAATTTATGAGGGCTATTAAGAAAGAAGGGAACGTTTCCATCTGACGCCGCTAGGCATGCGCCAATCGTGTATATTTTGGTATGTGCATGCTTAGCAGCTCAGTCGGCATCCATCCATGACAGCGGGAGCGTCTCTGCACATCTGGTTTTTTCGATATTCGAATTTGAAATGTTTGCTGCAGCCGAAAATTCTGCCAGTAGTGAGGTGCGTTCTGTGATAAGGTTTTTTTTGGGAAAAAACCTAAAACCTATAGAAATTTATCATGAACTGTGCAAAGTGTACGGAAACAACATAATGAGTGAATGTCCATCCAGAAATGGTGTATTCGGTTTAAAAATGGCTGAACAATTGTTCATGATGAAGAGAAGAGTGGACGCCCGAGCATTGTGACTGACGACATTGCACACATAGTTTTAATCTGCCAGGAAGTTTCATATCAGTGCACACTCTGCTGCAGAGTGAAAATTTCATTCTGGAAACATCCCCCAGGCTGTGGCAAAGCCATGTCTCTGCAATATCCTTTCTTCCAGGGGTTCTAGTTCTATTTACAAGTGAGCTTCTGTGTAGTTTGGAAGGTAGGAGATGAGGTAATGGCAGAAGTAAAGCTGTGAGGATGGAGTGTGAATCATGCTTGGGTAGCTCAGATGGTAGAGCACTTGCCCGTGAAAGGCAAAGGTCCCCAGTTCGAGTCTCGGTCTGGCACCAGTTTTAATCTGCCAGGAAGTTTCAAAAGTTTCAAATGAAAGGCAATTTGTGATCACTTGAGAGTAACAGAAACAAAGTTCACTTGCATGATGCCAATTCAGAGGCAAGGATCATCCTGAGTGGTTTATAGAATGATGTCCATGGGGGGGCCATGCCATGTGAAGCAGTGCATAGATGGTGTAGTATTGAGTGGAGCATCCTACCTGGTCTCTGCAGGTTCTAGTTGGTGACTTAAGAGTGTAGCTGATACCTGGCCTGGAGCTGAGTGAGCAACTGACTATCCTGCTGGAAGTTCTATTTGACATTTAAGTGTCCAGCAGGTGGGAGTACATCCTGAATCATGGTGAGCAGACAATACTCATTTCCTCGATAGCAATGCTGCCAGTTTCCGCACACCACTTCCCTCTTATGGAGAAGTCCACACAACCTGCATCCTGACTCCTGTGAGGAGTGGTGGCAAACCCATAGAGGGAGTGTGGAACCAACAGACATCCACTGGAATGGACTTTCTCCCTCGTGACATGGAAGTCTACGGAATGGGGAGCTTGTGGCAGCTGTCATCCAGTCCCAGGAACCCAGGACTAGAGGTTCTGAAGCAGATGCTGTCCAGGATTGGCAGAGCTGGACAGCACTGTGAAAAGAGAACGCAGGAGAACACACGGGTGTGTAGACAGCAGTCAAGCGTGAGTGGTGTAGCAACTCCAGGATGCAGACCTGGTGACCCAACATTCACCCGGTGTGGTACATGAAAGCACCAGCAGTCACAGTGATAGCACTGGGAGCCTGGAACTTTGACCAATGCAATGCCAGGAGCACAGCAATGCTGATGACCAATGGGGTGTTGAAAAATGCTGATGGACCAATTGGTGGGGGGGGGGGGGGGGGGGGAGGGGAGCACTGGGTGGTGCTGCTGCTGCTGCTGCTGCTGCAGGTATAGAGAACTAACTGTAATAAGACCAGTGATGACAACACTTACAGAAGCTTGAGTCAATAACACTGGCCATGATAGGGCTGGCTGTGACAGGGCCAGTGATGGCAGGAGGGATGCCACAAGGGTCGGCATCCAAAGAAGACCCTTGCAAGGGCTCGGTGAGAGTAGAGGGACTTCCGCCACACAGTTCTATGAACAAGAAACAAACAACATTGCAAACAACCAGTCTGTAGGGGGCCAGCTTGGGTGCCCAGCCATGATTACTGTTCATGAACACACTCTCTCAAACACTGTGTGAAACACTGCCTGTCACTAACCATAAAATTGGTACAATTTGGTGTGTCCAAAAACAACTGTCATTATAAAAATGCTTATCTAACTGTTCCACCAATAACTCATTGTTGGTGTGATCCGGACAAAGATCTGGGAAAAATTGACAATATAAGTGAAAGACTTTTGTACCCAAACATTCCATAAAGGGACTGCTGTGCTGTGTGCCTTGTATGCGTATACCAGAAAGAGCATTCCAACTGTTGACAATATGTGACCCAGTCCTCTTTCTGGCCATCAAACACTGCTTGAACAAGTGAGCAAAGAAGGAATGCTACTCTAGCTTTGTTTGCGCACACAGCTATAAACATGAAAACAGAATCACCACCACTGTTATTTGTGGTAGACAAGGTGAGATAAGATGTCTTCAAATTGCACATTAACACATGTAGGAAACAGACTTGCCACCAATGTTTTTTTTTCCTTTTTCTTGGTGCATACCATTCATTATAAATGATGATTACAAGGTAGAAGTCAAGAACACTTTATTCATGGCAAAATTTCACAAATAAGTTGTTTCCAGTAACAACTGTACATTCATTTGTGATCACTTGAAAATAATAGTAATAAAATTACTGATGTGTTTGCAATTCAGAGGGAAACCGTATCCTTAGTGGTTTGTAGGGTGGAATCTGTGGGTGCCATGATATGTGGAGCAATGTGGAGATGGTGCAGTATAGAGCAGAGCATCCTGCCTGGTCTTGGTTAGTTCCAGTTGATGGGCTAATAGTGTGTCTGGTGCCTGGCCTAGAACTAAGTGAGCAACTGATAGCCCTGCTGGAGGTTGTGCTTTCCTTAAGTATCCACCAGCCGGAAGTACCTGCATGACCACATGGTGTGTGGATGGTACTTACTTCTTGGATAGCAGTGCCACCAGTTTGCTGGTGTGCATGCAGCTTGGAAGGAAGACTGGTGACCCCTGGTGGAGTCTGTAACAAATGTTGAATCATGAAACTGTTTGTTTACATATTGTGTCAATAACATGTGATGCCTGTGTGATATTGGTAAATAGTCACCAAATGAAAGACACCTCCTGGTGACAGATAGGCAAACCCATAGGGTGGAGATGTCATACCGGCAGTGTACAGAGTCAGCCTGTGGCTGATACACAACAGTACCAACACCCAATCAGGGTCCCTTTATTGACACTACTGTGCTTACCATTGCCCACCCAGCTTGTCTGAGTCAGAGTTTTGTTTTCTGTTTCCTTGCATAATGAAGATCTGCTCTGCTAGTGGAAGGTGCTGCTCTCCAGTTGCATCAGATGAATCTGTTGCTGGTACACCATGACAGTATTGTAACATCATCCCCTTATAGTTATTTAGAAAATCATTGTACTTTTTGTCAGCAATGTCCAACTGTGAAGACATATTGCAACTATTGTTGGAAATCTTGACAGTTTTAATGGCAAAAACTTTCTGTGTGTGTAGTTCTTGAAATTTACTCACTCATTTAAGTGCACTGTCTGTAAGGTGTTAATATATGCAATGTACATGAGTGTAATGTCCAACAATAAAAGTAAAGTTTAATCAAACAATGTGCCAATGGTAAATATAAATTGCATTTCATTGTCACATACGTCATGAGCAGTGAATGAAAGTTCCATCATTTTGAACCATAGGTCCAGCTGCTGCAGCATATAAGGCAATAGCATCACTCTGCTGTGTGGTGCAGTTGGAATGATGCAGTTGAAGGATGAAATGTTCATAGGATGTATGCAGCCCAGTAATACTGGAGAATCTCCATCAATTGGAGCTGTTTGAGGGTGAAGATTTGTATTTTCCCTGTTCAAATCACCTACTGATTGTCCTGGTAGAACGTTGGCCTTTATTACCAGCATTGTCACTTCATTTCATGCTCTGCTTGGTGTTCATTGTTGTTATATGGTCACCACTTGTGGGTATGCTTAGCACTATAAAACCAGTACATATAATTATGCAAGAGAACAAAAGTAATTTATTGAACACTCCAGCAGAAAACACACAAGACTAAGAGGATAAGATGCATATATTGTTCTTTTTGTCAGTATCTTACCTAACAACCTCACACAAACTATAGATTTATCATTTGTACTCAGAGCAACAGTTTTTCCCAGCAATGTGCTGAAATGCACGCCGTTTGTTTTCTATATGCTCAATGTTTGTTTATCCTGTACTGTCCAATTTCTAACATCCTTGAAGGTTTCATTTGCTTTCTCTCTCAAGAGTTCTGAATGACTATGGTGTTGCTGTCATCAGCAGAAACACTATATATCCATGTCTTATATTGCCCACAAAATCATTGGTATATATTGAACCTAATACACTACGCTGATGAACACCTGTGGTGTAATAGTATTTCCTACGTCTACATCTACATCTACATCTGCATCCATACTCCATAAGCCATCATACAGTGCTCGATGAGTGTGCGTTGTTCCGCTACTAGTCATTACCTTTCCCGTTCCACTTGCAAACACAGTGAGGGAAAAATGACTGTGTGTCTGCCTCCATATGAGTCCTAATTTCTCGTATCTCATGGTACTTGCATGAAATGTACCAGGTGTGGAAGTATGAAACCAGAATTTCCATAGTGCCATCTGCTTCCTGTAATGGCTGACAATGAATGTCAACACACATTAACCCAAGTTCCATATATTGGTATCTGTTTCAAACCCGTAAACATGCTGAGTTTTGTGCCTACGAACTAAGATTTAAGGACACCATTGTATTTCTATTATCATTTGAAAAAAACTGCTGTGGAGTCATATCGAATGCTTGTCAAAGCTTTTGGCAAACATATTCTTGAGAAAACACACTGTTTCAAGAGGTTCAAAATGTTAAACGTGGTGATTTTGAGGTGAGAAATGACAAGTGCCAGAAACCGCCAAAAAGTTGGAAGACAACAAATTGCAGGCTTATTGGATGAAGGTGATACTCAAACTCAATAGGAATGTGCAGAATAATTAAATGTGATGCAGAAAGTAGTTTCTCTCCATTTGAAAGCTATGGGAAAGGTGCACAAAGTGGGAACATGGGTTCTGCATGAACTGAATGAAAGACAGCAAGCAAATTGATAGACTACTTGTGAAATGCTGCTCGCCAGATTCAAAAGAAAGTCGTTTCTCCATCAAACAGTGACAGGTGATGAGAAATGGAAATGTTTTGAGAATCCTAATAATTATAAATTGGGGATGAATCCTCTGAAAGACCAAATTGCTTTGGAGAGAAGACGATGTTCTGTGTTTGGTGGTATCAAAAGGGTGTCATCTGTTATGAGCTGCTAAAACCTGATGAAACCATTAACTCTGATTTCTACCAAAAACAAACGATCAATTTAAATTGAGCATTACATGGAAAATGACCTAAATATGGAAAAAGGCAACACAGTCATATGGCTCCATGATAACGCCCCATAACACAAAACAAAACAGATTAGGGAAATGATTGAGGCATTCAGTTGGGAGATACTAGTGCATGCAGCTTATTTCCCAGGCTTGGATCCATCTGATTATCATCTATTTGCATCACTGGGTCACACTCTCGCTGAACAATGCTTCAATTCCTACAAAAATGGCTCGCTGACTGGTTTGCTTCAACAGAGCTGTTTTTTGGCGTGACAGCCATAGCCTGCCAGAGAGGTGGGAAAAATATATAAATAGCAATGGAGATTATTTTGAGTAAAATATTGTTTTGTCAGTTTCAAACAATAGACGTGTAATTATTGCTTATTAAATATCTAATGGTTGGAGTCTGGAACGTCCGTACTTTACAGGATAACGACCATAATCAGTGCCCAGAGAGAAAGATAGGACTTATCGCAAGGGAATTGACTAGATATAACATCGACATTACCGCCATAAGTGAAACACATCTTAGTGAATCTGGACAGGTATGTGAACCGCTCGGAGGTTATACCTACTACTGGAGTGGAAAATCATCCACTGAAAGGGCGGAAAGTGGGGTAGGCTTTGCCATACGCAATAAATTGGCATGCTCACTAACATAACTCCCAAAAAGTATCAGTGACAGAATAATAACACTCAGACTTCACCTGGCATCCAAGAAATATCTTCACTTGATCAATGTATACGCACCTACATTGCCATCTCCGGATGAAGAGAAGAACAAGTTCTACCAAGACCTCCGACATACTCCTTCTGCAGATAAACTTCTGTTACTTGGTGATTTTAATGCTCATGTTGGGAATGATTTCAGTGCTTGGAATGGAGTCCTCGGTTGCCATGGGATTGGAAGATGCAACTCGAATGGTTTGGATCTTCTAACTCTATGTGCCGAGTTTGAACTCTGTCTGACAAATACATATTTTTGTCTGCCTGAAAAATATAAAACGACATGGATGCATCCGCGATCTAAACACTGGCACCTTCTGGATTATGTGATAGTACGGAAAAAAGATCTTGGTGACGTACTGGTCACACGTGCAATGAGAGGCGCTCAGGGATGGACAGACCATTGACTCGTGAGGTCCAAATTAAAGATAACTTTGAAGGCACCACGCCGAGCTTCACAAAAAATACCAACAAAATTGTCCTGCAAAATCTTGGCCAATGATCAGACTATGAGAGCAAAACTGGATGAAAAATTTGGTGTCGATGGCCTTTTGATATCTGAATCTGCCCGTGTGGATGATCAGTGGAGTGCATACACTAGCAGACTGCGTGGCTGTGCTTCAGAAGTCTTGGGAAAGCCTCAGAAGAAGCACCAGGACTGGTTTGACGACTCAGATTCAGAGATTAGAAAGCTAATTAATGATTTCAGAACCTCTCTTCGCACCCCTGATGATAACAAGCATAGAGCAGCGCATTACAATCTGAAAGTGAAGGTACGTGCTCTCAAAGACAGTTGGTGGGCAAATAAAGCAAATGAAATACAGTTATATGCCGACACACACCAAACGGGCAGATTCTTTGAGTCCGTGAAAACTATCTTTGGTCCAAGAGTTGGGAAGATTGCACCAGTCTATAACAAAGATAAAAGTTGTCGGCTGACGCAACAGAGTGACATCCTGTCTCGGTGGGCGGAACATTTTAATGACGTTCTTAATCCCGACCATCAGACAACTGATATTCCATACATAGAAGCACTTGAAGACCTGCCAGTTGAGGAACAACTTGCGGATGCCCCTTGCTACGATGAATTCATTTCAGCACTGGCTAAGCTGAAAAATGACAAAACAGCAGGATTAGATAACTTGCCATCAGAGCTATATAAATATGGGGGGGAGGGGGGGGGGGCAAACATCAAGAAACCATTGTTTGCTCTGATCTTAAGGATTTGGGAGTATGAAATGATTCCACAGGACTGGAAAGATGCTTGTATTTCCAATATCTATAAAGGCAAGGGTGACATATCAGACTGCAGCTCCCGCAGGGGCATTTCTCTTCTCTCAGCAGCGGGAAAAGTCCTTGCCCACATAATTAACACCCGGTTAACACACTTTGCAGAAAAACTGCTACCAGAGACCCAGTGTGGCTTTCGCCCAAACAGAGGCACAGTGGGTGCCATATTTGTTGTCAAACAAATGCAAGAGAAAAGCTTAGAGCAACATCGGCCTTTGTTCATGTGCTTTGTAGACCTGGAAAAAGCTTTTGATCATGTCCCACGGGAAGCTCTCTGGATCATACTAAAGAAAACTGGGTGCCCTGACAAAATTGTCAGTTTGATTCGGCAGTTTCATGAAAACATGATGGCAAAAATCCGCCATGAGGACAAGCTCTCAGAACAGTTTCCCGTGACATGTGGTGTAAAACAAGGCTTTGTTCTGGCTCCTACACTCTTCTCACTTTACTTCGCAGTTGTTATGAGAGACATGACCAAAGCCTGTAGTAATCAAATTAGTCTCGAGACAAGGACAGACAAAAGTGTCTTCAACATCTCTCGCCTCAGAACAAAAAGTCACGTAACCAAACTATCCATCTTAGAGATTCTCTACGCGGATGATGTATGCATGATGGCTAATTCTTGCGAAACTCTTCAGACTTACATAAATCTGCTAAATGCCTCCTGCAGAAGATTTGGCTTAGCCATTAGCATCACTAAGACGCAAGTTCTCAAACAGCTACTTAGAGGTCTTAATGCAGATGACTCCAGTATTGAGATAAATAACAAACCCGTGCAAAATGTGTCAAATTTCAAATACCTGGGAAGCCAAATTAGAAGTGACAACAGCCTGACAACGGAAATCGCAGCACGTATAGCCAGCGCAGCCTCGGCCTTCGGTAACCTTAATGACCGAGTATGGAAATCACATGATCTCAAACTACAAACAAAAATTGTGCCTCGGAAACCTGGTGTTGTTACAAAGCTGACATTAAGAAGTTAGATAAATTTCATCTTTGATGTCTGAAATCAATTCTGCGCATCAAATGGGAAGACCATGTCCCAAACACGGAGATTTTGCACCGCGTGAAACTGGCTGGTATTGAAGCTTTAATAATGAAACATCAACTGAGATGGAGTGGTCACATAGTACGCATGGATGACAGTAGGCTACCTAAAGCGGTGTTCTACTCGCAGCTCTCGTGCGGGAAGAGGAGGAAAGGTGGTCAACACCTGCGATATAAAGACACCATTAAACGCCACCTTGCAGCCTGTGGCATTCCAAGCAACCGTTGGGAGGAGCTAGCATTGCGCCAATCGGAGTGCCGATCAACTGTACATAAGAGCATCGAACAATTCGAGCAAAAGCGTCTAATGAACCTGGATGCTAAAAGAGAGCTCCGAAAATCTCAGCTCAAACCTGTCTACATGTATACTTACAACTCTGCTGGTCAACTTCACAGTACATCGATGTTGTCGCCAGTGGTCGGCGGAAGGTGCACGTGCCTGTCGACCTGGGACCGGACCGCAGCGACGCACGGATGCACGCCAAGACCGTAGGATCCTACGCAGTGCCGTAGGGGACCGCGCCGCCATTTCCCAGCAAATTAGGGACACTGTTGCTCCTGGGGTATCGGCGAGGACCATTCGCAACCGTCTCCATGAAGCTGGGCTACGGTCCCGCACACCGTTAGGCCGTCTTCCGCTCACGCCCCAACATCGTGCAGCCCGCCTCCAGTGGTGTCGCGACAGGCGTGAATGGAGGGACGAATGGAGACGTGTCGTCTTCAGCGATGAGAGTCGCTTCTGCCTTGGTGCCAATGATGGCCGTATGCGTGTTTGGCGCCGTGCAGGTGAGCGCCACAATCAGGACTGCATACGACCGAGGCACACAGGGCCAACACCCGGCATCATGGTGTGGGGAGCGATCTCCTACACTGGCCGTACACCACTGGTGATCGTCGAGGGGACACTGAATAGTGTACGGTACATCCAAACCGTCATCGAACCCATCGTTCTACCATTCCTAGACCGGCAAGGGAACTTGCTGTTCCAACAGGACAATGCACGTCCGCATGTATCCCGTACCACCCAACGTGCTCTAGAAGGTGTAAGTCAACTACCCTGGCCAGCAAGATCTCCGGATCTGTCCCCCATTGAGCATGTTTGGGACTGGATGAAGCGTCGTCTCACGCGGTCTGCACGTCCAGCACGAATGCTGGTCCAACTGAGGCGCCAGGTGGAAATGGCATGGCAAGCCGTTCCACAGGACTACATCCAGCATCTCTACGATCGTCTCCATGGGAGAATAGCAGCCTGCATTGCTGCGAAAGGTGGATATACACTGTACTAGTGCCGACATTGTGCATGCTCTGTTGCCTGTGTCTATGTGCCTGTGGTTCTGTCAGTGTGATCATGTGATGTATTTGACCCCAGGAATGTGTCAATAAAGTTTCCCCTTCCTGGGACAATGAATTCACGGTGTTCCTATTTCAATTTCCAGGAGTGTATGTTTTGGCTGATATTGTACTTCAGAGACCAAGCAGTGCTTCATTAAAAAGATTGGACTTACTCATTTAACTCATTAGTCTCTTTCATGACTTATTCATTTGTTTTTCAGAACACTGACAATAATGAAACTGACTTGTAGTTTTCAGTGATTTCCACAGTACCTTTCTTTATTATGGGCACAACTTGTGCACACTTTACGTACTCCGTATTCATGAAAGCAGATTAGTTTGTTGTCTATGTAGGCCTTCGGAAGTGTAATTCCTTGCAGTTGCTACAAGTGTTTTAAGAATATTTTGTTGAAACTTCTATGCAATACCAGAAGAATACTTATTTACAAAATTTCCAAATTCCTGAAGATTTTTTAATATTCTACACTCATCTTTCTTTTTTTTAAATGGTACTGTACTTGTTTATCCTTTCAGTTTCATGTTTTATGGCATACCAGACTGTTCTACATGTATTTTCTGCATTGTATATTGCAGGATGTTTCGAAATAAATATACAGGTTTTAAGGCTTTGTAGTATTTATTACATTTAACTTATAATTACAAATAATATGTCAAATAAAAGAGAAGCTCAAACAGTACTCCTTACAAGTGTTCAATGTGAGCAACATTCACAAGGAACGAAGGAAGACTGGGTTTAACGTCCCGTCGCCATCGATGTCACTAGAGATGGAGCAGCAAAGTTCGTTTGCAGAGTTGTTACGTAAACCATAGTCTGTAGGCTTTAGAGCATGTAATAATTGGAAATGACAAGGACATTGTAAGAGGCTCCTTAAGTCTCCACACAGACGCCACTGGCACTGCTAATTCATGACTAGCCTTCCGAACTGATTTCTTGGGGTTACGGATGAAAGATTCTACCTCATTCAGCACATTCAGTCACTTTTGATTGATCCATACTTCTCCCTTTGCATGCAGGTATACAAATAAAACTATTTGAGTTATTCTTTCATTTGATATATTTTTTGTAATTGTAGGTTGAATGTAGCAAAATCCCATATATTCATTTTGAGACACCCTGTATTTTGCATTGGACGATTTTTTGCTGCAAGCAGTACTGTCCAGTATATATTTCCATAACTGTGATAGTAATTTGGGAATTTTGGGTTATTGTACTGCTTTTGCAAAGAACTGAGAAATTTAAGTTTGTGGGAGGACTTTCTAAAACCCATTGTTATCCACCTATTTTTCTTAGCTGTTGCTGTTAAAGTGGCTACTTTCAGAAATACCTCCTTAAAAATTTATTTAAATCGTGTGTAGAATTCAGAGAACTTAGTAACTACACTTCATCTCAGGTCAGTTTTTCCAGTGCCCAGGAAAAGTATGTAATTGGCATTCTGAAAAAATCTGTTTGTAGATATGTAGTTTTGTGGACTTTACCAAGCCTGTCTTTAGCTTTATTATCTGACTACAATGACCAAGGAGTTCAAGACTTGTAAATACTATACAGTTTTCCCTATTTGTATATCTAAGTATATGTTCTAATACTAATACTGAACTTTTTGATATCCTAATGGCAGTGTTCACCATTTGTGCCAAGCCAGAAGTTTTCAGTGTGTTTAGGAAGTTATTACTAATTTAACCCCAAAACCTGTTTTAATATTCATGCCTTCCTATATTATTATTTTAGTCTCAGGGGCTGTGACCCTTTTCATGACTTCAATTAATTTGTTGAAGAAAGTGTTCACCTTACCACTAGGTGAATGGTACATGCACAGAATGATTAAATTTTTATGGATACCTGGTGTTGTTGTATCAGCAGCTGCCAATTCGAAATTTTTATCTACAGTACTTGAGTTCAGATCTTCAGCAGCTTTAAAATGAGTGCCATTCCAGCTCTAAATATGTGACCCCTCACCCTTGAAGGTAGTTCTGCAGTAGCAGCTTTTACATTCATTTTATGATAGCAAGGTACACTGTATTTCAGTGTCTCTGCACCAGTGCTCCTTTCCCATTCCCTTCAATTCTGATGGTGATAGCTAGAACCTGTTATTGGTAGGCACAACAAAACTCTGACTGTGTCCCCCTCTGTTCTGCCTTCCTACTAACTGGCACTTGCAATCTGTCTTCCTTCATCCTCACCAGTTTTTTCCTCACTACTTCCATGTGTGTCTGAAGGGCAAAGATCTTCCTTTTCTACTCTTCTTTCACTTTATTTCTATTGCCTATTTTGCAGTTCCAAGAGAGAGCCTCAGGCCTCCATGACATCCCCAAAGTTCTCCCAACTACATCCCCTGGCTGGAGTGGCCAGAAATATCATCCATATGTGTGTGAAGTGTGCTTGCTTTTGTGCGTGTGCTTGTGCCTGTTTGTGTTTGTTTTTCCTTTCCAAAGAAGACCTTGGCCAAAGCTCATACGTAAGAGTCTTTTTTTTCATACTTGTCTGCAACTCAACATGTCATCTGCAACTCAACACATCATCTTTACTGGAAGTAGCAGTCTATCTTTTTCAAAACATTGTTGATATTCCAACCTGTACTTTCCATTGTTTTATTCAAAATGTGAAATACACAAAAAGAACAAAAACAGTCAAAATAAAATCAAAACTTACATATTAATGGGCACTAAAATTAAATTTTCTGTTTTTTCAGTTTTCTTAAATATGAAATAATAAAAGATTTTTTTAAAAAAATGTTGATACTATAGTCTAGTTTGTGCAGTATGGAAGTAGTTGTTATAACACAGAGATATGTACTACGCTGTCTGTGACATGTAACTCATGTGAGGCATAAAAGATTCCTAATAAAAATGTACTATCTTGATGTCGGATTTGAGTGGTTATTTAAGTCATTTTAAGAAATAGCTAAACATGCTTTCTTTGTTACTTCTCCTCCTCTGCCTCATGAATTAGACTGAAATGAACAGAAATAGTATTCTTTCTACATCATATTTGCTTTTGACAAAATGTTGATCAAAAAAAATTATAAAATTAGAATTATTTATTTGTACTTAACTATGTGTGACAAGGGACAGATGCTGTATACGTTTAACTATAGAAATTGTAATGTGTTTTTGTTTCATATGGCTGAATAAAAAAAAGAATGAAATGTACAATATTTTGTTACTAATCAGTATAACTGTTTCAGTGTATGCTACTTAGCAAGTCGGATGCTTGAAGCATTAGAACAGAATTCTACCAATACATCAAATGAGAGGCTTGTAACTGAAGAAGAAGCTCTTTGTGTTCAGATTGCAGGACTCTGCCATGATCTGGGTCATGGCCCATTTTCTCATACATGGGAACATTTTGTTAGTGACTATGATCCATCATGGAAGGTAATCTATTATCAAAAGTTAAATAATTTCTTGAAATAAATAATTTTCATAGTACCAATAACAATTTACTTAATAAAGCTGTCAAGGATTTGCAAGAAAAGTTATTAGTTGTTATCCTTAAGGTGGACAATATGCAAAGCTACCTTAATGGTCAGTTGTACAACTGTCCTACTACATTATGCGTAGGCTGTACAGATGCCACTAAAGAATTGCTGAGGTAGATACTGTTTTTTCAAGAAAGCCAAATGGACTTTCCTCTTGATCTGAAAAAAGCTGTACAATTTCTCATGAATTTCCCTACCATCTCTCCGTTATGTATATCACACAAAATCATAGTGATTTGGCATAATTTCAAGGTACCTATTTTCTCTTAAGTACCAAATAACTTAACACACACAAAATCAAAGTTTAATAACAGTTTCATCATAAATTTGTTTTTCCTAGACCAAACTGGAGTCTTGACCAACTTCATGTAGCGCTACATTGCAGTATTAGAATTTTGATAATGTACAGACAACACTAGGCTGTTTCCAGCTCGAGAACATATTGGCAGATGTTTCATGATTTTTCTTCTTCTCTGTTAATTAAAAACAAATTTAATACAGGAAATTTATAGGAAGATTTATCCTTTGGTCCATATTTGTGCCTGTTGCCTATTTTATGTAATATTCATACACATAGTGTTCCGTTTTAGTGCTCCATCTGATAGTGTATTTTGCTATCTTGTTGCCAGCTCCAGCACATCTTCTGATGTAGAGCATTGACTCCACTCCACCTTGTTCTGACACTGTAACATCTACTGCTGCAGGCTCTGGACTCTTGCTGTTTCTTCACTGCTGTCCAGCTATCATCCTTTATTCCTTTAGAGTTTATATAACTATTATAAATATAATATTATTTGTAATAAAAGATGAAGTAACATAAAATGTCTGTCATGTTGCAACAAAAACTCTCACTAGCTCAGTTATCCTTTCACTTTATTTTCTCTCTCCAGAACACAAGAGAAAATAATGACTTCAATAATATGAATGTGCAAGCGAGCCGATAAGTTTTTGTAAGACATTTGTGTTCATTGCTGTGACGGATAATATTCACCTTAAATTTATGTTGTAACTTTGGGAGAGGTGCATCGCTACTTTATTAATCACAAGATGATATTGGATGTGAAAACTGAACTACATTTTATGACATTTACACCTCCTACGCTTTCTGGTAGTTGTTCAGCAAGCTTTTAGTTCAAAAATGGCTCTGAGCACTATGGGACTCAACTGCTGAGGTTATTAGTCCCCTAGAACTTAGAACTAGTTAAACCTAACTAACCTAAGGACAGCACAAACATCCATGCCCGAGGCAGGATTCAAACCTGCGACCATAGCGGTCTTGCGGTTCCAGACTGCAGCGCCTTTAACCGCACGGCCACTTCGGCCGGCAAGCTTTTAGTTGATAACAGTTGCGATCTAATGGCACCTCCTAGTACCATACCAACTGTTCATCTCATTTCTTTGCCCATATGGCCTTGGCATTCGAGGCAAACATATTTGTTTCAATGCAGACTCTTTACAGCAATACATCACCATTTTCACCTCAGCTTTCACTGGACGTAATTACCCCACCAGCCAAGTTCGAAAGCAGATTTCCCAGGCCATCACATCCAATCCTGATACTGCTGATCCCTCCAAAAATCACTTTAGGGCACACCACTGGTCACTCAGTATTATCCTGGTCTGGAATGTATTAATACTGGCAACACACTTTAACAAGGCCATGACTCCCTAAAATCATGCCCTGAAATGAGATCCATTCTGTCTGAGATTTTGCCCACCACACCTAGAATAGCCTTTTGACACCCTCCCAAAATCTTCAATATTCTTGTCAACACTGCACTGTTCCTGTATGTACCCTTCTCCCTACCCTTCAGGTACTATCCCTGTGGCTATTCCTGATGCAAGACTTGCCCTATGTACCCTCCTACAAACCAACTATAGTAGTCCTGTAACTGGCAAAACTTTTACTATCAAAGGGAGAGCCACTTGTGAAATGACACATCATATACCAGCTGTTATGTAAACATGTTTGCCCTTTTATATCAGCATGACTACCACCAAATTATCAGTTAGGATGAATGGGCATAGGCAGAGGATGTATACTGGCAACACACAATATCCTGTTGCAGAGCATGCTCTACAACATGACAATCATGACCTTGGTGCCTGTTTCACCATATGCACCATGAGGATTCTCCGCCCAGACACCAGTTTCTCAGAACCCTACAGGTGGGAACTAGAGCTACATCATGTTCTTGGTTCTCACCACCCACCTTGCCTTAATTTATGTTAATTTCTTCTGTCTCAGTATTTCTTCATAGTAACTACTCTTTTCTCCACCCTGTTTTAGCTTTCTACATATTTCATTGTCTTATTTGTCTATTTTTCGCTGCTCTCCGTGCAACTATGTTACATACAATGCAATTAGCTTCTTACTGTTATTAACTCATGCATGATGTTTAAGCAGTAATCTCTGTCTTGTATACTACCCTGTCTTCCACCTTTAAGCTCTCAGGTTTTCAAATCTCATCCGATGCAGTCCCCAACAATTAGTCATCCCATCCGGGAAGTCTCCCCTGATCCACAGTTCTGGGTGACTTTCCCAAAATCTGCTCCTTTTTCTAGACCTCTCCAGTCCTTTTCCTTCAGCTCTCTTCCTTCCCCTTCAACCCTTGTGCCTCAAGTAGTAGCCACTGGCTCTGAAAGCTTGCCTAATTATAAGTTTCTTTTATGTGTGTGTTCTGCTGCCACTTGGTAAGAAGATTTTTTTGTCTGTCTTTTTTTTGCCTATGTACATATAAAAAGTAATCTAGAAGTAGTTACCATAATTGTCAGTTTGAGTCCAGTATTACTAGTCATGTGTGTATTGTGGGCTAAAATTCCACTGGGATGATGGTATTGGGGAATGTAATGGTGAACTCAATGAGGATCTCCCTTGGAACTGCAGGCTTTGAATAAAAGACAAGACAGTTGCCAAGTAGGAGGCAAAGATTTATGTCCCTCAGGCTGAATTAGATCACATGAAATTTGAACCAGATAGTTTGTGGATGGGGAAATTACTGGAACTGAGTAAAAGTAACAACTAATGGGTGGAAGGAAAACAGCTCTCCAACTTCTTCTACCACATATGAGCTTGTAATATCGGGTAAATTTCACTTTTTACCTGAAGTAGAAGAGGAAAGCCCTCATTTAGCTGTTGATCACAGTTGGGTGTAGCAGACTTAAAGCAGAGGAACTAAGTTTACGTTGGTAACAAAAGAGATGGGGGAAGATATTAGCCTTGCTGCTTGGTAGTAGCAATGACAGGGCTGTAGACCAGATTGTACTGGACAAATTAGGAATAGGGTACCAGGTGACAAGGTTTTGTGAAGCCAAGTGACAGAGGATGTAAGGAATAGTCTTAAATGAAAACAACATGGCTAAAGACAAAAATTACGGCATTAGGGGTGACCTGGATGGAAAAGGAGTAGAAACTTTACACAAAAGTGTCAGTTTTTTTGGGCTCCTAGAGTGCCATGACTGGCCCTGGGTAAACACTGCTGTGAGCTGTGTTAGCACAGCTGAGCAGGCTGCTGGTGACTGAACTGAAATCTCATATGAGTGCAGTACCCTTTGCTACAGTTTCAAGATGGGGATATACTAGACATGTCCTACACCTGAAAAATAGTGGGAAAGATAGGTTAGCTGAGTGCCTTGCTGAAAATGTACAGGGACACTGACATCCAAAGCAAGATCCTTGGTGTCAGTGGTGACAGGAGGGTACCTTTCTTAGGTTAGAGTCAGGAATTTTGGCACCCTGTTGTGAAAGTAGGTAAAACAACATAAGAACCCACAAAATGCTTAAGAATGCACAGAAAAGTAAGGTTAGCTTTTTTCATCAGGATATTACAGGATTGACCAATAGGGTAGAAGAGCATCTTGTCTGTTTGGAAGATTTGGAGAGCTCTGAAAACAGACATCCTGTGCCTATTTGAGCTCCAAATAACCAAGCATTGGAGAAGCTAAAGATAGAAGGTCACACCATAACATCTTACTCATGTACAACTAATATAGGGAAACAAGTTGTTACACAGAGACAGAATACAAGTTCAGAAACATCGACACAAGTACATTTACTAGTGATCACACAGAGAAGTATGTGCTTGTGAATTAACACTGAAAAAAGTTCACTTTTGATAGTAACTGTGTATAGATCCTCACAGGGAAATTTTGAACTGTTTTGAGGAATGTGGATTCCCTATTATGCTATCTCAAACAATGGAAAATCCAGGATGGAGCTATTATGCTTTCTGTCAGACAGCAACCAGAGGTTGTGATTGCAGTGTAGATTTTTCCAAGGGATTTTGATATGAAAAGTCATCTGGAAACCTTATTTGCACTCTAAAATTTGATCCCAGTAATTAACTCTCTAACATAGGTGGTTAAAGACAGTAGGACCCTAAATGACAACACTTTCTTTGATGCACCTCAAAACAAGAAAACAACTATATACCCGTACCAAATATTGTCTCTGATCATGATCCACAGATATGATAAATGAAATAGTGCCTTAGAGTATAGATACTCAGTTCAAATTAATTAGAATAATACTGGTTCCAGGAGAAACATTTTTAAAAATTTATTATGAGCCAAATACTTACATAAAATTTAATCTGTTCCATGATAAATTCACATCTTTTTGAAAATAAATTTCCACATTAGCTAATCAGAAAGGACATTAAATAGCCATGTAGTACACCATGGATCAGTAAAGCGATTAAAGTATCTTCTGAAAGGGAAAGGGAATTGTATGGGTTGATAAGAACAAGTAAAGATCGTGCCATAGTTGCACACTACAAAAAGTATTCACAATTATGAAGATAAGTTATTAAAAAATCAAGTAACATGCACATTATGTGAGAAATCAGTGCTTCTGACAACAGACTTACGACTACATGGAGTATAATAAAATGAGACAGGATGACTGGCCATCAGTTACAAATAGCAGATATGTTTGATAATCATTTCTTTAATGTAGTAGAAAATATAGGGGACAAACAGTTCAAGAGAAAAATCATATGGAGGCCTCTCCCACTTCTGCTTCTGAAATTCCTATACAATAAGCATTATCTTTTCTGGAATATGTAGTGAATTACCAGCTGAGGGCAATTTTCCAGAGAGTTTGAAATATGCCATTGGTAAACCACTCTATAAAAAAGGTGATAGGAGAGATGTCAGTAACTACTGACCCATTTCACTACCGACATCATTTTCCAAAATTTTCGAGAATGTTATGTATTCTAGAATAGTATCCCACCTAATCAACAACATCCTTAGTAAATCACAGTCTGGACTTCAGAAAAGTTGCTCGACTAAATATGCCATTTATACATTCAATCACCAAATTTCAGGAGTACTAAATAACAAAAGACTACCAATTGGTATTTTTTGCAACCTATCTTAGGCATTTGACTGCATGAATCACAGTATTCTCCTCAATAACCGGATGTTTTATGAAATTTGTGTTTTAGTCAATCAGTGGATAATGTCATACCTAACTAAAAGAAAGCAGAAAGCTATACGAAATAACTCAACCAATGTAAGTATTGGAGTTTCTTCTGATGGGGGAGCTCAACCTTATATCCACTATTGTTCCTCATATATGTAAACAACTTTCTACCTAACATAAAACAAGCAGAATTAGTTATTTTTGCACATGACACTAGTATTGTAATCCATCCAAACATACATATAGCAACAGAAGAAATCATAAAGATTGAAGTGTTACTGAATGGTTTTCTGTGAATGGCCTCAATCTCAGTTTCAAAAAAAGACAACATTTTCAGTTCTGTGTTTGTAGAGTTACCACATCAATGATAAGTGTAACACATAGTAAGGAAATAACAACTAGGGTGGAAACGCCACAAAAATATAGGTATCCATATTAATGAGAATTTAAATTGGAAAAATACATTTTGGAACTCCTAAAACAACATAGTTCAGCCACATTTGCATCTCAAATCATTGTAAACCTCTGAGAGATACACAAATCAGGAAGTTGATATATTTTGCAAATTTTCATTTAGTAATGTCATGTGAAATAATGTTCTGGGATAAATCAACTTTAAGAAAGAAAGTGTCCATTGCTCAGAAATGTGCTTTAAGAATAATATGTGGTTCTCACACGCAGTCATCTTGTCGACATCTGCTTGAGGTGCTTGGTATTTTGACTACTGCCTCACAATATATTTAGCCCATCATGAAGTTTGTTGTAAATAACCTGCTGCAATTCAAAAGGAACAATGATGTACACAATCACTATATCATAAGAAAACATGACCTTCATTTCTCCACTTTAAGGTTATATTGAGCACAAAAAGAGGTGCACAATGCTGCTGCCAAATTTTTTGATCACTTACCCAGTGATATAAAATGTCTGACAGACAGCAAAATAAAATTTGAAAACAAATGAAAAAAGTTTCTCTTTGGCAACTCCTTCTATTCTATAGAAGAATGTCTGTTATTGTAATACGAAATAGTGGTGGGTAGGAATTATTACCTCACAACAGTACTAAAAAAATTGTAGATGATCAACGTGTAGCCATATTTACATGCGAATGAGTAATGTGAATGTAAAATGGCTTGTGGTCATACTGCTAGAGTCATCATTGACCAGTTCATTGTCTAGCCTGTAGATGCATGAAATGACATATTATTGCATATCTGAACTGTCTCTTTATTGCATTTGCCTAAGGAATTATCTACAAATAAATAGCAAGCGCATGGCTTGGCGGTAAGCAATCTTTGTACACACAAAATGTATCTGAACTAAAAATTGTCTCTCGTTGCTAAGATAAGAGCAACACAAGAACACACATAAAAATCCTAAAGCTCTCTAATGGCTCGGAATATTCACCACTGATATTAGCGTCTCAGGTGGCTGACCCAGAAATCTGATTGACAGCTGCACAATAACGATACTGATACTCGCATGCACACAACAAAACTCTTACTTTGCACTGCACTACACTGAAAGAGAAACTGAAGTGCAGCCACTACAGACTTGGGTTGGGACTGGGAGTGGCATAGGGAAGAACTATGATGTTGTGGAGGTTAGGTTGGGCAATGGAGCACCACTTCAGGGAGTGTGTACATAGTGTAGCTTCAATTTCAGGTTGACATATAATACTTTTCCCACAAATATTATGGTAATTTCAGTGCATATTGGCTAAGTGTTAGTGCTGCATTCCAGTCTAGGGTGGTACTATGTGATGAAGGGGACACTCCTTTGTGGCTGGTTCATGGAGGCTGTGGGAAGACTAGGGGTGTGAGGGGAAATGGCCCAGGAGATCCGTTAGTGGACTGAATGGGGGGCAGGGGGAGGGGGGGGGGGAGTGTAGTGCCTGTATGTAAAGACCTTGGTGAGACCCTCAGCATACTGGGCATGGGAGTTTTTGTCACTGCAGATATGCTGTCCCTTGGTGTCCAGGCTACTTGGGACCAATTTTTTGGTGTGAAAGGGATGAAAGCTGTCAAAATGCAGGTACTTTTGGTGGTTGATGGGTTTAATGTGGACAAAGGTGCAAATGGAGCCATCAGAGAGGAAAATGTCAACTTCTAGAAAGGTGGCCAGCTGGGTTGAGGAGGACCTGCTGAAGCAGATGGGAGAGACATTGAGGTTGTGAAGGAATGAAGTGAAGGTGTCTTGGCCCTGAGTCCAGATCATGCAGATATCATCAATGAACCTGAACCAGACTAGGGGTTTGGTGTTTTGGGAAGTTACATAGGTCTCCTTTAGATGCCGCATAAACATGTTGGCGTAGGAGGGTGCCATGTGGCTGCCCATGGATGTACCGTGGATTTGTTTGTATAACGTCCCTTCAAAGGAGGAATAGTAGTAGGTTAGGATAAAGTTAGAATGATGTGTGAGGGATGAGGTAGTGGGACTGGAGTCTGAAGGAAGTTGGTAGAGGTAGTGTTCAATAGCGGTAAGATCATGGACATGAAGGATGAATAAAATCTTCTCGGCTTTCAAGCCACATCAATTCGAATAAAATTTTTGAGCTTTCGATGGCTAGCTCCGCCATCGTTGTCAATACTAACACTATTGACTGCTGGGGCTGGCACTATTTCCTGCTTATATAACTACAATTGTGGCCCCTGGCACCAGAGCGGGCCAAAACAATGCATACCCAGAAGGTGAGTTGGGCAGCTCGTAGCAGCTATGGCCCACCTAAGGACTGAGTAACATTAGGCGGCATGAGGGGCAGGCGCCACCTTTGAAACTGCCACTCCCGCCTCCCTACAAGTATTAAGCATCCGTTGTAGCTTCCTTTTGACATCAACAGCATGCACCCATGCCTTACTCAGTGAGTAACCCTGGTCTCTGTTGAAATTCTTGCTGTTCATTCTAATCTCAGCCACTCCTTTTATAATGGAGACCCAGTATGTTGACACATGAGCCAAGACTGGCATGTTTTCAAACTGTATTTTATGTTCATTTTTGAGGCTATGCTCAGCTACGGTCGACTTTTCAAGCTCCCCGTGCTTGATGTCTCTCTGACGCTCAGTACTATGCTCTGCAACTGTGTGAATTGTGTGGCCTATATAGATGCTGCCACACTCTCAAGGAACACTGTACACATGAAGAGCTATCTCGTCTTTAACAGAGTGCATCCTGTATCTTGAGGGTGGGCCGGAACACTGGTCTCAATCCATGTCTCCGCAGTACATGTCCTAACTTGCTGTTCATTGCCCCACAGTATGGCGGGAAAGCCGTCAGCTTGGCTGCTTCTGCTGATTCACAAAGCATCCTCCTTTGATGACACCCGAAAGCATTTGCAATGTCTCTTTTGCTGTAGCTATTCTCCCTGAATACGTGCCCAAGTGCTGCAATTCAGACTGCAGGTGGCAGTCATCAGAAATAACTTTAGCTCTGTGTAGTAATGTGTTCAGGACCGTTTTCTTGTGTACAGGGTGGTAAAAGCTACTGGCGTTCAAATATCAATCAGTGTGTGTCAGTTCCCTATACACTGAATGACCAAGCCAGCCTCCTGCCTTCCACTCAACTAAAACATCTGAGAATGGTAGCTTGCCATCCTTCTCCATCTCGATGGTAAATTTAATGTTGGGTAGGACACCATTCACAAGATCCTTGGACTGCTGCAGTTTTTTGTTACCATCAGGCCATATCAGGAAGGTATCATTGACATACTAAGGAAGCAAGACAGACACAACACCACAGATTTCAGAGCCTGCTCCTGAAAGTGCTCCATGAAGAAATTTGTGACTGCAGGAAACAATGGTGAGACCATTGCTGTGCCATCCGTCATTTCATAATATTTGTCATGGTACAAGAAGTACATTGTCATTAGAACATGACAGAACAACTTTGCAATTCCAGGTGGAAACCTTTGGGCCAAAAGATCCAGCATGTCTTGTACTGGCACCCTCATATAAAGTGGCACCACGTACAGACTAACCATTATGTCATTTTGATCTATTTTCATTTTCCTTGAGCGTTTCAACAAATGGCTGCAAGTTCACAACTTGGTGTTCACAATGATCCAATTTTGGCACTAATAATCGTGCAATATGTTTTGCCAGTCTCTAGATGGGCGAGCTGATTGCACTAACAGTGGGCCGAAGAGGAACATGTTCCTTATGTATCTTAGGCAGTCCATAAAGCCTGGGAGGTCTGATGGTGTGAGGCACTAATTTGTTCACTACTTCATCTGGTAAACCAGATTCCTTTAATAAATTCCCTGCCTTCCTATCTATAGCCTGTGTCAGATCACAACTAAACTTCTGGTATGCATCATCTTCTAATAAATGTAGCACCTCCAGGTGGTAGCCTTCAGTGTTCAGAACACCGGTGGTATTTCCTTTGTTGGCAAGCAAGTGGGAGACTGCTGGAAAAACTGCACAAAAAGAAATCACATCTGCTGAATTATTTAGCATTTTTGCAATGCTACTGGGACAAGGAAGTAATTCCTTGCTTTGCTGCAATGTACAGAATTTTGAAGAGGACAATTCATGCCATTGTGAGACAGTGGATATGGCAGACAAGATATGAGCTTGATCTTAATGCCACAAACCTGTTCGATTGTCATCAACTTTGTTGCCATTTGACTGGGAATGGGTGGATGTGGCCACTGCAGCACAACAGCATGCTAGTTTATGCAAGACAATGTCTAAGCAATGTCACAAGTCTGACTGCTTAACTTGTGGAGGAACTGACATGGATAATGATAAGGTCAACAGAACAATTGTTAATCTCTCCAAACAAAGATTGAACAATGGCTATGTGACAGTCCCACCATGTCTGCCAATTTTGCAGATTATTAGTGCAATAGAGCAGTGCATTTGGCATCTCTGCATGATGCAGCTGAGGATGTCAGACTAACCACCAGCCATATATTTTCGAAATCTGAGCCACCAGAATCAAATATTAGTCGGGAGGACCAATGTGGCTTATGCTTATTGCATGAGAACTAGGACTTGGTTGTCTTGCCATCTGACGAAGGAAATGCATTGTGGTTCTGAACACTGAAGGCCTGAAGATGCTACACTTATTACATGATGACGCATACCGGAAGCTTAGTCATGATCAGAGACAGGCCGTAGTCAAGAAGACAGAGAAATTATTAAAGGAATTTGGCTTACCAGATGAATTGGTGAACAAATTACTGTCTCATGCTGCCAGACTTCCCAGGCTTTATGGACTGCCAAAGATACGTAAGGACCATGTTCCTCTTCGGCCCACTGTTAGTGCAATCAGCTCACCCATCTAGAGACTGGCAAAACATATTGCAGGATTATTAGCGCCAAAACAGGATCATTGTGAACAGCAAGTTGTGAACTTGCAACCATTTGTTGAAATGCTCTAGGAAAATGAAAATAGGTCAAAATGACATAATGGTTAGTATGTACGTGGTGCTAGTACAAGACACGCTGGATCTTTTGGCCCCAAGGTTTCCACCTGGAATTGCAAAGTTGTTCTGTCATGTTCTGACAACGTAATTCTTGTACCATAACAAATATTATGACATGATGGATGGCACAGCATGGTCTCACCATTGTTTCCTGCAGTCACAAATTTCTTCATGGAGCACTTTCAGGAGAAGGCTCTGAACTTTGTGGTGTTGTCTGTCGTGCTTCCTTAGTATGTCAATGATACCTTCCTGATATGGCCTGATGGTAAAAAAAAACTGCAGCAGTTCAAGGATCTTGTGAATGGTGTCCTACCCAACATTAAATTTACCATCGAGATGGAGGAGGAGGGCAAGCTACCATTCTCAGGTGTTTTAGTTGAGTGGAAGGCAGGAGGCTGGCTTGGTCATTCAGTGTATAGGAAACTAACACACACTGATTGATATTTGAACACCAGTAGCTTTCACCACCCTGTACACAAGAAAACGGTCCTGAACACATTACTACACAGAGCTAAAGTTATTTCTGATGACTGCCGCCTGCAGTCTGAATTGCAGCACTTGGGCACGTATTCAGGGAGAATAGCTACAGCAAAAGAGACATTGCAAATGCTTTCGGGTGTCATCAAAGAAGGATGCTTTGTGAATCAGCAGAAGCAGCCAAGCTGACGGCTTTCCCGCCATACTGTGGGGCAATGAGCAGCAAGTTAGGACATGTACTGCGGAGACATGGATTGAGACCAGTGTTCCAGCCCACCCTCAAGATACAGGATGCACTCTGTTAAAGACGAGATAGCTCTTCATGTGTACAGTGTTCCTTGAGAGTGTGGCAGCATCTATATAGGCCAGACAATTCACACAGTTGCAGAGCATTGTACTGAGCATAAGAGACATATCAAGCAAAGGGAACTTGAAAAGTCAACTGTAGCTGTGCACAGCCTCAAAAATGAACATAAAATACAGTTTGAGAACATGCCAGTCTTAGCTCATGCGTCAATATATTGGGTCTCCATTATAAAAGAAGTGGCTGAGATTAGAATGGACAACAACAGTTTCAACAGAGACTGGGGTTACACACTGAATAGGGCATGGGGGCAGGCTTTGGATGTCAAAAGGAAGCTACAATGGATGCTTAACACTTGTAGGGAGGCGGGAGTGGAAGTTTCAAACATGACGCCAGCTTCTCATACCATCCAACGTCACTCAGTCCCGCAGCAGGCCGTAGCTGCTGTGAGCTGCCCAACTCACCTTCTGCACACACATTGTTTTGGCCCTCTTTGATTGGTGCCAGGGGCTGTAATTGTAGCTATATAAGCAGGAAATAGTGCCTGCCCTGGCAGTCAGTAGTTTTACTCCTGACAATGATGGCAAAGCTAGCCATCAAAAGATCGAAAATTTTATTCAAATTGATGCAGCTTGAAAACCGAGAAGATTTTATTCAGTCATGCTGACATGAAAGACTTGGAGGACATGGGAGATGTTGGTGTGTAGGGGATGGCATCAACAGTGATGGGTAGGATCCAAGAGGGAAACGGCTGTGGATGGTGGAGTCAATGAAGGAAGTGCTATCTTCGACATGGGAGGCTAGATTATGGGCAGTTGGTTGGAAGTATTGGTCATAGAGGACAAAAATTCTTTCAGTTGGGGCACAATAACCAGCCACAATGGATCATCCAGGATTTTTGGATTTGTGGATTTTGGGGCAGGGTGTCATAGGTGTGAGGAGGGAAATGGGATCATGTGAGAGGTTGTGGGAAGGGCCTATGGCTTTAAGCAGGGATTGGAGATTGTGTTGACTTTCTGGGATGTGATCACTCTGGAAGAGTTTACAGGTGGAGGAGTCAGATGATTAGCAGAGGCCTTCTGCCAGGTAGTCATTGCGATACATAACAACAGTGGTGGAACTTTGTTTGCAGGTAGGGTGATTAGATCAGGATTTGTTTTAAGGTTCTGTATGGCTATTCTTTCTTCTGCTGAAAAGTTTGTGTTCTGAGAAAGGGACATGGGGAAGGATAGTGAAGCAAAGTCAGAAGTAAGGAATTGCTGGAAGGGGGTGGGAGATCACAGTTGGATAGTGCTATGAACTGGAGAGGCAAGATTTAATGTTGGAATTAGGTTGGTTTTGGTTGAAATAATTGGCAGCAGGAAAGTGCTTACATTGCAGGACCAGGAGAGGGATAGTATATCTTTGACAAGTTCAGCATGTTTAAATTTGGGTATAGGGATAAAGGTGAGGTCTTTGGATAGGACTGAAACTTCTGTGGAGCTGAGGGTTTTGATGGAAGGATTGACAACAGTATTATGGGAATGTTTTGGCTCTGGATTTGGTGGAGTGCTGGTAGGGAGCTTTGGAGGATGTGGCAAATGAAGGTCAGCTAGGCAGCATTTAAGTGCTATGAGAGTTGGACAAGGAAGATCACTGTGGGTAGGACAGGGGTTGGATAGTGGTACTGCAGGGCACCAGTGGGATGTAAGCAAGTTGGATAACTTATGAAGGTGGTGTCAGGAATGCTCCTCCAGGTACTGGAGAGCAAGGGATTCAATTTCAAATATGTAATGTGTGAAGCAGGGATTGCATAGTAGTAATATTTTGTGGAGGGAACAGAGGTGGTCCTGGGATGCCTGTGCTATGGAGATTTGTTTTTGCAGTTCCAGTTTTGTTAGGCCAGGACAGGGGACAGGGGTTGGATAGTGGTACCGCAGGGCACCAGTGGGATGTAAGCAAGTTGGATAACTTATGAAGGTGGTGTCAGGAATGCTCCTCCACGTACTGGAGAGCAAGGGATTCAATTTCAAATATGTAATGTGTGAAGCAGGGATTGCACAGTGGTAATATCTTGTGGAGGGAGCAGAGGTGGTCCTGGGATGCCTGTGCTATGGAGATTTGTTTTTGCAGTACCAGTTTTGTTAGGGCAGGGACTGGCAGAATCTAAAAAGGTGGAGGTTGTTGTGAAAGGCGGGATGGGATCCAGAGAGAAGAATTTTTATGTTTAGGCCATTTGGGGATATGGTTCAGGCAGCATATGAGACATAGGATGTGGGATTGGGTTTTAGCCTGACAGGCACTATTCCCCAGATCTAGTCTGCAAACAGATCTCCCATACTATTTCCCCTCACACCCACAATCCACCCATCACCTCCAAGAACCAGCCACAAAGGAGTGCCCCTTCATCACACAACACCACCCAGGAGTTGAACAACTGAACCACATCACTTGCCAGGGCTCTGATGACCTTCCATCATGCCGAGATGAGGGATATCCCATCCAAGATCCTTCCCACCCATCCTAAAGTAGTGTTGCATTGCAACCTCGGAAGCATCTTAGTCGATCCCTATGCCACTCACAATCTCAATCCCAACCCCAACCACTTGCCCCAAGGATTGTAAGGATTGTAACTCTGTGGAAGACCCAACTGCAAGACCTGCTCAATCCACCCATCCAGCACTTCCTGTTCCAGTCCTGTCACTGGTTTATCCTTCCATATCAGGGATCAGCCACCTGTGAAAGCAGCTGCAATTACTGCAGCTGAGAACACTGCACAGATTTTTATGTTGGTATGACTACCAACCAGCCGTCCACCAGCATGAAAGACTACTGCCAAACTGTGGCCAAAGCAAATTAGATTACACCATGGCACTACATGCAGCTGAACGTTGCATGCAGCTGAACGTTGCATGCTTGATTTAAATGGCTGCTTCACTACCTGAGCCATCTGAATGCCCCTCCCCCCCCCCCCCCCCCTCCACCACCAACTTTTCTTAATTGTACAGTTGGGAGTTATCCTTACAACACTTTCTTAGCTCTCATATTGTCCCAAACTCAACCTACAGTAACATACTGTCCTACACGCTCCACTCAACAGTTTCCACCCCCTCTGTCCTATTATATCCTCCCCATTCTCATCTCCCACCCTCTTTGTCACCCTCTGCCAATGCACTACCAATCTTTCCCAGCTCCACTCCTTTTTTGATCTGTTTTTCCCATCTCCCTGATCCACAACCACCTGATGCTGCACCAGTTGGCATTCTAGTCCCTGCAAACTCCAGCAGAAAGCATTCCCCCCCCCCCCTCCCCCCACTCCCCCCACTTATACCTAACTATCCCTTCCCCACCCCTCTTGATTGCTGTTTCCATCCCATGTGATAGTTACGTTCTCCCCCGAGCTGCCGGAGTTGGCGGTCATGTCTGCGTGAGCTATGTGCTTGCTTGTGTGTATGAATGGTGTGTGTGTTTCTCTTTTTCTGGTGAAGGCTTCAGGGAAAGCTTTGTGTAAGTGTCGTGTAATTGTGCCTATCTGTGACTTAACATGTCATCTTTATGGTAAGTAGCAATCTTTTTAATTTTTGATACAAAATCTTCTGTTGGTGCTGGCAGTAATTTTTATTTGTTCAGTTTTTGGTTTATCAAATAAATAAAAATATGACTGTCAGCTGCCATTTTTTTGTGATGAAAGCAAAGCCATTGTTTTCCTGTCACAAATTTTCAGACATTTTATAATAGATAAAACCCAATTCTGTTTCAGCATGAAACTAGCACACTTGAAATATTTGATGAACTAGCAAATCGTTTTGATGAAGACTTCAAAATGTTTGGCTTAGACAGCCCAAAGAAGAAACTAATTAAAGAGCTGATCAAAGGAGAACCACTCAATGAGGGTGAGCCTATGTCATTGAGTGCTGATAAGTATTTTATATATGAGGTATGTAGCAGAAAGATAAATGTTTTCAATGTTTTTTTTTTTTTTTTTTCCTCTCCTTGACACACAAAGTTCTTATTTATATTGTTTAATGTTCTGCACTGTTTACCCTTTTGATCATAGCATCTCTCTGTAATAAACAATATCATGCCAAAAGTCTCCTGAAATGTGTGTTTCCTTACTGGCAGATAAAAAAGTAAGAGAAATATTTAAATTCTGTTAAAAGTTTTACCTTGTAAAAGACATGGTGCAAGGGCAGCAGCATGATGTGGATAACGATATTTCACACATAAAGATGTAATAAGGTTTTCTGTGGTACTGAATCACATTCATTAACATTCTTCACCATTAGGTATCATGATGTACTGATGTATCAGGGTCTGGTACCTATTGTACCTCATTACTGATTGAAGGTCTGTTGACAGTGAAAATACTATCTTGAACTCCACTTCAAAAGTGGTAAAGCATAGTGATTCGAACCTTGTGAACTACGTTTGCAGGTCCGACTTACTGAGAATACAATATCTAAAGGACTAGATGCAGTGAGCAACTGCTCATTCCACTTACAAGCAGTGACTGTACAACTCCATGATACATCTGTGTCAAACACACAAAATCATCAGCATAAAGTCAATAAGTTACTGAGAAAGGTTTCTACATTAAATGCAGATACCATTAACTGTAAATATACGGATTATTGTTTTTCAGTAAAATAGAAAATATGCAGACAGTAAAACAGGAACCTTGTAATCATTTGACAGTGAAAACAGTAGTGAGCAGCACAAAGAGAAACTGACGCTTCCTACACTTTCTTTTGTTTCTCAGAAAAATGAATGGAACTAGAGTTTATTTAATGTGTATTGTATGTACTGTCTAACATCTGTTCTCTAATTTGTGTTACATACATACACATGTTGGAACATAAATCTCTTACAGATTAATTTTTTTTCTTCATAAAATGATAAAAAAATAAAGTAAGCCCTCTCATACAAGATATGTTTCAACCCAGACACTCATTCAAAAGATGCCAGACCTATAACTATCTCTTTACAGGACCCATTATTGTTAGCATTACAGGCTTAACCTGTAGGAAAGCTTTCCATTATATTCTTATTAACTGATAGCAGAATTTCTTTCTGTTCTTCCTTAATCATAGTGAATGGGTGTTACTGGTTTCTTGAGTGAAATGATCTAGCATGCCTCCAACATTCTAACTCGTCCAAAAGATCTAGAATGGATTTTTCAATCTCCAGTGTAACCTGGCTGATGGCAAAGTTACAACTACAGTGGACTAGGACCTTGGCTTTTACCTTTCACAGGCAATGCTTGTACTAAATGAATTCTCTGTGCACAGCTTATGACCTGCCCTCACAGCTTCAACTCTTCCAGTTCCTTGCTGCAATATTCAAAACCCAACAGAAGCTTTCCTACCTACATAGCATGACTAGCAATCCAGAGACGAAGAATTTTTCTTTTTCCTTGTGATGTCTGACTACTTGAGATGAGATATGACTGTAAGGATTCTGAGACAAATTATGTCAAGTGTTTGTACAATTTCACTGGATAATTTCGGTACTGTACAGCTTCAAAGGAATAAGGGATGCTTTTAAATAATCTTTTGTACTCTACATCCTGGATGGTGGTTATTAACTGAAACCAGTAGATGACTAATGGGACAAATGAACAGCTGATGGTTAAAATGTATTTTATAAAATACTTTACAGCTGTTGAACCTAACCTTACGGAGAAATTAGAATTTGCAGAGACTGTCATAGCCACAGCATAGGTTTTGTTTCACTCTGCAACAATTGTTCTGCTGCAGTAAGTCATGTTGCGTAAGTAGGTGTGTACCCACGCAAACACAGTTAGAAATCGGAAACTAACGGAGTCTGAACTCAAGTTTCTTTTTATTTCATCACATATAACAGGTTGTCAAGTAAGAGAATACATAAAAGAAAATCAACAACTAAGAGTAAAAAGGTAGGTTTGAGAATCCCAGTTGATCGCTCTCTTCTCTGTGAGTCCCGTGTGAACTGTGAAGAATAATCTCTGTGGTTGGCGCGAATTTTACGCGTCAGCTGCGATCGACGTGTGCGGTAGTCGCCCCATGAGCCCCCTTGGTGAGAGCGGAGCTCAGATGTTCCTCTCTGTAGCGGGCAGGGAAGTGCACTTGTCTGCCAGAACGTGTGGTGCATCAAGGCTGCTGCTTTATTGACTGCAGATGTAGCGAAGTGGGGTTCTGCATTGTTGTCTTGTGCGGATCGCTGCGCGACACTGACATCGCCGGACTGTCTTGAAGCATATAAGCAGGTTTCACTCTACTTAGCGATATGGTGGCCTGTTTCCCATTCAGTACTATGCCTAGAGTGTGCGCATCTCTGCGTATCACAAGATGAGGTCCAGCGTATGGCGGTTGTAGTGGTGGTTTGACGCCATCTGTGCGTAACAATACATGCGTGCAAGTTTTTAAATCGTTGTGCATGAATGTAACCAGGACTCCACGTCTGGATGCTTTTGCAGGTTTGATTTTCTTGATCATTTCTCTCAATCCTTGTAAATATTCTGACTGGTCATCTGCGTTCGGTACCACTGAGTTGTCAGCGAACTCTCCGGGTAGACGTATTGTTTCGCCATAGACCACCTCTGCCGGGGAGGCGTCCATATCAGGTTTAAAGATCATCCTAAGACCTAACAGTACAATGGGTAATGCTTCCGTCCATTTAGTATTGTGGCACATGAAGGCTGCTTTTAAGGTACGGTGCCATCTTTCTACCATCCTGTTGCTTGCCGGATGGTAGGCGGTGGTGCGGTGATGGCAGTACCCGCAGAATCTTGCTAACTGAGCGAATAGTTCTGATTCAAACTGTTGTCCTCTATCAGTTGTTACATGGAGTGGGCAGCCAAACCTAGATATCCAAGTTGACATGAATGCCATTGCCAGAGTTTTCGCCAAGATGTTGTTGGTAGGTATTGCTTCTGGCCAGCGTGTATACCTGTCAATGATTGTTAGCAGGTATCAATTACCATCTGATGGTGGAAGAGGTCCTACGACGTCCAAATGTATGTGCGAGAAGCATGCCTTGACATCCGGGAATTGTCAGATTGGAGGGTGCACGTGTCTGCTTACTTTGCATAGCTGACAGTGTGGGCAAGATCTAGTCCAGTTACGGCAATCACAGTCTATTCCTGGCCATACAAATCTTTTGGACACCAGTCTGGTAGTTGCTCGAACACCGGGGTGACATAGGCCGTGGAGACAATCAAACACTCTTCTGCGATGTGTGATTGGAACCTAAGGGCGTAATCGACCATGTTGTAAGTCACAATGTAGTCATACGTCTTCCCCGGGCACGTCATCTAGCTGTAACTTCAACGCCATCTTGTCGTCACTCAACAGGGTATTTAGCTCATCATCTTCCTGCTGGACTTGCGCTAGTTCTGCCATAGTTACAGGCTCTGTTATACTGGATACTCGTGGCAAACAATCAGCTACCACATTAGTTAAACCTGAGATGTGGCACAAGTCTGTGCTGAATTGGCTTATGAACTCCAATTGAGAATACTGCCTTAGAGAGCATTTGTCAGTGTTCTTGTTGAATGCGTAAGTCAAGGGCTTATGATCCATAAAAATTGTGAAGTCATGCACTTCAACTTGTGGTCTGAAGTGTTTGATTGCTAAATATATAGCCAAAAGTTCTCTATCATAAGCACTCCAGCGTTGTTGTATTGGCGACAACTTGTGCGAATAGTATGCCAGAGGTTGCCATGCGCCATCCACCAATTGTTGCAGGGCTGCACCAACACCAAACTGGCTAGCGTCCGCCACCAGCGCCAAAGGTGCTTCTAGTTTAGAATGTGCCAGCAGTGCGGCCTGAGCCAGGCTCTGACGTGTCACTTCGAATGCTGCATCAGATTCCTCATTGCATTGTATGGTTGCATTGCTGCGAACCTTTGGGCCAGCTAATAATGCGTTTAATGGTGCCTGCTGTTCAGCTGTCTTTGGTAGATGCCTTCTGTAAAAATTTAACATGTCTAGGTATCTTCTTAATTCTTTGACCGTAGTAGGCTTGGGCATGTGTAGAATAGCCTCAACTTTTCTGGGTAAGGGTGCTGAACCTGTAGCAGATATGCGATGACCTAGAAATTCCACTTCAGGTTGGCCAAACAGGCATTTTGCTGTATTTAACACTATTCCAAACTTCTCTAAGTGTTGGAGTACTTCTTTTAAATGCTGCTTGTGCTGTTCATTGTTTGCGGAATATATGAGAACGTCATCCAGGTAGGCAAAACAGAAGGGAAATCTTCGTAATACAGAATCCAGAAAACGTTGCCATGTCTGTGCGGCATTTCGCAGACCAAACGTCATGAAATTACTTTCAAGCAATCCAAAGGGTGTTGTTATGGCAGTCTTTGGTACGTCTTCTACCGCTACAGGAATTTGTGTATAGGCCTTTGCGCAATCTAGCACACTAAAGACTGTGGCTCCGTGCAGCGCGTGATTGTAGTCCATTAACAAAGGTACAGGATAACGATCCGGAATAGTTCTGGCGTTCAGTGCTCTGTAGTCGCCACACGGACGCCAGGCTCCACCTTTTTTTGGTACGAGGTGTAAGGCCGACGCCCATGGACTGGATGACGGGCATATAAATCCTTCTTTAAGCATTAGCTCGAATTCCTCTTTAGCTATAGCGAGGCGTTCCGGTGCTAGTCTCCTAGGTCGACATGACACAGGCGGGCCATCCGTGGTTTTTATGTAGTGTACTGTATCATGCAACACTTTCTGCGGTGCCCCTGGCGGTTTCGTTAATTCAGGAAAATCCGCTAGGATTGCGCGGTACTCTGTGTCTGCCATTTGAATTAATTTAATACTGGTACAATCTGTGTCACAATAATAACAAGCCGTTGATAGATTGGTGAGACTGTCTATCAGGCAAGCATTGGCCATGTCTGGCAAAAGTCTGAAGTGTGATAAGAAATCAGCTCCGGTAGTATTGCTTCTGTGACGTCTGCTACCGTGAAATTCCATTTAAAGTCTCTATGGAGTCCCAAGTTCAGATTCTCTTGTTGTAATCCGTATGTTGAAATCTGCGAATTGTTGGCGGCGGGTAAGTTAAATGCAGTGTGCAGCTGGCAACAATGCAAGGACTGTCTTGGTAGTATACTGAGGTCTGAACTGGTGTCGATTAAAAACTTCCTGCCTGACGCACGATCTGTTATAAAAAGGCGTCGAGATGCAGGAAGGTAGGAGGTAGTGTCTACTGCCACTTTCTGCTCCGATTTGGAGAAAGAGCATGGGCTAATGCATTTACGTGCTTGCTCTCCATACCAACAAATGGTCTGTCTGTTGTTGGCTGTAGATTGCAATGCAGAACAACTTCCATGTCGTCGTTGGCTACGACTTCTCTAATTGACAATGATGCCATTCGACATTAGGTTCGAGAGCTGTATGCATAGGAGATCGACCTTGGTGGTTAGTGCATCATAATTCGCCCGAGACACTGTAGTAGATGCAGCTGCTACACTGACAGGAATGTCTACAACACTGACCTGTGAGTTTGGTGTGATCGCTTCGAGTATGCGGTCGGCGAGTTCTGCTACCGCGTCCAGTGGCATCTTGTTCTGCGTGGCGATGACTGCTTTTACCTGCGGTAGCAGGCGGGAACTCCACAGGGTACGCAGAAGGCTGTCTGGAATCGTGCCGGGGTCCACCTTGCTGTGGAGATGGCGCAGGAACTGCGAAGGTTTTCGGTCACCGATTTCTTCTTGCGTCAATACTTGCCGGATTCTATCTTCTTGAGAAATGGCTAAGCATCGTATCAGTTCAGTCTTTAACCATTCATATGCATTCTCTGTCGGAGGAGCTGTTATGATATCCTGAACTTCAGATGGGTTGTGTGGCCAAAAGGGGGAGGGGGGTAAGCGAACCGCTAATCTTGATACTGCTGCCGTGTCCATATCCGTATCTGCTGTTTGTTTTGCAGTCGGGGTCACCAATGTTGCGTAAGTAGGTGTGTACCCACGCAAACACAGTTAGAAATTGGAAACTAACGGAGTCTGAACTCAAGTTTCTTTTTATTTCATCACATATAACAGGTTGTCAAGTAAGAGAACACATAAAATAGAATCAACAACAAAGAGTAAAAAGGTAGGTATGAGAGTCGCAGTCAACGGCTCTCATCTCTGTGACTCCCGTGCGAACTGTGGAGAATAATCTCTGTGGTTGGCACGAATTTTACGCGTCGGCTGCGATTGACGTGTGTGGTAGTCACCACAGTCTCAGGATCCCATACAGTTTTAATCTGCCAGGAAGTTTATCCAAAAGATATTGAGTGTGGGTCAATTCAAGGATTGTTGCAGGCCTGTCCAGCAAATCTACCTGAACTTCAGCAAATCATTGTTGAATGGTGCTTGTGATCTTGATACAGTAAGGATTCAAGCCGTGCCATGGTAAACAGCCCCAGGCTATTACACAATCTCCAACAAATTTCACACACAGATCTACACATCCAAATCATTTAAATACCTGATACTCATCAGGCCGTCACACAACCAATTGATTCGCACACCATGTGTAAAATATATTTCCGCTACCCCACAGTATTTTTACACCACTCCAATAAAATAAAAATGAGTTGATTTTATTGTAATAGTGCAAACAGTGTGTTCCGCTAGTGGAAAGAGATTATATATAGTGGTGAATCATGGTTCATAATGTGGCACTTAAATGGTCATAGTAAATGTTATGCATTTATTCTTTGGACACTACTACAACCAGTAAAACTATATCGTGTCATTCTTGACGGATCATTCTGTTACTCGTCTTTGTGCCTGAACTGCAATGAAGAATTATACATTATTTGAACTCTGTGACAGTTTATTTGTATACTTAATGTAAAAAAGTGTGGTAGTCTGTATAAGTTAACTTCTTATATCTACTTCAACAACAATTAGTTCTTCTTTGGCATGTTCACTTCACAAGAACATGACTAACGTGGGTACATACAATAAATGTGAAATTTCTGTTCGACTGTAATCGTGCTTTGTTTGAAGTCACTTCTATCACCCGATACATTCTGGGGAAGAAAAACAAATCTGTAATGTTGGCATATTATGCCTACTCTTGCATACTCTAAGGTATAACCTCACTTCACACAGAGATAATTCTGTGCAGTTGCTGTAAGGTTTCGCTCTCACAATATACATGAACTACAATAAGCATTCAAATTCCATTCTCATGGAAGTAAACACAGATGTTCTTTCATGTGAGGCATAATATGAAGTAAGTTTTAGCAAATCATAATTCTCCCTTTCTATGCCAATTACAAACTTGTTGAACAGTTCTGTTGCTTATTTTTATGATTTCTTTGTGTCTTCTACATGTAAATCTACATATATACTTCGCAAGCAACCATATGGTGCATGATGGAGGGTACCTTTTACCACTAATAGTCATTTCCTTTCCCATTCTACTCAAAAATAGTGAGGGAAAAACAACTGTCTATAAACCTCCATACAAGCACCAATTTCTCTTACCTTTGTAGTCCTTACACAACATACTTGTCAGCAGCAGAATCATTCTGCAGTCATCTTCAAATGCTGGTTCTCTAAATTTTCTGAACAGTGTCTCACAAAAAGTATATCATCCCTCTTTCAGTTATTCGCATTAGAGTTCACGGAACATTTCTGTAATACTTGCATACAGATCAAACCTACCATAACAAATCTATCAGCACTCCTCTGCCTTGCTTCAATGTCTTCCTTTAATCTGACCTGGAGGGGACCCCAAAAACTTGAGCACTACTCAAGAACGTGTTGCAGTAATTTTCTATATGCAGTCTTCTTTGTAGATAAGCTACAATTTCCTAAAAATCTCCCAATAAACCAAAGTCAACCATTTGCCTTTCCTAGCACTGTCATGTGTTCATTCCAGTTCATATTGCTTTGCAATGTTACACACAGATATTTAATTGACATAACTTTGTCAAGCAGCACACTACTAATGTCCTATCTGGACTTTATGGGTTTGCTTTTTCTACTCATCTCCATTAACTTAAATTTTTCGACATTTAGAACAGGCTGCCGTTCATCATACCATCTAGAAATTTTGTCTAAGTCATCTTGTATCCTCTTGCAATCATTTGACAATGACACTTTACCAATACACAGCATCAGCAGCAGCAAACAGCTGCAGATTGCTGCTCACCGTGTCCATCAGGTCATTTGTGTATGTAGAGAATAAGAGAGGTTCATGATAAATGCAAGCTAAGTAATAAACTGATGCTGTAGAGCACTCTCTGTAAAACCAAATAAGGTTTCCATTCAGATCTAATGACTTCCTTGTTTTCAACTCCTTCAGTTGCTTCTCTACACCAGAGATGCCTGTTCTATGTCTTTCATTTGGGAGTCTGTGCAATTGTCAAATGACTGTATGTTTATACAGTCCTCCTTCATGAATAATTTCTAATACATGAAATTTAAAACTTCAACTTTCCTTTTGTTGTCCTCTGTTGCACACCAGACTAGTCAGTGCATGACTGGGTAGGAGCCTTCAACCCACTTAGTGATTTTACGTGGGCCAAGAATTTTCTTGTGTTCTTGGTAAGATCTTTTACTGTGGTATGATGATGGAAGTTGTCTGATTTGGGCATGAATCTTATTCAAACGTACTTATGTCTACTACCTTTTGGCTGTCGGCATTTGTGTATTATTTTTTGAATTGAGAGTGCGATAGGCTCTGCTTCCTCAGAATTTTGCAATTTTTTTAAACCACATTGGGTCTTTTATCCAGTTACTCAGCACATACTTATCGAGAGCAAGGTTTACAATCAATTTAAAGTTAGCCCGTAATTTGATCATATTGGAAATAAATAATGTCTGTTCCTTGTCTAAGTGGGATGCTAACAACCGCTTATCTTCTCTTTCAAGTAAAAATACTCTTCTAGCCTTCTTGATGGATTTAATAACTCCAGTAACCATTGTCACTTTATCATGATCCCTAGTATCCATGTTTATACTGGCACTGTCAATAAGCTCATTCCTGTTTGTTGATACAAGTTGTAAAACATTTCCATTTCATACAGGCTGCCGAACTAGCTGCTTAAAACAAGTTTTTGGAAAACTTGTTCCAAAACTACTTCACAAGACGTGAAATGAATCCACAGATGCTTACAATCAGTAGGTTAATGTCGCCTCCAACTAGTATTTCATGACCTATGTATTTCTGCATTACTGAGCAAAAGCTTGCTTTCACTGATTCCAAAACTGACACATCAAAATCATATGGCTGGTAAAAATGTCCAGTAATTAATTGGAGTTCACTGAGGCTAGTTATTTACAACTTCACAGTTAGACTCAATTTCAACCCAAATAGTCATACTATTTTTGTCAACTGTAGTGAACACTCCCCCTCCTGCGGAATCTAATCTATCCTCTTGATATACATTCCATGTCTCACTAAATATTTCGTAGCTTTTTACTTTATGTTGCTGCCAGATCTCTTTGGATCTGAGAATAATTGGAGAATGATAATTTTCCTGGGTGGCAGTAAATTAAGGATGTTCACTAACAATACAGTTTACTATTAAAATTTTGGCAATCAAAGTGTGTTTACTTTGTATGTGGTCCAATTTTGCTCATTGTGTATTGACTTCAGTGGACCTCCAACCACTGCCTAGCCTAGAAAAGCCCCATGTGTACTCCACAAGAACTCTGGTACCTGTGTATCTGCTTCCTTTGTTTAGTAAACCTCAGACCTATCAAGGGGTGTCATACAATTCTCCACCCCATAACACAGGCCCTTAAATCTGGAGCCGTGACTGTCAAAGAATCGATGGAGCCTTTGGTTGAGACCCTCCTCTTTTCTCCGAACCTAAGGACCTCAATCAACTCTGAGCACAATGCTGCAACTTGTGAGCTCTGTTTGCACCCCATGAACAAGGCGAGTAGTCTTCACCACTTCTGCCAGTTGCCCATACAAACTGAGGGTGGCCTCACAACTAAAGTGACAGACATTACTGGTACCAATGCGAGCCACAGCTTGCAGGCAACTGTGCCCTGCACCCTTGATATCAAGCCTCCACTGCTTTTCAGATGAGGCCTTTCTGACAGACATACCGAGCACACATTGGACTTCTTTACAGTGCAGAATGCAATTTCCTGAAGGGGCCCCATAACATGCCTAACATTGGAGCTCCCAATAACTAGTGACCCCTGTCCCCCACATGCCTGCTTGGACCCTGCTGAAGGTCTGTCCACTCACAGGGTGAATGGTCAAGACCAGATGGCCAGCCTCCATACTGACCTCCACCTTGAGCAACATGAACGTGCTACAATCCATCACTCCAGCTGGGGTGAGGATAGAGCCCATGGGTGAAATGAACGACACCTAAGTGTCCTGTGCAATGTGCCAGATTATCTGCAATTGCTACACCACAAGGCAGCAGCCTGCAGGTGGCTGACCATGGCCAAAAGCATTTTCGGCTGTGCACAAACTGTGACCAGCTTGTCCTACACCTAAACAAAACGCGCAAACACCCTATCAATACTAGTACTACTAACTTAAGAATTAAACTATGAAAGACAGAGAGAAATCTAAATATGTAACTTGTTATTCTTCTGAAATATCACCATAGGAGTCTGGAGCCTGACTGAGTTGTAACAAGCAGTTGCTGGTCTTTCAAAAGAGACAAATAACAACTCCAATACAGACCACACAAATTTACACTTTACAGTTACTAAAATGCAAGACTACACCTCTTAAATACAAAAATGTGAAAGGAACTTAATCGTTAAACTGTCAAAGCACACAGAAAAATCTTGTATGTAACTTGCCTGGTGAGATACAATATGTTTGATAAATATTGCAATAAAATACACACATCTTATGAAGCTGTTTATACTATACAAAACTGCTCAAAAAAATATACATTTGACAATCGTGAATAGTGACAACATTATGTTGTTACTGTGATCTTTTTTGTAATGTAGAGCTCTTGACTGAAGAACATACCAGAAAACAATAATAAATGAACAATCAGAATATGAATTTTAATGATTTGCTGTCTCCAAAATTGAAAATCGTGTCGAGTACAACAACCAAAGGAGTTAATTGTTTTAAAATTTGTGTAATACCTTTCCTATTTGTTGTCATTAGTAAACATGCACATCTTTTAAAAATATTATGAAAACAGAATGACAGCATCCATACAAGTACTACACTTTCCAGCATTGATAGTAAATCCTTTAAATGTATAAAAGTTGGTAATGAACCTCTATTCACTGTATCACATGACATTACTGTCACACATTATAAGTCCAAAAAAAAATGAAAGTGTTCATTTTGTTGACATTGCCTCCTTTGAAAATTCATATTGATAAATACTGTCCATCACAAATTAGCATAAAAAGAAAGAAAAATGCCTAGAGCTGAACTAAAATGGACATTATGTAATAAGAGTAACTGAAGTAGTTTAGTCATCGATGTATTGTAGATTTAGATACTTTCAAGCTGCATTGTAATGTGGAGGTTGAGTCATATTGGAGGAGGAGATCAGGAAGAAAGTTCCACTCTACATTTAGAATTATGTAGGGTAACAAGGAATGTATAGGGAGTAAATGCCGTCTGCATCAAGCAATGCAGCCACATGATAAATGGGACTTCAGTTTTATGACTGATTGATACACATAAAAGTAACACACATTCTACATCCCTAAGTTTTCTCCTTTACAATGTGATTTACAGAAAATGGTAAACAAACAAACACAGGAGTGGATGGATCAATGGATGATGGAAGAATTGAATAAGGATTACCAAAGCGAAGTGATTAATGCGTTCAGTAATGTTGTGTAGTGCTACTATACATATGATTTTTTTTTCACTCACCACTGTATTGTTTGATCATAAAAGTTAGTAAATATTTGAGATACAGCATTAGCACCCTAACAAGTCTTGAGAATTCTACCAATTGACAACTGGAGAGTCAATGAATTAACATTTGTACACAATTCATAGCAAGCCACTATTATCAGAGCATATGATAGTTGAGAGAAGCTAATCATCAGTCATCATAGTTGAGCAAATACTGAAGATGGTTATTATCAGACCTCTGAAATTTGAACAACCTTGGTTGCACTCAATGTGTGGAACTGGACTGCTCAAATTAAATAACATCAGTTGGATGACAATCTCTAACTTTTTACTCCTTTATGGAATGCATTATCATAACACGAACAGTGTAGAGACAAAACAACATTGTTGTTGTGGTCTTCAGTTCAGAGACTGGTTTGACGCAGCTCTCCATTGTACTCTGTCCTGTACATGCTTCTTCATCTCCGCAACCTACATCCTTCTGAATCTGTTTAGTGTATTCATGCCTAGGTCTCCCTCAACAATTTTTACCCTCCACACTTCCCTCCCATACTAAATTGGTGATCTCTTGATGCCTCAGAACATGTCCTACCAACCGATCCCCTCTTCTAGTCAAGTTGTGCCACAAATTCCTCCTCCCCCCCAATTCTATTCAATACCTCCTCATTAGTTATGTGATCTACCCATCTAATCTACAGCATTCTTCTGTAGCACCACGTTTCTCTTCTTGTCCAAACTATTTATCGTCCATGTTTCACTTCCATAAATGGCTACACTCCATACAAATACTTTTAGAAAACACCTCCTGACACTGAAATCTATACTCAATGTTAACAAATATCTCTTGGCCATAAACACTTTCCTTGCCATTGCCAGTATACATTTTATATCCTCTCTATTTCGATCATCATCAGTTATTTTGTTCCCCAAATAGCAAAACTTGTCTATTACTTTGTCTCATTTCCTAATCTAATTCCCTCAGCATCAATTTGACTGCATACCGTTATCCTCATTTTGCTTTTGTTGATGTTCATCCTATATCGTCCTTTCAAGACACTGTCCATTCCGTTCAACTGCTGTTCCAGGTGCTTTGCTGTCTCTGACAGAATTACAATGTCATTGGGGAACCTCAAAGATTTTATTTCTTCTCCATGGATTTTGATGCCTACTCCGAATTTTTCTTTTGTTTCCTTTACTGCTTGCTCAGTATACAGATTGTGTAACTTCGGGGATAGGCTATACCCTGTGTCACTCCCTTATCAACTACTGCTTCCCTTTCATGCCCCACGACTCTTATAACTGCCATCTGGTTTCTGTACAAATTGTAAATAGCCTTTCGCTCCCTGTATTTGACCCCTGCCACCTTCAGAATTTGAAAGTGAATATTCCTATCAACATTTTCAAAAGCTTTCTCCAAGTCTACAAATGCTAGATACATAGGTTTGCCTTTCCTTAATCTATCTACTAAGATAAGGATCAGTATTGCCTCACGTGTTCCAACATTTCTGCGGAATCCAAACTGATCTTCCCTGAGGTCAGCTTCTACCAGTTTTTCCATTCGTCTGTAACGAATTCGTGTTAGTATTTTGTAGTCATTACTTATTAAACTGATAGTTCAGTAATTTTCACATCTGTCACCACCTGCTTTCTTTGGGATTGGAATTATTATATTCTTCTTGAAGTCTGAGGGTATGTCGCCTGTCTTGTACTTTTGCCCACCAGATGGTAGAGTTTTGTCAGGGCTGGCTCTCCCAAGGCTATCGGTAAATCTAATGGAATGTTGTCTACTCCCTGGGCCTTGTCTCAACTTGGGTCTTTCAGTGCTCTATCAAATTCTTCATGCAGTATCATATTTCTCATTTCATCTTCATCTACGTCCTCTTCCATTTCCAAAATATTGCCCTCAAGTACATCAGCCTTGTATTATTTATTTATGTTTTATTTATGTCTTATTTATTATTTATTTATTTATTTATTTAACCATCTGTAAACAATAAGTATTGTATGGATGTTGTCCAAAAGTACATGTAAATTTATGGGAAACAATTTGTGAAAAGGATCATAGACAGATTTACACTAAGTAGTACAAAGAATACAAAGTTGTGCAAAAAAATGTACAAAGAATAATACTTGGTCATACAAGACACAATAATACAACTTTTTATACATGTATGCTAACAGTATTGTAACTGCATAGTCTGTTTTCCCTAAGGCTTTACTTTTGTGTACCCTAAACAGGAAGCCCTTATACTCACTACAATAATTCAGTAAAGATTTTCAGTTTGGCGTTAATATAATCATTATCAGAATTATTTATTGGCCTAAATAGTCATTTACTTTATAAAAATATTGTTCAAGTAGAAATTCTTTAAATTCTACTTTAAATCTGTTTTCATCTTAACTTTCTGATGTTGGCTGGCAGTATATAGTAGAGTTTCTTACCAATATGGCTCACATGCCTTTGTGTGTGCGTGCATGCTTTCTTGCGTGCACTTTTTGTTCGCTGAGTATTGAGTGCTGTGCTATTTTGAGTATTGTAGTTATGCTAGTTGGCATTTGTCTGAAAATCTGTAAGGTGGGGCCCTAACATATAAAACACATTTGTATATATATACAAGGAAGGTATTATTAGAACTTTAAGCTTGTTGAATGAGGGTTTGCATTGTGTCTATGGATGACTGTGAGTTGTTATTCGGATAGCCCTCTTCTGTAACAGAAAGATTTGTTTTAGACGGGAAGTGGTGGAACCCCAAAATATTATTCCGTATGTTGCAAGAGACAGAAAATAGCCAAAATACGCCATCCTGGCACCCTCTGCAGTAAAAACATTTGCAATAATTCTAAGAGCAAAGCAGGCTGAGTAAATTTTCTGCATGAGTTTCATGACATGATCATTAAAATTAAGATTTTCATCTACATGAATCCCCAGCAATTTTGTTGATGTCACTCTGCCTATGACCTTGTCACCCAACAGCTGATCAAGATTTACATTTTGGCATATTTTCCTAAACTGCATACAATTTGTTTTATTTGCATTTAATGTCAACCGGTTTGCATTGAACCAAGTGTGGACATTCTTTATTACTTGATCAATAGTTGTTTGCAGCATTTGCTTCGGTGCACCTATTGTCACACTAGTGTCATCTGCGAGTAGTATGGCCTTGGTGGCTGCTGTACCTGAGGTGTGGAAGTCATTTATGTAGACAAGGAACAGTAAGGGACTTAGAATACTGCCTTGCAGTGCTCCTATTTCTACTTTTCTTGCATCTGATACTAAATTTATTTTGTAGTTGGAGTAATCTGACATCAGTCCTGCAATGTGTGTAGATATGTTTCAAACTCCTTTTTCCCTGTACCATGAATACTTAATGCTTCCAGTTTTTCTAAAAGAATGCCATGATTGACAGTGTCAAATGCTTTGGAGCCACCTAAATTTATTCCTACTACACTGTTGTCTTTTTCTAGAGTTTTGATTATTTGTTCAATGTAGCACATTAGTACTGTTTCTGTATTTTTATCACCCTGGAAGCAATGCTGATTTCTATTTAGTAACTTATGGTCATTTAGATATTTGTTGATTCTGTACTTCATTAATTTTTCTATTATTTTGGAAAATGCTGGAAAGAGGGATATTGACCAATAGTTTTCTACCTTATGCTTGTCGTCGTTTTTGAATAATGGCTTCACTTTTGACATTTTCATACTTTCTGGAAACACTCCTTCACTAAATGATCAGTTGGCTATTTATGCCAAGGGCCTTGCAATTTGTGCAGCTGTCCTTGTTATGATATAAACAGGCACCTCCTGCTGACATTTTAGGTTTCAAGCTTTTTATTACTTTGAACACTTCATGTTCATCTGTTGGATTTATCCTCAGCTACATGCAGCTTTTGGAAATTCAGCTTTTTTCTTGGGTTGTAAATTTAGAGCTTAATGAAACTGTTGCACTTATGAAATAATTGTTGATGTAATTTGGCAAATCTTGTTTTTTTAATATTGGCATTTTCTGTGTTTTTGAGAATGATATCCTGGCCTTTGTCTCTCTTTCCTGTTTCACTTTTCACAGTGCCCCAAATGGCTTTTGATTTGTTATCAGACTGTCTTATTAAGTTGTCGTTACTCATAAATTTTACCTTGGTAATTACGTTTTGATATACTATATTCTATGAAGTGTGGATCTATAGATACCTTCAATTTTGAATTTAGTTTCTTTAGAGTTCCACAAGAAGTTTTGATGCCAACTGTGGTCCAAGAACTTGGCTTTGTATTGTGACGTGATGTGAGTCTTGACAGCTTCTTTGGAAAGCACATTTTGAAACATCCCATAAAAATTGAAGAAAAAGTGTTATATGCATCATTTATATTTGTTAGGGACAGCACTTCTGCCCAGCACTCTCTAGTTAGGATATGTGTAAATTCTACAGTTTTCAGGGGCAAATTTTCTTTTATACATGAGTACACTTTTTTTTTTCTTGCAATGGCCTTGATGGAATTTTGAGGACAGGACCATTATGGTCTGATAATCCCAAATCATTATTTGTTACTTCTACTCCTGTGGATTGTACATTTCGAAATATATTATCTATAAGACTGCTTGTATTATATGTTATTCTTGTGGATTCATGTATGTGTGGAAACAGATTAAAACTACATAATAGATTTAAGAATTGATTTTTTATCCTACTTTCATTCGTAAGGTGTATGTTGAAAACACCACAGACAACTACAGTGGCTCTTTCAGTAAAAAGAATGTTAAGCAGTGCTTCTAATTGATTAATGAATATGTCTGTATTCCCAGTAGGTGGTCTGTATATTGCTGTGACTATGACTTTTCTCTGTATTTCATACAACTGTATAGCTGCTGCTTCAAAATGATTTTCCACACTCAATAATTCAGGTTTACACCTTCTTTTGCACCTGGTACTTGATTTAGTAAAGATACATTTCCATCTGAGCTCTTGATATTAACGTGTAATATTTCTGTAAAATAAATATGAGTTAGTAAGTTGCTCATCACCAAATTTCTGAAACAAATCTAATTTTTGTATTGTGTACAGTTGCCTACATGTTGGAAAATCTGCCTCCTGCTATAAGATCAGACCTAAAAAAGTAGGTTCAAAATCACCAGATAAAACAATCGCTATGTTTTATTTTGAAATCACCATCATAAATTATGAGATCACTCAGGTGGATAGCAATATAAATAAGTCCCTCTAGAGTTTTCAGACACTGCAGAATAGATTTGCCTTGACACACCTGGGCATTGAGTCAAACAGAGCTTGGATGGCATGTACAGGTACAGCTCCGCATGCAGCTTCAACAAGGTACCACAGTTCATCAAGAGTAGTGACTGGCATATTGTGGCGAGCCAGTTGCTTGGCCACATATCATCAGACGTTTTCAGTTGGTGAGAGATCTGGAGAATGTGCTGTCCAGGGCAGCAGTCAAACATTTTCTCTATCCAGAAAGGCCCGTACAGGACTTGCAACACGCGGTTGTGCATTATCCTGCTGAAATGTAAGGTTTCGCAGGCATCGAATGAAGGGTAGAGGCACAGGTCGTTGTGTATGTCTAAGGAGTGATTGGATCACATTATCATTGTGATTAACCATATTGCAGATGAATCCATTCCTAAGAACTTTGATCTGTCTGAGATAACCATGCTCTTGGACACACTGGCTCCATTACAGAGTTTCAAATACAGAATTACAGAAACCTGCAGCACGTGCACTTGCACACATGGATGCAGAAAAATATGTATGCAAGGAGTATTGCATTATCTTTACAATCATTTGGATACATTTACTTTGCCACATTTAACAAGCAGTTTATTGATAATACTTGCTACTTGTAAATTTTAATTTGTATAGCCTGAAAGTGAACTGTCTGTTTCCGCATTTGTCATTCTTTGTATTACATCACATTATTTTATATGCGCTTACTTTAATTGGCAGAATTAATTTTTCAATGTAACTGGCAGCTGTGTTTCTGGATACATTGGACAGGCTACTTCTTCAGTCTCGGATTGTACTTCTTCCAGTTGTTGCATAAATTCTGCTTTTAAATGAAGTATCTCAGTCTGTTAATATTTAAGAATTCTAAATATATTTTTGCTGTTACTCTGCAGATAATGCAGTAACCTTGAATCTTTACTTAATAACACAGATGCTTTTTTGTAAATGACTTACATTTCATGTTGAATAACAAAGTAGACAGTAGTTTTTTTTTAACTTTTATGAAAATAAAGAACTATTAAATGTATATTTTGTTGACAGATAATATCAAATAAAACTAATGACATTGATGTCGACAAATGGGAATACCTCGCAAGAGATGCAGCGCAGCTTGGTGTGCCAGTAGCATTTCAAAGCAAACGTCTCTTTGAATTTTGTAGAGTTGGATTTGTGGAAGGTGATGAACGTGCTCACATAATAATCAGAGACAAGGAGGCCATTACTGTCTTTGCTATGTTCCAAGCTCGATCAGAACTGCATTACTTTGCATATCAGCACAGAGTTGTTCTCAGCTTAGAAGAAATGTAAGTACAAACAATTAAATCAAGACCATTCTATGCTAAAATTGCACCAACAGTTTGATAATACCTGTTTTATATCAGTGAAATTCCTGATTTCTCTCTCTCTCTCTCTCTCTCTCTCTCTCTCTCTCTCTCTCTCTCTCTCTCTCCCTATCTATCTATCTATCTATCTTTCTCTCCTGCTATGCGTATGTTCTTTGAAGTCACTGCTTAATATGCTTAATATATTTATTTTTTTAATATGCTTAATATATTTATCTTCTAGCATTAACTTTTAGGAGAGATATCTGATGGTTGTAAATGTCCATCTTAAGTGAAATGTTTGCACAGTCATTTTAATGACTGTGACAGGCTGCCTGTTTTGTGGCACCAAGCAGTCTCTCTCCCTTATGAAGGTAAAAGACAGAAATTTCTGAAGGCCACTACTTAATTGTGAATTAAGTTAGTTGAATGAAAAAGAACAAAGAATGTGAAGTGAATTTTGAATAATCACTTCACTGAAAAATGAAACAAAGTAAAAAGGTAGAAACATGAGTGAAATGTCTTTTTGAAGTTGTCACAAAACATTTTATGTACATGACCACATTTAGCGGTCCTTTAAGAGACTGGCATTCAGCAGAGTCATCCAATTAATAACTTGTGCCACTTTCAGGATGACACTAGTAACACATTAACATTATGAAACATCAGCATTGTATCGTGATCTCACAAAGTAAATGGACAAGCTATACATACAGTGATGGTTCAAAATAATTATAGTCCATAAGTATGGCTACTGGAAATGAATTATACATTAATTACCTGTGATTTATAAGGCAGACAGCATGAATTGATTGAGTCTAGCACTTACAGAACTTCAGTCTCATTTTGTGCATATTATTCAGAACTTTTGTACCGCCTGTAGGAACTGGATAACATGTTGGAAGCCCCATTTATGATTCCTCATAATGTTACTTTTTGTGAATGCACCTTTTTTGTGCTCTTCCAAAACATGATAGTTCATGCTATGAGATTAGCAAGCAGTAAACGTAAACATGCAATCTCAGTGCAGTTCATTAGAGTGCAGTGTGTTTTCAGTTGTGAATGGGACACATTAGGGTGCACCATGTTTCCAGTTGTGAATGGAACAACGTGATTTGAGTAGATTGTTCAATCTGTTGACATGTATTGAAGGCTCTTTTCAAGCATAGACCAAGTGGGCATAGATCTCTTTATGGCAAGGAGGGTTGCTAGCACAGGAAGCTGCTTGCAAGTTGGTATACAATGTAGCAATGTCATTCAAACATTCAGCTGCTATGGTGAGAGATGAAAAGCTGAATATTTGCCTTAAAATGATCATCAAAAATTCAAACTTACGGCTGATTCCAGTAAATTATGGCTCATAGGTACCTGAGAAAAATGCAACAGAACTGTGTGTTGCATTGTTAGAGGCAACTGGAAGGGCTGTGTCAACGCAGCTGCTACAGAACTGACCCATATAATCTGTTTAACTTCTAAGTTTTTTTTTTTTTAACAATTGCACAAACGCCCAGTGTCATTGTGCACAGAGAGGGTCAGCAAGGGAACACCTGGAAGGATACCTAGATTAATGTTGCCAGTTTCTGTTCACAGATGGGTGCCAGATTTGTCTGATGATTGTTGTAGAAGAGTGTGAAGTTGGCTTGGTACCAATGTACATTTCAGGCATGCCACCTCATGTGTTCACCAGGGAAGTGGGTCAGGCATATTTTCAGCCAGTATTCTGGATGAATTTTGGATGCCTCCCATCAGTATCAAGAGTAATTTGAGGTGTTTTGTAGGACCCTCCAACATGCTGTCCAGTCCAAGAGCCAATATTTAGGTGATGGATCCATGTTTCAAGCTGATTGTTAATGAACACAGTGCACTGACCTTCTGAAAACCTTCTTCAATGAAGCATGAATCAACTTGATGGAATTACCTGCAACATCTCTGGACAAAATGTCAATTGAGTATGCTTGAAACCAGTCCAAACATCCTGTGTGTCTTCTCCAAAAACTTCTTCCCACATTGGATTGGGTGAATTGAAGAATGGGATGAAACTCATTGGCTTTGACCAATGATGTCATATTTAAGTCATAGATGATAATTTGTTTACTTCTCAACCATAGATAATAAATCTGTTATCTTGGGAAGCAAAGCATAAAACCATAAATATAGATAAATAACTGTGTCATTAAAAGAAAGAAAGAAATTATGTATCGATTTTGTTGTTGGTCGTTATTTTAAGGAATCGGTGTACATATTTTAATTTACTAATGTATCCACCATGGATAACGAATAGGATATCAGTGTCAGGTTTGTTGTTCTTTTTGTTATGGGTAATACTAGTATCCTATTTTTTGGCTCACCTATATAGATCAACTGAAGTACAGGATACCTATGTAAGATTAGTAGTTTTGTCCACAATAGGTAATTTATAGATCTACGAGAGAACAAGATACCAATGTTAGATCATATGTTTTGTTCAGTGTGGCTAGTACTACAATCATGTCCGTCAGCTGTCCTACATAGTTTAACTAAAGTACAAGATACTAATGTTAGGTATGCTGTTCCTTTCACTGTTGGTAACACTAGTGTCCTATTCTTCAGCTGGCCTACATAACTCATCTGAAAAACAGGACACCAATGTTAGGTATGTTGTTGTTTTCAGCATTGGCAATACCAATGTCAGGTTGGTCACTTTTTCCTTCATCAGTAACATGAGAATCCTCTTCCTCAGTTGAAGAACAGGATATCAATGTCTGATTTGTCATATTTTTTATGTTGTGTGATAAATTGTGGCTATGTTTGTAGTTCTCTTTTTAGGTTGTGCCCACCAGAAACCCACTAATTCCCAGGTCTGTCCCATTTTCATTTATTTTATGCACTTCGATAAATCATTTTCTCTTCTTATTGTTTTTTTTCTTTACAGAAGGTTCTTTTATAATTATGCGTTTCTGTAATGAACATGTACAATCTCTGTTCTCTGTGACATATTTCAATTTTTCATTGTTTTGTTACATTATATGGTTACATTACAAATATGGGTTTACTTGATGTACGTCTGTGATCTCTGTTCTCTGTCCTACATTTCTTTGTTTCTGGTTTATGCTTTCAAGTGTTTTGTCATATATCCTCTGTGGTTTACATACAGTGTTATCAGTCAAAACTGATGAGTTGTATCCCATTCTTCAGTATTTCCGGATGATGTTCAGACAGTTGAAATTAAAGAGGCACGAGCTGCAATGTCTCGACCACCTCGTCAGTCAGAAGACTGATGACACAAAAAGAAATCAGCCACTCGTCCTATAATTTTTCACAATATTTGAACTCCGGAATATAAGTTCTGTTTAATTCTAATATTCATATTAAATAGATCTCAGCTTTCAGCTTTTCCTGTGCATAGACTGCTCATAGATCTATCAGAAACCTGTAAAGTTATTTAGATGTATGCAGTAGTAGGTCAAAACATAAAAGTTATGAAAATAACTCCTTTTCTACTAATACACTTAATATCTTGATACATAATACTTTGAAAAAATTAATTTAGAAATAATGATTAAAGTTAAGAATCTAAGTAGATAACAGTATTCGTAGTTGGTTGTTAGTATTCTTTATAGTAGTAGCTGTCAATGACTGCTTCTACCTGTTAACCTACATTCCTGAAGACCTCAGCTATGATGGCATTTATGGAGTATGTATGAATAAATGGAGTAGTATGAATTCAAAGATGTCATTCTCCTTTTACCCATTGACTCCTTTGCAGTTAAATTACATTACACATATCTAATTTATTGACATTTGCGAGTGAGTAAGAGCAAGCCTTACTTACAGGGATTAATTTTTTTTAGAAATAATGCTGTTTTTATAAAATCAAAATCTAGTAGAACTTAGAGTATACTGTTTCAATGTGCTAAATTGAAAATGTAATAAATTAAGTGTAACAGTTCTAATTTGTCATTAGGTTGCTGGATGCATTCAGAGAAGCTGACAGAGTTGGATACACACATAATGGGTGAGCTCTATTTTCTAGTATGCTGTTTGGCTACTGTGTGGCTTTTTGTATATGAGAGGTCAACAGAAAATGGTTTGATTTCAGTAGATTTGTAAGCATTCTTATAAGGAACGCTGATAAACCAAGCATTGACATACACTACATGAATCAGCAAAGGCTTATCTTGTTGGTTGTCATTCAGGCCTCTGATCAATTTCCCTTAAATTTTTCTAATGTCTACTTCTGTCTCTAATTTCTGATCTGCTGTTTCTTTGTCAGATTCACTAGACCACACATTCACTAAAGCATCTTCTCATAATTCCTCCATTTCTTTTAACTTTTTATTAATTTTTTTCTTTGTTTCTTGCTCTTGTTCTGTTATGGCTCTTGCCATGCCCCCTTCAGTAGTAGTAGTAGTAGTAGTAGTTGTAGTAGTAGTAATCAAATTGCAGTACCTACATATGAGATATCATGACTTTGTCCTCAACAGAAAGCACTCAGAATGACAATGCAATCAAAGAACAATTACTGCTCACTGTCTGCATATTCCAAAGAGTGTCTATTGAACTTCACTTGGGGATATGTCTTTTCCCATAAAGCACTCTCCTTAAAGTGGAGAATATTAGGAACATAGGGGTGCTTGAATTTTATAACTTTGCCAGCTTTTGTGCAGACAGTCTTCAGCTGCAAAGACTTGGCAAGTAGAACAGGTGCCTGTGAGACCAGCATGAATTGCCCAGGACTAGGTTTATCATCTGCTGGTTGCATGGTTGTGGAAATGTTGTCCCTGTTCTCCATCGCATTACTCGCCTCGTTGTCTGAATTTCCCATATTGGGTTCAGTCTTTCCACTGATACGTCACTAGCCTTCCCATTTTGCAGAATCTCAAATATGTGTTTATGTTGCCACAAAACTTGGTTGGGTCCTGTATATGGAGGCTGAAGAGGTGTCTGCACGGAATCAGTGCACAGCATGATATGCGAACAGTCTGTTAGGGTCTTGTGCAAGAAAACATGGTGTAACTGTGATGCACAGCCAGTGCTTATCAAATGTTTGCCATGTTATTCCAAATCCCCTATACCAAAAAGTGTCTCTCTGTTGGGTCCAAGAGCAGTGCAGAGGTGAGAAACTCCACTATGATCCTTATGGCTCTCCATATACCATCTCAGCCACTGAAGGACTGATATCAGCCTTATAAGCTGTTTACAACACCAACACCAATACCAACAGTACAACTTTCCCGGTGGCAAATGAGGACTGCTTTCAGCATGTGATGCTACCTCTTCCTACCTATCCACCATACCATTGCTGGATGGTTGGTAATTGGTCGTGTGGCGGTATTGGAATCTGCTCAGTTTAGCCAGCTTGCTGGATGGGCTGGACTCAAACTGCCTGCCCTGATCTATCACAATGTGAAGGGAATAGCTGAAGCACACCAACTAGTATGTGATGAATGCATTTGCAAAAAATGCCAAATGTTATGTTACCTTAACAATGGTGTTCATCCCTAAGTGTGCCAGATTGTGCACACTGTCAAACGTTATCTTGCAAAATTTTTGTGTGATATAGGGTCGTGGTGCCTGCCAAGAGGTATTGCACCACAACTTGACACCACAACCAGGTACTTCAACCTGCTGGTGTCACAGACTCACAGACTGATACATCAGTAAGTCTTTCAGCTGATAATCTGCCTTTTGTGCCTTAGAGAGGTTGTCATTCTTCAGGACTGCAACTGCACCACTTGCTTAGGAGATTGGAACTGCACGAAACACATGAAGTGGCATCTCTCACAACGAAGTCAACTTTTCTGACAGTGGAGTGATTATATCACATGAAACTCTATAACTGAGGAAAGTCACTTCACTTTTACCCACCATGAATTTGTCTTACTTCAGTACCACATTGTAGTCTTGGAACCTTTGCTGTACATCATCCAAATGTTGGCATGTAATTGTGCATCAGCAGAGCATACCAAAATGTCATCGAGATACACAAAATGAAACAGCAATCCCTGCAGCATTTTGTCAATAAACCCTTGCCAGCTCTGCACCACACCTTTAAGTCAAAAATGCATGCTCAAGAACAAAAGGCTGAAAGATGTGATCACTGCTGTCTTTGGAACGTCCATAGGTGCTAAAGGAATCAGGTTTCAGGCCTTGTGGCAATCCAGGTCTGCAAAAACTGTTGTATCACCCAAAGCATAAGTGAAATCTTGAATATGTGGAATAGGAGATTTGTCTGGAATGGTACTGGCATTTAATCCTCAGTGACCCCTGTAAGGATGCCAGGTACCACCTTTCTTCCTGACAATATGTAGTGGAGATGCCATGGTGTTACCTGAATGCTGTAGGCTACCAGAATGCAATCTCTTCAAAAACAGTTTTAATTTCCAGAATTTTATCTGGTGCACTTCTATAGACACACCGTTCAACTGGTGGTCCAGGTATAGTATGTAAGTTGTTTAAAGTATTGTGCTTTAAGCCCTGCAGCAGCGTCGATACCTGTAGAACAGGTTGTTGATGTATATTGCTGACATGAAATGTCCTACCATCCTACCAACTTCAAAACCCCACAGACTTTCCTACTGTTGGATTGACTTCGTCCGCAGCTCGTGGTCATGCGGTAGCATTCTCGCTTCCCGCACCCGGGTTCGCGGGTTCGATTCCCAGTGGGGTCAGGGATTTTCTCTGCCTCATGATGATTGGGTGTTGTGTGATGTCCATAGGTTAGTTAGGTTTAAGTAGTTCTAAGTTCTTGGGGACTGATGACCATAGATGTTAAGTCCCATAGTGCTCAGAGCCATTTGGATTGACTTCTCAGCCAGGCCTTAGACAAGTCCACAGGCAGTGCAAAATGTGCAGGGAAATTTGCTCCTAAGATAGGTTGGGAAATTTATACCACTACAAATATCCACTTGGAAGGAGTAGCGAACCACATCTCGGTTGCCAGTTCCATGCAACCTAGTGTCCTCATACTAGTATTATTGATGCCTAACAGCTGCAGTGGCTCCAGGGAATCCAAGTCGGTTGCATATCTGTATACAGATCAATGTGTCACCTCAATCAATAACTTTATTTATGAAAATACAGTGTACAATCTCCAATGAATTTAATGTATTCACAAACACCTTTTCCTTTACACCAAATAAATACACTTTCATTTACATTAATTTTAGCTCTCTTACGGGTATACAGGACAAAAGGTGAAGGGGACATATATGCTGATTTGCCGAAGTCTTTATTAGCATTTTTGGTAACATGATACGTTTTGTAGGCTATGATGTCTCTGTCGACGAAGCTTTCCAATCCAGAAACGTTTGGGACACCACTCCCACCACGTACAACTGCTACTGTTAACCAGCCATTACCATGAGAAAATGTGTCATTCAAATCAATGCTGAAATTCAATCTGCACCCACAAAACACAGAAGGTCCATCTAGCAATGCGTGGCAGGTTGTTGACTTATGAATGAGTGACCACCAGAAATACTAACCCAGATCGTCTGTCAGCAATGTGCAACCAATTGATTTTCCCACATGTTTCTGTTGAATGACCAATTGATTTGCAAAGACAGGTGGTTGTGTATTCTTCACAGGTATGTCAATATTGCACTGTGGTTCAGGAACTACTACTAGTAAAAGTTTCATATACCGATGATGCCATGGTCCATGGTGCCTATTGCAAAGCACTATTACCATTCTGGTAATCACTCAGCCTCATGCACTTCAAGCCTGTGGCCCAAACTGCCTAAAACACCAGCAGATGGTCAATGCAGGATCTTGAGCTTGTCCGCAGTCCTGGCAGATTAGTAGAATGTTGTGCTCATTGCCATTTGTCTCAACCTATTTGAAGCTCGAATGCCTGCAGTCAGCCAGCCATCTTTTGCGGTATAGTTTGTAAATCTTGTTGAGATGTGGTCTTACTCAGCATTCACTGAAATGCCTCCAGTGCGCAACAACATCAGCATTCTTCTGAGGCCTTTTGTGCCTGACTGTGACATTTACCGTCAGCATCTGCTGGTGCTGCAGCCGCTATAACTGCCAAGTCTAATGTGCTGTGGACATGATTGGCTACCCGCAACAATTTATCAAAGGGCTGCTACGCGTGCACTGTCTGGGTTAATTGCACCTGTAGAAGCAACTGCTGTTGCCAGGTGTGGAGTAGCCACTCTTAAAAGACCACACTAACTTCCACTATAGATTGTGTCTCCAGAATTCTGATGGAGTTTTTCACCTCTTCGCTCATAATACAGGACCTGCTTAAGCTTTTGTTTTGGGGACTCGGTGCAATGAATGATAAACACCATCTTGAGAAATGACAGTTGCTCCTTGGTGCAAATTACTGACCATCAATGTAAATTGCTCCTGGTCCTCTGTGATTTTTTGCTGGGCAAAAATACTTTCTAAATGTACAAGGATATTGAGCATTTCATAGAACTGAAATTAAGAACAAGGATAAAAAATGATTCGTAGGCATTTACATTCTTCTAGGTCTAATTTACCAAGGATTGGATGAATGGATAGATAGATAGATAGATGACTGTGGCCTTGGAGTCGGAACCATCCCACAATTTGCCTCAGTAATTTAGGGAATCCACAGAAAACATAAACAAGATTTCAGAAGAACACACACACACACACACACACACGCACACACACACACACACACACACACACACACACACACACACACACACACACAGAGAGAGAGAGAGAGAGAGAGAGAGAGAGAGAGAGAGAGAGAGAGAGAGAGAGAGAGAGAGGGGGGGGGGGGGGGGCTCACCACTCTTTGGTGAATTCATGCTTGGGGAACATGTCCTTCCTGTGCACTTCTGGAGGCTAGCCCATGTGTCTGACAGGTGACTGGGTAATGCATAATTCCCAGCCCCAGGTTGGTGGGTAGGATTCGCACATACCCCCTGTTTTGGGCCAGACCCAGGGAGAGGTGATTGCCTGACCAGCGACTGTCCCAAACTGCCAATTGGCCTCTCTGTCTGAAGTTTGGGAGGTTTCAACAATCACAAGTTGGGTGAGCCCCCACCCCCTCTGAGTGGGTCTCCAGTTGGAAGGAGTGCACCATTGAACTCGTGGCAGATTTTCTCACAATCAGCCCATCACCATCTCGGACTATTGTTTCCTAAACATAAATGAAATGAGGCTAAAGATTCCAAGAAGCTCCCAGCTGCACCTCAGTTCCTCATGACATCACGTAGGGAAGACAGTCATTCCTTTGCAACAGTTAGTCCAGTTACTATTCTGAAAAGTGTTGATGCAATTGCAGGCCCTGTAAAATCCTGCTCTCATTTATGTAACGGCACTTTGGCTTGAAAATCACAAATGGTCTCCAAAAGCAAACAACTGCTTGCAGCTTTGCTCCTCCACAACTATCCTGTTAGTGTCAAGGCCCATCCAATGCTGAATTCTTTGTGTGGTGTTATTTACACTAGGCTGTTTGATGGTCTGACCAAGGGAGAAATCCAAACTTAGCTCTCTGATCAGGGCATCACTGCATTCCGTTGGGTGTAGAAAAAGGTTGATGCATCCTTCATGCCTGCATACTCTCTTTCCCTCATTTGATAGTATAGTGTTTCCATCAAAGATCAAAGCAGATTATGAAGTCATCACATCCTGACTGTACATTCCATACCCAATGCACTGTTACCAGTGTCAACATTACAACCACACTGGAATGTCCTGCCAAAACATGGCCAAATGTGTTATTTGTGGCAGGAATGCTCATAGGGTGATTGCCTACCTCCTCCTCCTCCCTGCTGTACCAACTGCAATGGCGACCATGCTGCCTCATCCCAAGAATGTCCCGTGTATCTCGATGGGAGGGGCCATCCAGAAGATCCAGCTGAAGGAAAAATGCCTTTCCCTGTCGCTCACTAGCTGTTGGCTAGTCGAAAGCCCTCTGTTTTACCATATGGCTCTTACAGTACTGTTCTTGCTACACCTTGCTCGATGAAGGACGTAACTACACAGACTTGTGACCTCACATTCAGCCCTGCAGTTGTCAAATCCCCCAGTATCACAGTAGCATCTCTATCTCCTCCTCCTCCATCTGTGAAACAAGCCACCAAATCTTCACCTACAGTGGCAAAATCACCTGCTACACAACCGGTAGACCAGAAAGGACAGAAGGAATACTTCTATAAAGACTTCTTACATCCCTCAAACCAACAAACATCTGAGTCATTATCTGCCAACCACAAAGGGGTAGTGGTAATAGTGATCTTCTCTGGCCATAATGCTGCAGATGGTGAGGTGAACCTTTCACACCACATGTCATGCAGTCTTCCTTCTCAAATGCAGCTGGCAGACAGAAGCAAACGAGTGTGACCTCAGAAGACCAAGCAACATTTCCGTCAACATGAGCAACAGTTTACAACCAGCTACACCCAGTGCGTTCAGAGCCTCCTCCACATCTTGATGTAGAAGTCTAAAACAGGTTGGCAATGGACATCAGGCAGGAAATTGAAAATCCTAAATATTCAAAAACAAAGTGAAAGAATATCTCTTGAGCCACTCCTTCTGAAATTTATCGGAATACTTGCACTCAGGAATGTAAATTCTGCAGAACTCTAATATTACTGTTATAGTTCCTGACTTTTCCAGTATATTGACAGCTGATACTGGTCTGTATAGAGTTAAATAAATGCTTGTTTGAAATATTAAATAGAGACAACAGCTGAGTATTGTAGGAGGAAAAGTGGCATTTCTGAAAGTAACAGATTTTCTCCTTGCATACATATGAAAGTAGTGGCGTGCGCGCGAGTGTGTGTGTGTGTGTGTGTGTGTGTGTGTGTGTGTGTGTGTGTGTGTGTGTGTGTGTGTTGAATTCTGATACCCTGAATATTTTGAAGTTGACATATTCTACTGCTCTCATGGTAACCAAATAATTGTTTCAGTCTCAAAGAATTGCTAACTGATTGCACATTTATACATGCAAGGGATGTTCAATAAGTAGTGGCAGCATATTTCCTTCTCAGCCAATTGCTGTTCAAAGAAATTGTAATTTGGTTTGTGACTTGCTTAAGTATTTTCACTTCATCTCGTATGTTTTCAGTGACTTACAGTGGGTGGCAGTGCTTTAACTGGCCTTCAGAATGGCATCTACAACTTAGAGTATTTATTGAATTTCTTTTGGTAGAAAAGCAAACCATTATAAATATTCACAGGTATTTATAGAATGTCTACAGACACTGGGCAGTGAATTCAAAGTACTGTAAACCATTCAGCGAATCATCTGTCATGAACAGAGCAAGGAGAGGAAATATGTCAGAACTGGGCTGGCGATACTGTTGTGATTCCTGCAGTATTTCAAAATGTGGACACTCTTATTCAAAGTGACTGATCGGAAAACAATCTAACAACTCAGTGCTCACTTTGAAATCTGTCGGTAGTGCCTGACACAATTGTCCACCGCATAGTATATTCAGAGGTTTGTGCTTACTCAGTTTCTTGAAGCCTAGCTGAAGAGCAGAAAGAGGAAAGAAGGGCCATCTGTGGCAAATTGATTGCCTGTTAAGAGTCTGATGATGATGATTTCCTGTGAAATGCTGGATTTACGTCTTTGAGCTTGAAATGAAGCATTGATTGGAGTGTGTAGTCTCATCCCTTCTTCCTGATTACGTCTATTGTCCACATTAAAAATGTCCAGTCCAGGTAATTAGTAAGCAAAGTCTTCTGTCAAGAATTGAGGGGAGCAAAGACTACAATAAACTTTCAGGTTTACTTAGCTTGTCATACTGAGATGGCTCAAGTTATTCTTGTCTAGGATCTGATTCTTGAAGCTGAAAATCTCACATCAAGTCCTCATGGTTGGTTTGAATTTCTACGTAAATATATTTTTCACATTTTAGTACGTCATACAGTAGTTTGATTTTTCACATTAACAAAGCTGAAACTATATTGTTCACACAAGAATACAAAAATACATCCGATCACATCAGAGGCAAGCTTATGACTCCCACCCTCTGCTAAATGACAATATTCCAAAGGGTTTACAAATTTTCTTAACGAATGAATTTCTATTGGTTTCTGCTACATTATTAATTTTGATCATTATTTCATAAATGAATCCAGAAATAAACATAGTAAACTGTACAAGATTGTATAATTAAGAACAGTAATTTTAAGTGTGCCAATAAATTCAAATGTTTCTAAAAAAGTAATTTCAACTGTACATCCAGAATTAGTACTTATTGATTATAGAGACTAAAATATTTTATAAAGTAATTCCTTTTCATACATTTTAGCTTGAAATGTAACATACTGTGTATAAGTTTTCAGAAAAGCAATTGAGATAATATTGACCTGTCCACAATTCAAAAAATAATACTGCTATCGACAACTACTGTTGAGGAAAACTAATGCTAGAGGAGGATGTCCTGTTTCAAGTGGCACCACACAACGTCTCCTTTCATGAAGAAGTTCGCAACAGTACACTCAACTGATAACATTGTGATTACAGTCATCGAGGCCCTGAAGGGGTTTTCTGTTCGATGTCTCTCTCATGGTCAAATAATTAACTTCGAAATCTATTGTGAGACTCTAGGAAATTGAAGAAAAGTTTACAGTTTGTTTGTGACCACAAAAATGCAAATGGCCATTTCTTTCTCCATGATAACACAAGGCCACAAAAGAGACTGCACACCCAAGAGGAGACTACAAATTTAGATGTGCATTCCTTCTCACCTGCTCTACAGCCTGGATCTCGCACTTTCTGATTTCTCCCTCTTCAGCCCACTGAAGGATGAGCTCCATGGAAAGGACTATAGCAATGATGGGGGAGTTATTGGTGCAACAAAAAGTTCACTGAGATGCAGACCAGTAGAGTGGTACCAGGATGGCATACAGGCTCTTCCATTCACATGGCATAAGGCCATATAATTTAATGAAGACTTCATTGAAGACAGTGATGTACAGTCAAATAATTTAGGAGCAATATGATGTATTTAATTCATGAAAAAAAAACTATCCTTCGAGAAAAAGTGGAGCATTGCTTATTGATGAATACTTGTACATCAGCAGTACAACAGACTGCTTTCAGTTTGTATAACACTAACTCCAGTGTTATTTCTGGTGGAAAATTAAACTGACAACTTCTTTGAGATCATGAGAAGCTGTACAGTTTTTACACTAAATACAGTATATTTTACACTAAACAAATCAACTACATTACAAAATAAAAGCTTCTTGTGAATGTAAAGTTCACCTTATCAGAGCAGGATGTTTTTCTCTGTTGCCAGTTTGTTCCATGTGTACCAAATAATTCTGGTTCCTCTCCAACCCCTCCTGAGACAAGTTTTCTAGACAAATTTAGCAGGTATTTTCGGTTTTATAAAGCAAAATACAAAGTTTTAAAACATCAAAAATAAATGTAACAAAAATTGTTTCACAAGTGTCATTGTTTTCTTTTTCTTTTTGGGAAGAAACAGTATTTTTTCCATTAGTAAGAATAGTTGCTTGCTTAAATTCTGCTCTGTAGTTGTTTCACTCGTTAATAGTTTCAGGCAAGATAATGGCACCCTTTTTAGATCAAGTATTAAGGTAATAGTATTATTATCCAAATCTACTGTGTCAACTTATGTAGCCAAGAATTTCTGCAACTGAGAACTCTACAGCAGCTTCACTCTAGGTAGTCTTTATGATGGCTGTGATGAACAAAGAATTTTGCTGTTAACCATTTGACTGCAATGGCTGCTATAAAACAGTTTATCATTTAGCAGTGGTGAAGAGTAAGGTATTCGTGATTGCATCACTACTGCCAGACTGTAACCACTCCTCACTGCTTGCTCTTCACCCAAGAAATAGCATTTCAATATACTGTAAATGACATTTTCATCAGTTCAGTGTTAACCTCTTGAATCATCTCACACCAAACTTTGTAGCTTGCTGTTTATCCAATAGATGGCAATAATGTTTATTGTACATGATTTCCTTGCCTATCTGATGTGAGTACTTTTGGCAGAATTTCAGCATATTTTGTTACTGAGTAAATTCAACATTTTACTTTCACATTTTATGATTTCTGTCAATTCTGTGCTCTCACAGTTTCCCGAGGGACTGTAGTGTTATTATAGAGTGCAGTAAATGGTGTAAATGTTGTATAAAATACCTTGATCAAGGTCCGCGTCACTTTCCATTTTTAACCGGACTTAACGTCTGAGAAAGTAAATAATAATAATAATAATAATAATAATAATAATGCCTTTTATTCTTTCAGGTACAAACTATCAGAGATACATAAGGATGCAAGAGCATTTGTGACTTTGAACGACAGCATATTTTATAATTTGTTATACAGCCATGATGAATACTTGGAAACCTCAAGAAGACTGCTTGCTGATATATGTGAAAGAAAAATATACGAATTTGTCTGTCTAAAACATATAACACCAGCAGAGGTAATAATTTTACACCAAGAAATATTATGTGTCATAAATTTCACATGAACAACGGGATACCGAATTTTTCAAGTGTGAAAGTACATTCAAATATATTATTTCAGTTACTGTCTGGTATTGCATGCTCCAATGGAAGTGAGTTAAAGTTTCTGAATTAAAATTAATTGTATATGTGAGATGGATGTGTTGCATATAAATAGACAAGGTAAGAACAGGTTTTCTGTAGGTTTACTTAATTATCAAAAATGTGACAAATTTCAGATAAGACAAAAAGTTCGCAACTCCCATTCTTCATTAAGAGAAACAAGTAAGTCCCACGGAGAAATCTGTAAAATTTGCTGTAGATGTAAGCAATGAAAATTCCTCAGAAAAGGAAACACACATTTCTTGATGGTGTCATAGGAAGAGCCAAGACAAACTTACTTTAGGCCACAATCAGAATCCAAAAGTCCCAGAGGAAAATTACTGACAAAGTACTAGGCCAAACAAATATAAAAATAATTCACCAGAGTATGCAGTGCAAGAAAAATAATGTAAACCAATTAGAAATAATAGTAAATAAGCTAACTCCAGATATTCTAGCTTTGCAGAACACGAACTAAATTAGCTAGAAATATTTAATCTTCCCATAGCAGATTGTATAACAACTAGCTCATACAGAAGTGATATGGAAAATGAGAGAGTGGCAATGTTAATCCATAATAAGATAAGCAGAAACTGTATACATAGTCCTGACTAATGAAAAAAATATAAAATTGAAAATTAAGAAAAAGCAATAAGACAGAAAATAAATTTTAGTAGTCTGCAGACTGCCAAATGGATGTGTAGACACTTTCCTGAGAAGTAGGAGACCTTTTGTATATCAGATTCAGCAAAAACTGTAAATGTGTAGAATTAGGCAGTCTAAACATACATTCACTGAAAAATTCAAAAAACAGTATGGGATCTTATTAAAACAATGAAAGCAAATGTCTTAAACATGGCAACAGTAAGTCCAACATGTACAACTACAAACTCCTGAATACACATCTGTATGCCTCTCAATACAAAAGTGCTGTTTTAGAGACAGCACTGTCAGAGCATGATGCTTTAAAAATAGGCATAAATTATTTCATCATAATAAAGGACACCCAGAAAAATCTTACATGATTAATCATCATATCATGTTTAGAAATTTCTTCAATACAGCAAAATTAAAGTGTGGGCTGTTAGTTACAATAAATAACTTGAATATAGAAATGCTGAACCAGAACGAGATTTATTTACAATTTGATAAATATATATATACACAACATTACCTCACACACTGCACAAAGTGAATCAAAGTGAATGTGGTAGATACCAATGAGAGATTAACTTAAACTTAGCTACTTAGCATAATATCCACCACAGTGTCTACACTATACTCGAAGCACTCCTGCTCCCACACAGCCACCTCCCTCACTCCCCCCCCCCCCCCTCACCCCCCCCCCCCTCGCTCGCTGTAGAGCAGAGCTCCAGGAACGTAGGGGAACTGGCAGTGAACTTGACATCTTATCAGTTGTACAGACTAGTGTGGTTGTGGTTTGTGAAGCTCGAAGGATCACCTAGTGAGATGATACGGTGACAGTATTATAACTGCGGTGTACAGTTTGTTGACCTCACTCATCACCTTTGGTGAAGGAAGATAGGTGCTGTGCTTGTAGGTCATCATCGGCAAACAGGAAACTGGCTGCACATTGTTGAGTGAACTGTTGTAGGCTTCTGGATGACAGTTCTTGATGTGGTGCGACTTCTTGTGCTTGATGCCATAGTGCTGTTCTGGTATCCATAAATCGGTTGGAGATTTGCACTTTGCAATACCCAGTAGATTTTTTAGGATTAGTACTTTCCTTTCTCTTCTCTTACGGCATTTATCTTAGATTGTGAAACCAGGCAATTATCATTTAAGGGGACCACACCGTGGTTCAGGTCGAAAAAAATCGATTTTCGCTTTTCATCGTATTTCGATAGATTAAGATTTTATTTAAGTACTCTGAAAAGGATTTTGCTGAAAAAAAAATTTTTCAAACATTTAAAGAGCATTTTCCTACCACGTGTGTTTATGTGCCACATCCACTTTTCTGTCACCTACTTTTCTGCATGTATTTTAGATCTTCATATCCCCTACATTGCATGTTAGGGATTTTTTTACTCCAGAATGTGTTGGCTATCCTTCAAATGCAATGGGCGGTACTCTTTTGTTTCAGCTGTTTGTAAACAACACGCTTTCAAACACGCGGTTAGTTTTGTTCAAGTGTGATTGCGAGTAGTTGTTATACTTAAGTTTGCAGTGCTTGTTTACAAATATACTCACCTCTTTCATGGCTATTTATATAGAAGCTCCTGCAAGTTAAGCCTATACCTAACGTCCTCCACTGATAAGCCATGTCATGGATTGTGTCTATCAGGGGAAAATTCGTGGTGCAAATACAATAGGGCTCAGGCAATTAGAGAATCTTATTCTCACCAGCATTCTCTTCCTGCTGCTGTTATTACAGCAATTAAATCTATTTTCAGAGACTTGGCTCATCCTGACCTTCTAAGGAAATGTCTGCATGGGGAGACACACAACCCAAATGAACGTTTCAATAGCATAATTTGGAACCACCTTCCTAAAACTGTATTTGTAGGCATACAATGAAATTAGGAGTTCATGATGCTGTTATTACATTCAATTGTGGTAATGTTGGAAAGTGTTGGGTACTGAAAAATCTGGGAATTAATCCTGGTGAAAATATGATCACTGGGCTGCAGCATTGCGATAAAATGAGGATAGCCAATGCAGACAGGTCTGCATCTAATATGGCCAAGAAAGCAAGTCAAACATCCAGGAAGGTGAAAAAGAAGCTGGAAGACCTGATAGAGGCCAAAGAATGGCCATCTTATGAAGCAGGCTAGTTTTAATTAACTGTAAGTAACAAATTTCAAAAATTTTTTTCTTTAAAGTCAGTTTCTCGCAAATTAAAATTTTCAGTACATATGCCCCATTATATCAGAAATTATCATAGATAACTGAATGAAATTTTCAGAGACTCTGCATAACATAAAAAGCCACCTCTGGTACTACATTCATTAGGATTACCCCGTTAGGAAGTTCACATAAAATATTTTCTGCAGAAAAAAAGTTAATATTTTTTGTTAATAAATTTAAAAAAGTATTTCTTAAAAACTATAAAATGGATAAAGTAGATTTTAGTACAGTTGACTCTATTAGCATCATGTAACATACAGCGAAAATATTAGGGTCCTGCATCAAATAGTTTTTTCAGACATGGGTCAAATACTTGCTTAAATTAACATGGATTAGATAGGCAGGGTGTGGTACCCTTAACTGTGAAAGATTTTCTAAAATATATTCTGGAGATATATAATGGTTTGGATGAGGTGACAATGTTTTTATTGTTCCTGCTCATACTCAGTGTCTGCTACCATTTTGCATTTCTGGAAGTCTTGCATAATTTTCCAGTAACTTATTCAGTCCCCTTCCTCAGCCATGCTGTGAGTAAGTGTATTTCCAGTTTGTAATGACATAAGAGAGAGGTGCCTTTTTAGGATCCATTTTTCTTCTCAGTGTCACCAGTTTAGGGTACATTAGCCTCAATAAATAAGATGCATATAGAAATACTGAGCTAGAACATATTTATTTACAGCTTTGTAAATACACACAACATTAACTCAGGCACTGTACAAGAAGTGAATGTATGGTACCAGAGAGAATCTAACTTAGCTGCTTGGTACAAACAGAGATATTATTGGTGCACTAAAAATTTTACTCTCTATTCAAAGCACTTCTCCTTCCATAAAACTATTGCATAAAAAGGTTCATGAATACAAACCAGAAAATTATAGAACTGTACCTGTTCTGCCAGTTATATCAAAAATATGTGAATGAACGGAACAGAGAGACCCACTGCATTCCTGATGAAACATGGGGTAGTAAGTTAAAGCCTATTTGCGTTCCAGAAAGACCAGTGTACTGTAGACGCAATCGTAGATCAAGTGGGGACTGGACTAACAGCACCGCTGCTTCGAGTGAAAAATTACATTCTGGCTCTTGGCAACAGTGTATTGTGTGGCCTTGCTTTGGAATATCAGTCTGTTTGGCTTGGAATGTGCTGCTGTACCTATGGTGCGAGTTTCAGTACACTGGTTCCACTTACACACCAGCCTACTCCACGTCTACAACCTTGGGACAACTTGTCTATTCAACATTAAAGCTTCAACCATTCCATGCCAATCCACCTGCAAAGCAGTCTACCATCAGTAAGTGCATTCATGACAGCACATAGGATAATTGATGACGGTGCAAAATTTGCCACTCTCCTGAACTACCTTGGGGACCAGGTGGATTTGATTAGTCACTTACTTTCACACCAACCACAGCAAACAAGTATGATACAGCCAAATCTCTGCTGCTCCAGAGTTTCATAGACATCAGAACAGCAACTCAGACAAGTTATTAATGAGGAAGCCAGTGGTTGACAGCACTCCTTTACAACTATGGCACTACCTCAGAACCCTGATGGATACAAACCTAGTGCCTGACTAGGCTCTGGGAACTTAGTGGGTCATTAAACTACCCTCACAGGTGCAACTCTGTGCATGAACAGGAACCCCTTGGTGTGAAATTATGGCTCACTGATAGAATACATTACTTCAGCCAGCACTGACAAAGCATCAGTTATCCAGCTACAAGTGCACAAATCACTGCCTCACAACCACCTCACCACGCAACTCGCTATGACACTGCCAAGGCCAACAGAGTTCACCTGACTCCACCTGAATTTCCAGCACCAGTCACCATGAAGGACACACACACACACACACACACACACACACACACACACACACACACACCCGCGCGCGCGCACTCTCTCTCTCTCTCTCTCTCTCTCTCTCTCTCTCTCTCTCTCTCTCTCTCTCCCTCTCTCCTGGTAGTTTCACTCTCAGTTCAGGAATGTGGTTCATAACTGTCAGCTATCATGTGTGTTGCAAAACTCCAACAGCAGTCTGCAGCAGGTGCACTGGGTAACTCTCATCAGTCAAGCTGCCTTCATGCACAGAACGTAGTCATCACAGACAAGACCTTCCAGCTATCACCCCTGCCTGTTTGACTGCACAGCACAAAACTACCTACTTGTTGATACAGGCACTGATGTCAGTACTTCACCCCTGACAGGCACACCCTGTCTTGCTGTCACAGCGCACATTCTACTTCACAAGGCAAATGACATTACAGTCGCTGTGTACAACCCAACTACCGTCAATGTCAATCTGGGTTCTGACAACCCATTACCGTGGGCCTTCCTTATCACTAATGTCACAGAACCCATCCTTGGTGCAAACTTCTTACTACACTACCAGACCTGGTTCGCTGAGTTTTACTTCATCAGGACAGTGGTCAACCCATCATCGGCGTCATCAGTGAAAACTCCCCTCAACTGGATCTGTGTCGATCTCTGATGGCCCTCTCACCATCAATCCTCATGAGCACCTCTCTGAGTCTTACTATTCTTGATGAGTCATTATTTTAACATGTGCCTCTCCAACACTTGTATGTGGCATAAAAACAACCACCTTTGCAACATATTGCTACAGTTGCTATTGCACTGAAAGATGCATGGCATGATCTCACCAGCTTATATCATTGTCATGCACCCCCGTCTATATCAGGTTCAACCCATGAGCCATTGACGCTATTCTCTCTCCTGACAGTGCCATTGTGCACCTTGCAGACTGACTCAACCAGCCCACTGGATATCATGCCAAGGTTAGTGAAGGGCTGTTATAAGATACTGTGCATGAACCCACCAGTGCAACTGACAAGCCTGCCTCATATTTCCCTCCACCCCTTCTGCTCAGTGCTGTCTGTAACAGAACTGTACATTGAATCGTCACCACCTCAGGTCCACCTGCTCGACACCTTCTCCCAAAAACTACATGCTGCAAAGGCTGCCATAGATGAACTATTAAAATGAGCAATTGTCCACCCCTCTCATAGTGCATGGGCATCACCCATTAAACTGGTCTTAAAAGAAAGACGGTACTTGACATTTATATGGGTATTAAAGAGCTATTAACTTGCACACCATAATTGACAGTTATCTAATTCCCAATGTGCAAGACTTTGCACACTCTCTTGCAGGCACATCAATCTCCAGTGTGGTAGATTGCAAGAAAGCATAATTACAAATTCCTGAGAGGGAGGAGGACATTCCAGAGGCCTCTGTTGTTATGCGATTTGGCCTTTTTTGAATTTCTCTTCATGCCCTGTGGCTTTAAAACACAGCCCAAACTTGTCAGCACCTTATTGATTGCACCCTGTTCGAACTGCCCTTCTGTTCTGCATATCTTGGCGAGACACCATATTTTACGGACTAAAAGACACACTTTTTTTCTTCAAAAAGTTGTCTCAAAAATTTAGGTGTGTCTTATGCTCAAAATTAATATAAAAATGTCCAGTGTTTGATTTAAAATTCCCGACAGTCTTAGAAATGGCCATATATTTGAAGCTGCAGAGAACCTATCCCTACCTGGCAACAAAGGATTCAACGGGCGGCAGTAGTGCACCAATGTGGCGAACATGAGTTGCAGAGATTCACAAGTTTGCTAACACTGTCTCCCTCCTGCCCTGCAATCACAAACCCAGAACATTGTCTAGCCTATGCTGCATCATTGCAGTCTACTGGGCTAGTAAAGTTGAACTGAAAGTGATTTGTGTTATCAGTAACAATACAATATTTTTATTAGTAGTTAAAAGCAAAATCTATTCATGTGATGCAGGCTGTAAATTGAAAGTAATAGCATCCTATGCTGAAGAACATGAAAACAGAGCAGCTGAGCAGCATTTCAGCCATCCACCAATGACGGGCTTGTAAAAAAAACTGAAAAAAACAACTAAATGTGCATATAGAGGACTGAATGCAAAATGGCCAAAACTACACGATGACGTATTGAAATAGATCCAAGGACACTGTCAAAGTGGCACTTGAATTAACACAAAAGTGATTTAAATACGTGCTTGTAAGTCAGCGCTACAGTGGAACATGACAGGCTTTAAGGGTGGACTTGGTTGGTGCTACAGGTTTATGAAGTGTCATGACTTAGGGTGTGAACCAAAAGCAAAATATCTCAGAAAATGCCACAAGAGTATGAAGAGAAAATATTATCTTTTAATCGCTTTATTATTCAACATCAAAGAAACCCAACATGGAACTAAGCCAATTATCGAATGTGGATGAAATTCCTCTGACCTTTGAGGCACCGAGTAACAGAACTGTTGCCATGAAGTGTGCTAAAACTGTAACTATAAAAAAAGTCGGCATGAAAAAATGCACTACACTATTGTCATTTCATGTTGTGCTTACGGTACCAAACTTTATCCAGTGATCATTTTCAAGTGCAAAACATGGTCCGAAATACTGCCAGTTGGTGGTGTTCAACTACATGATTAGGGTTGGATGGATGGATGGATGGATGGATGAGGCTGGTATGAAATTACGGATTAACAGAATGTGGGAGCGAAGGGAGGTGCTTTAGTGAAGAAGAGCTCTCTTGTTGTGATAGAGTAGTCTTTTGAAAAATTCTGTGAATGAGAAATTGAAAAAGGGAAATACAGAGCTTGCTGTCATTCTGGGAGGACTTACTGCACAATTACAACCAACATCTGCATTTCTTCTCACAGAAACTGTCTAATTCTCAAAGGAAATGATTCATCTTTGAACATGAACTGCTCTGTGGGGACTCAGCTAATCACTCTCTCACGAGTGAAAAATACATCTCTGCTTCCCAACAGCAGTATATTTTGTGGAGTCTCTTTGGAATAAGTCTGTCCTCAGACTTGGACTGCCCCAGTCATGTTTAGGTAAGCTCTACACATGGTAATAAATCACTGCTTATACCAGCTGTATGTGTATGGCTTATATTCCTTTACTGCCACTGTAGCAAGGAACTACAGCCTCATCGAGGATGTCATAAACAACTTAGACATGAAATAGAAAAAGTGTAGGACTATTAATGGGTATCTCAAAGGTGTTTGGTTGTGTGGGCCATAAAACATTAGCATAACGTTAGTTGTGCATGGGGCAAGAGGAAATCCTATACCTTGTTATGTTTCATAAAACAGGAGCCAATGTACAGAAGCTATAAAAACAGCAGGAGAGATCTTAAATAAGAATAATACATTTCTCTGTGCTGCAAGGAACTATACTTGGTCCATTACTCTTGATGCTATACACAAGTCACATGCCAAACACGGTTAATTCTAACATTATTGTTAGTTATGCAGATGATAAAACTCAACTGTTAAAGGATCTCGCGTCCGTCGTAATTTAATGTATATATTATTATTGTTATTATTATTTTTTGATTGTTGCCGACTTACGTGGTGGGCCTTCATAAAAATGATATTTAAGTTGAACAATGTAATAAACTTTTCATATAAATTTCCTCGGCTAGTCAGTTGACGTTAAAGCAAAAGATCTTTAGTTATTAATTACTATTGCGGCCCACACACGCGCGAGAGTATTTTCTTACCTCCGTTAACCATTGTATTGTAGTCAAGAGTCCTGGCTCTGGGTCTCGGCTATGCTACTGAAAATAAGAATCTTAAAGCTAAGTATTTCTGCAACTTCGTGCGGCTGTGGAGAAAAATTAATATTATGCTAATAGCGGGCAAGTTTTCCGCTTCCGCTAATTTTTCATAAGTTAATATCGCCACGTAATGGCGTCGTTGGCTGCATCGGCCGCTGCGATTGTTGAGCTGTAAATTACTTGAATGCAGGTTAATTCAAGGAAGGCGGACATGAAATCGGGATCACCTCTTACAAATTAAAAGTGCACAATAATATTAAATAGTTATATTATATGTTTAACTCATACAAATATGCTTACATTTGTCAGCACACACAAGATGTCCCTCTAGACACATTCAAGACAAGCGAAGAAGAAAGGTCGACTAAAAAATTAACAAAAGAGTGTAACTTGTCGTCTCTTTAGATCATTCTGTCATAAATTATTTCTTTGCAATCTAAACCTACACAGAGAAATTATTATTTTACAGCTACATGATAAAAATTTGGCAGTGGGGACGCTATATTGCCCCCCGAAATGTTTGTGTCATAAAAAATGTTCGTGTTTTTTGACACAAATATTTCCACTTTCATGTCCACAGTGTCCACACGCAGATTTTTCTTTCACAGTTTACATATGTCACATCGTATGTTGTAATTACTGAGGTGCGTTGCACACAAAGTGTAATACAGATGAAGTTCAAGGTATACAACCACGAGTTAGTCCGGAATATTTGAAGTCCCAGGGGTGTCAACTGTTCGCTCCCCATTTGGCGCGGCCGTAGGGAAACCTGGGGAAAACCAAGCGCGGAGCGACAGACTAACTGCTTTGGTCACTTTCACTTAATTGTTTCTGGAATGTCATTGGAGTACAGGATGTGCATACAAATATTTTTGTTGCACTATGCAAAAAATGAGGTCATTAAAACAATTGATTGCGGTGTCGTTGATGAACTACGCCGCGACGTTTGGCTCGCGACGGCGTCGGTTGGTGTGTTCGGTGCTCGGCGTTCGCGGCGGCTGCGGAGAGGTCAACGCCCGCTCGACGCCAGCGTGTGTCTCGCCGTCGCGGAATGTCAGAATCAGCTGATCGGCTGCACGGTTGGCGATGCGCTTCTGTCTCGCCCGACCGTGGCGGAGTGGGATGATATTCGCCTCCCGCTCTTGCTGGCAGGAGTCAGCTCTGCTACGCATCTCCGACGTAGTACATGAAACACACACACAACCAACGTAATATTTGTTTCCCGCTGCAGATGGTTACGCTAGTGGGAAGGAGCATTTATTAGTGCGGCAGTTGTTGTTAAGTTTTCGCCAGTTTCCAAGTGTCAAGCTAGCACTGTCTTGCAGAATACATGACATGGACCTTCTCCCGTGAATGCGGTTTTGATGCAATACTGTTTCCATTACACGTCAGTTTTTGTCTTGATACAATTATTTATGTTTTCGCCGCACTCGCAGGCACTGGTGAGTGTCCCAGTATGAGTTTAGCACAAACATTCGCCGTTTCTGCGGTCGCTGTTTTGCAACAGTCCACGCATCGCATTCCAATCTCGCATTGTTGTACTCACTGAAATTACAGTCTGTCCCAAAAATATTGACTGTGGGTTCACTTCACGTTAACAGTTCACATTTATAAGCAAATTCACAGTTTTTCGTGCGTAATATTGGCGTTTGGCGTCCTCACCGCTGTTGAACGTTCAATACTAGCACTTCACTGTCCATATCACAGTTTCACCTTCACAGTTTTTCACACTGCTTAAAGTAACTGTTTCGATTAGTTCACAAACACTAATGTATTTCATTCAGTCTGAACTGGATTTTGGTTAGTGCTGGATTTTACCAGTCTCTCGCACTAATTATCTCTTTTTATTTTCCACTTAGAGTCGTACTTGCCTTCAGATTTTTTGACTATACAATTGTATTTCCGTCTCATCTGAGGTAAGTCCCCATGTCATGTCTGCCCACTCATTGCGTACTTGCTCTCCAGAGCCAGGCTCGACTTTACAAAACTTTGCCTCTCGCATTATTGTAGACATTTTATAATCTAGGCCTAGCGTGCAAGTTCCTAGATTAATGTTAGATTTGTGACTTTTGTTTACACTACAAATTCGTGCAAATCTCTGCCTTAGCAGATGGCAATATATTTTAACAGTGCTTAGCGGTAGTCGCGTTTACTGATTTGCTTTGTACTTTGTCCACAACACATGAGGTACCTTGGGTGATGTACACCCTGCACTCATGTTGTTTAGTAAATTATGATTGAGCATATTTCAAAATCGGTATAGACATAAATACATAGAACAACATATACACTATAATATTAAATTTCATAAGTTGCGTTACTACTACAGTTCAAAAATATTCATGACACACTAATGAAAAATTCTTTCGTCATTAAATGCTATTGAAATTTTTTTAATTAATTTTTTTTTTTTTAGCTTTTTTTCAACATGAAATTTTTAAAATATTCTTAAATCTACGTTCACTTTTTTTTCAAAATGCAATTGTTTAAAAATACTATTATTCCTTAACATCTACAAAATTGAATCGCACTAATCTTGTGTGCCTCATTGTCTTTAAATGTTACACTAAAATCGGAACATTTACACACACAAAAAATACACTATAAACTTAACCTACTACACACAAATGTAAACGTTGCTCTACTGAGCGAACTTCTTTAAGTATTTGTAAGTATTTTTCTTGTTTCCTTCGTAACTGCCTCCTTCTTTGACCACGAGATGGTGTAGTTTGCGTGACAGAAGGTATCGTGAGGTACCACTTCGATGTTATAGGTGTAGCCCTCGATAACACCGGGTTTTTCCGAAAACACATTCTCATAATCTGTAAGTAGCTGAGTCAATTCGTTTTGTTGTGCTTCAGTCAAATGTTCTGACTCCCTAACTTTCATGGCTATCAGTTTCCTTTTTTCCTCTCTGTCTTCAGTAATAAACTCCTTATAACATGCTTGTCTTGTACTTAAGTCAGAATATAAATTCATTACCTGTATTCCTTCGAATCTCGTTTGAAAGCTCCGGCAATATTTACCGTGCACTTCCCGTGTCCTCAACAACGGCAAAATTACACGTCTGTCCTCATTCATAAGGCTTACTTCCCCACACAAGAGGTCGATTTTTGCGTCCCTCTGGCGTAAAAATTCCATCCCCAGGATGCAAGCAACACCTAATCCCTTAACTACTAGGAACGAGCTTTTCATTGCTTCATTTCCTACCGTAAACTCGACTTGCACCTGGTGCTTTATGATACGAGATCGTGCACCTATTGCACCTGTTACACGACAATTCTTCACTGGCAATACTGGTATTCTATTATTTTCACTCAAGTACTTGTAAAAATTTGCACTCATGACATTGGTTGACGCACCGGTATCGACTATTATGTGTATTGGTGCTCCATACATATCTGCTTGCAATATAGCCTGCACAACACTTTTGTCGGTTCGGTTACATGTCTGCGGTATGTCTACAAGTTCCTTTTCTATTTTTGTTCCTTCATTGTATCTCAGCATACAAAGTTTATGGCTGTCATCCGTGAATGTGCCCTCACTACACCATCCTGCAGCCAACAACGGAGAGCGTATTGTGGCTGTCTTTAGTTTAACGGATGAGCATTAGTGTGTTGACAGTTGTCTGTCACTTCCACTAACCTCACATTGTGGTTCTGGTTGTTGTTGTTGCTACTGCTGAGTTGGCCGCCCTGCCTCCCCGATGGTGTATTTTGATATTGTGTATGGCTCTGGTTTTGTGGTGGTCGGTTGTAACTCCCTGACATGTTCTGTGACGGACCTGGGTTGGCGTTCCATTGTGGCACTGTGTTTTGTTGCCACTGTGGTGTCGGTTCGTTACGACCACGCCACTGGTTTCGGTTGTTCCGCCATTACTCATGCGTCCATCATGATGTCTCTTTCGATTTTCACGATTATAACCATTGCCGTTATAACCATTGCCATTGTTTGTGCCTCGATTCTGTTGCCGGTGCTCTTGCCTATTCCCGTTACCATTTGGTTCTAAGTTACTACCATTACTGTAGCTGCTATTGTAATCGGCTTTTTGTTGATTACAGCCTGCATGGTTCCACTTGTTTTCGGTTTTCATATCTTCGATCAATAAGTCAACAGAATCCACTATTTCCATGAATTGTTCTATATCGTATTCCGGCACATTGATGAAATATCTTTTAATTTCACTGGGCAACTTCATTTTTATTAATCTGATTATATCACGATCGGACATTGGCTCGTCCCAGTACCTGGTTTTGTTTATATACTTTTCGAAATATTTGCGTAACGTTCCCATCTTAGGATTGTACATTTCTGGACTGTACAACTCCTTTCGTAGTCTTTCTTGGACGCTATCGGACCAGAATTTTTGCAAGAATGCACCTTCAAACTGTTGCATCGTTAGACATTTTTCGGACACGTCGGTGGCCCACAGTGCCGCGTCACCTTGAATAAAGGAGACCACGAACTGTATTCTTTGTCTTTCCGTCCATGTCCTGGGAAACACATTCCTGAAGCTCTTAATAAATACAACAGGGTGGACATTTCGTTTTTCGCTATTGAAGGGTTGGAATGTCCTGTGTTTTATTACATTGTCCTCTTTTTTGCACATCTGATTGCTACATTCTGGGACATTCATCACTTCGTGATGTGCGCTGCACGGTATCGCGTGTTGTTCGTGCTCATAATTCGCATTAGGTTGCGGTTGCGCACTCGCACCCTGCCTACCGTCAGCGTTATTATAGTAATCAGTACGTGGAGTCGGATTCATGATCTGTCCACCACTGTTTACATTGCTTTCCAACGCAGACAGTCCCCGCGCGACCTCCTGTTGCCAATTTGGCAACTCCGCAGTCACACGGGACTTAATCTGTGTTAATTCGGCATGTAGTGCGGCAGCGCTGGCGTCAATATTTACACTCGCGGCCGCAGTCGCTTGTTCTACAGCTGTTTTTACGTCGCTTTCAATCTTTGCAGATATCTCGCGATCCTTTACTTCTAGCCATTCATTTAATTCTTTTTCTACTTTTTGAGCTTGCACTTCCAAATATGCGTCAATACTTTTCCGTGCATCTATCTCCACATTATCTACGCGGTTGGTTAAAGTCTGGACATTATCTTCAAGCCTAGCCTGCGATATCTGTAATTTTTGCATTTCGCCGGCTAAGCTTTGCGCAAGATCGGGTATTTCTTTGCACGCATCCCGCATCTCGGCTAGTTCGCTTTGGATACTGTCAAGTTTTGCTTCACTGCGCTGCTCTTGCTCAATGAGCTTTTGCATTAATTTTTTCTCCTGCTCATGCAACATCTGAGCCAGTTTTTCGTCTCTTTGTTTTTCCCTCTGTTCTGACATTCTTTCCTTTTCCCTTTCTTTCAGTTCTCTTTGTTGCTCTTGCTCATGGAGCATCTGAGCCAGTTTCTGATCTCTTTCCCTATCTCTTTCTTCTAACCTGTGCAGAAATTCTGCAAATGGGTCTGCAATCGGTGAGCATACTGGTGCCCCGCTTAATCTAGCACTCGATTGGCCCCCCTGCCCAGGCAGTGGAGTTGTTACTCTATTCCCATTCTGCTGTGGAGCGTCATTCACCGTCCACAGATCCTCGCCCCCCGCTCCGGAAATTATGTTATCCGAGGCGGTGGCTTGGGATTCGTTTACGTATTGCAAATGATCCTCACTTTCCATATTAACAGAATTTTGTTCTTTTGGTACGGATGCTTTAGGTTGTCCTATCTTACCCATACTAAATTCACTTTAAGCCACTGACGAATCTTTAACACTGGTACACACACGATTAATTATCCCCTCCAAAAATAAACACATAAATACACAAAACGAATAATTATCCCTCCAAAAATAAACACATAAATACACAAAACACCGAAGGTATCTCATGTGCACATGGGTTCGATATTCCGCACAGAGCTACACAGGATGCTTGCACAATAGGCCTTATCTTACTTATTTTTCTTTCTCGCAATCCTTTTTCTTTTCTACACTTTTTCTTCTCCAGATCTCCTCAGGGTGTGGTTTTGTTGTTGTACATGTAAAAGAATTCATACAAGCATTAATATTTTACAACAATTAGACACATACATAATTACATTCATTACAATAGAATCATATTAATCAGGCCCCAAAGTTGCGGCGCCAATCTCGCGTCCGTCGGCCGTTGTAATTTAATGTATATATTATTATTGTTATTATTATTTTTTGATTGTTGCCGACTTACGTGGTGGGCCTTCATAAAAATGATATTTAAGTTGAACAATGTAATAAACTTTTCATATAAATTTCCTCGGCTAGTCAGTTGACGTTAAAGCAAAAGATCTTTAGTTATTAATTACTATTGCGGCCCACACACGCGCGAGAGTATTTTCTTACCTCCGTTAACCATTGTATTGTAGTCAGAGTCCTGGCTCTGGGTCTCGGCTATGCTACTGAAAATAAGAATCTTAAAGCTAAGTATTTCTGCAACTTCGTGCGGCTGTGGAGAAAAATTAATATTATGCTAATAGCGGGCGAGTTTTCCGCTTCCGCTAATTTTTCATAAGTTAATATCGCCACGTAATGGCGTCGTTGGCTGCATCGGCCGATGCGATTGTTGAGCTGTAAATTACTTGAATGCAGGTTAATTCAAGGAAGGCGGACATGAAATCGGGATCACCTCTTACAAATTAAAAGTGCACAATAATATTAAATAGTTATATTATATGTTTAACTCATACAAATATGCTTACATTTGTCAGCACACACAAGATGCCCCTCTAGACACATTCAAGACAAGCGAAGAAGAAAGGTCGACTAAAAAATTAACAAAAGAGTGTAACTTGTCGTCTCTTTAGATCATTCTGTCATAAATTATTTCTTTGCAATCTAAACCTACACAGAGAAATTATTATTTTACGGCTACATGATAAAAATTTGGCAGTGGGGACGCTATAAGGACTGAAAAATCTAGAAGTAAAAGGCATTTTGGAAATAATTAAGGTTTTCAGAAATAAATTTACGCAATATTATTAAAACACCTTGTTTAAATTTCAGACTAAAAGACTTGGTAAAACATAGATATTAACATTTGCATTGATAATTACTTACCAGAAAACTCTGTATACACAAAATCTATTGGCATGATAATTTAGGAAAGTGTAAATGAAGGTCAGCACAAATCTATATACTCTGCACAAACCCAGCTATGTAAAACACAAATATTAGGAAAATGACATACCTTATGCTAAGTCAGTCTGCATTAAGCTCTGGTATAATTCTGTGGGGAGCCCCTCTGAAACAAATAAAAACAGACTATTCAAATTGCAGGAAAGAAAAATAAGAATGACAGCAACCCACAATGGAGTGAATCCGGGTGGGTGTTTAAAGCACTTAAGATATTCACCCTATTTGGTATATGCCTTTATGGGTAGCTTCCATGATCTCGCACACACCGCTATGAAATTTGAAGCAAAAGCAAGTTGTTGCGGATCAAAAGCCCTATAAGGAGTCTTGTAAATGTAAAAATTTTTTAAAAAAATATATGAAACATTTTTGATAAAGTTTTTCTGTAATATGTGATATTTTATGCAATAAAGTGTAAGCCAGATTGTAGTATAACACTGTGTGTAATATGTAATATAGTTTACATTAACAACAAAATTCCCTGAAAGTATATATAATGTTGCATAAATGACGTAAGCAAAATTGTGATGTCATGTGATGTAGGCATAGGACTTATGATGTATGTAATTATAGTTTACCTAATGCAAGTTATTAGATGTAGTATTGTATAATTTCTCCATTTATAAACAAATTTGACTTGAGCTATACACTGTACATTGTCAGCATATCCAATAAGCATTATAATTACTATTAGAGTATTGTGTTCGTTAATGGTAATGTTGTGTTCCCAGGTTGCTGAACGCATGCAGTCAATAAGAAATCAAACAAAAGATGAGAGTGAAATTCAGAGATTACTGTTAAAATCTTTTGTTTCAAATGCAAAAGAAATGATACGGAAAACTGGACTTCTAACAGATGCTCAGGTAGAAAGCCTAATCTACAAAAAAATAGAGATGAAAGTTCGGCATGCACCTGAAAGAGATGCTCTCGACACTGTTTATGTGTACAGTAAATACACACCTGAGAAGGGGACTGCACTAAGAAACTGGAAGAATGTTCCTATTTATCCTATTGATGTGTAAGTATAACTAAACAGATAAACTACGTAACTGTATCAGAAAGAGAATTCACCAAAAAGAAAAAAAAGATAAGCTGAATAGCTGGCTATCTTTGACCTTCAGGAGGCAAAATGTTAGCTACTGCCGATGGGTGCACACTGAAGTAACACAGGGGATTAGCTTGCAGAGCTATTTGTCTCTTCCTTGGTAAGGAGAGAGGGATAAGCTGGGGAAGGTTAAAGAGGAAGAGCAGGTTACTCACACTTCAGGGTTAGAAGGACCTATCTGTCGAAGATGCGGGGAGACATGAATATATTGGGCTTTCTTACTTCCCTTCTTACAAGAGGAACATAAATTTAACAGCACAGTACTCACTATTGTCCACTGCACCAGATGAGTCTGATAGTCTATAAAAGAAATGGACGTAGCCTACCTGTCGCCATGGTTTTAGCACTACCTTGTTGCCCCCAGATGATGAAGTTAAGCCAACTAGCTAATCCACTCCTAGTATTAAAAAATTGGGGATGTTAATTTTGTTTTTGGATCCACACACAAACATTTTGGAGAAGTTTCATTTATCATCACACACAAAACACACAATTCTGTCATTCAGTTTTATAAATAACAAAAACATTTGCAGAAAACCTACTTTCTGAGCTTCAGTATTCACAAAATCAATGACAATGTCACCAGTGTGAATATGGACATCATGTTCAGTACTAATCAAAGATAAATTGATGTCTTCTTTGTGACAATGTTGATCAGAGCTAATTAGTTATTTAGAAAAAGATCTTTCACATCTCTCCTGATCCCCTCCCTCCCTTCAAAGGTCAAAGGTAGCATCCATTTTGCGAAATGTATTGGACAGAGTTTAAATTACGTGGTTGGCTGGGTTTGGCATCAAATTTGAAAGGCCCGCCTTTTATTGAACCTGGTTTGTTTGGAAACACCTTTTTAGATATCAAAAGCAAAGTCTCTAACTACCCTTCTCAAGTTTGGTTAATTACTTTAACATTATTCACTTTATCTTATCATTTGAAATTTCAGTTTCAACCTTGTTCTGACTATTTCTTTTTCTTTTTGTGAGGCTGTTTCATTCTTACTGGTTTCACCTTTAGGTAGCATTTACCCTGTACTACTTTGTGAGGACTAGCACTGTGAACAAATCTTATCTCATTCTTTGCACCATGTACAATCATTGTCATATTACCCTATTCAAAATCTGTAATAGCTGTGTGGTTTACAAAGAGATTTGTACGTAGACAAGACCAGTCCATCATCTGGTACCACCATGGCACTAACCTTCAATACTATTCTCAACCTAGACTCCCTGCACCGGTAATACTGGTACATCTCTTTAGCTTATTATCTCCTCAAAAAGCCTCAGTACCATTAATCTCAGCACTTACTACAGGTTGACAGTCCTCTTTAATTTCTATCTATGATTCTCTCCCACACCCCCTCACCTGCTCCCACACCATCCCTCTCCATCTCCCCCACCCCCTCACACCCACCCCCTCTACCTATCCCCCACCCCACCCCAATGAAAATACTGGGTGTGACAGTGGAATTATGGCTGTGTAGTGCTTGAACATGAACAGGGAAGTGACTGGATGGGTGAGGACAGTGACTTACAAAGGTTGGTACCAGAGGGTTACAGGAACGTAGGATATATTGCAGGGAAAGTTCCCACCCACACATTTCAGGAAAGCTGGTGTTGATGGGAAGGATCCATGTAGCACAGGCTGTGAAGCATTCATTGAAATGAAGGATATCAAGTTTGGGAGCGTGTTCAGCAACAGGGTCGTTCACTTGTTTCTTGGTCACAGTTTGTTGGTGACCAGTCATGCGGACAGACAGCTTATTGGTTGTTGTACCTACATGGAATACGGTGCTGTGGTTGCAGCTTAGCTTGTAGACCACATGACTGGTTGCACAGGTAGCACTGCCTTTCGTGCGATAGGTGATGTTAGTGACCGGACTGGAGTAGGTGATGGTGGGAGGATGTATGGGACAAGTCTTGCATCTAGGTCTATTACAGGGGTATGGGTCATCAGGTAAGGGACTGGGAGCAGGGGTTGTGTTAGGATGGACGAGTATATTTTGTAGGTTCAGTGGATGGCGGAATACTACTGTGGGAGGGATGGGAAGGACAGTGGGCAGGACATTTCTCATTTCAGGGCATGACAAGAGATAATCAAAATACTGGACGAGAATGTAATTCAATTGCTACAGTCCTCGGTGGTACTGAGTTACGAGGATAATGCTCCTCTGTGGCCACAGTGGGACTTTGGGAGGTGGTGAGAGACTGGAAAGATACAGCACAGGTGGTTTGTTTTTGTACAAGGTTGGGAGGATAATTACAGTAAGTGAAGGCTTCAGTGAGACCCTCGGTATATTTAAAGAGGGACTGCATGTCACTGCAGATGCGACGACCATGGGTAACTAGGCTGTACAGAAGCGACTGCTTGGAAATGGGTGGCAGCTGTTGAAGTGGAGGTATTGCTGGTGGTTAGTGGGTTTGATATGGACAGAGGTACCGATGGAGCCATCTTTGAGGTGGAGGTCAACATCTAGGGAGGTGGGCTATTGGGTTGATGAGGACCTGGTGAAGCAAATGGGGGAGAAGTTGTTGAGGTTCTGGAGGAATGAGGATAGGGTGTCCTCACCTTTGATCCAGATAGCAAAGATGTCATCAATGAATCTGAACCAGGTGAGGGGTTTAGGATTCCGAGTTTTTAGGAAGGATTCCTCTAGATGGCCCATGAATAGTTTGGCATAGGATGGTGCCATGTGGGTGTCCATAGCCATACCCCGGCTTAGTTTATAGGTAATGCCTTCAAAGGAGAAGTAATTGTGGGTGAGGATATAGTTGGCCATGGCAACTAGGAAGGAGGACACCATGTGGTAAAGGGACAGGGGCAGTGGAGAATGGGTGGGTTCCCGGTAATAGGTTGAATGTGTTGGTCTACGAGAGTAGAGATTCTTTCAGTGGGCGTACAGTAACTGGCCACAATGGGGCATCCTGGGTGGTTAGGTTTATGGACTTTAAGGAAGCACGCAGAAGGTACGAGTGCGAGGAGTGATAGGGGTGAGTAGAGAGATGGACTCTGGGGAGAGGTTTTGGGATGGGCCTAAGGATTTGAGTAGTGACTGGAGATCCCGCTGGATTACTACAATGGTGTTACCATGACAAGGTTTGTAGGTGGAAGTATCAGACAGCTGGCAGAGTCCTTCCACCAGGTAATCCTTGCGGTTCAGAACAACAGTGGTAGAGGCTTTGCCCACAGGTAGGATTATAAGGTCATGATCAGTTATTAGGTGGGAGACTGCGACTTGTTTTGCCGATGTGAGGTTAGTCTGTGAGTTGAGGGATTTGGGTAATGATGGTGAGGCAAGTTCGAGGTTAAGAAATTCTGGAAAGTTAATGGGGTGGTTTGGGAGCAGTGGAGGTGGATCACGGTTGGACACAGAAGTGAACTGAGTTGGGCAAGGTTCAATATTGGTCTTTGGTTGAGTCTGAGTGTTAGGGTTGGTGGCGAAAAAGTGTTTCCACTGTAGGGACCGGGAGAAGGAAAGAAGATCATTAACAAGTCCTGCACTATTGGATTTGGGCGTGGGGCAAAATGTGAGGCTTTTGGAAAGGATTGATATTTCTGTGGGGCTAAGGCATCTGGAGGAAAGGTTCATGACTGTGTTGTGGGTCTGTTTAGGTTATTGATTCTGTATGGTGGTGGGAGGGAGTTTTGGAGGGTGGGATAAGTGTAGTAGCTCTGAGAGAAAGTGTTTGTCAGGTATGAGGTGATGCGGAGGTGGTTTGGATGTTGTTGTAGAGGTGGTGGACAGTGGTACTCCAAGGTGGGGGTAGGAAGTGAGCAGGGTGGGGAGCTTTTTGAGGTGGCATTGTGCATGTTGCTGAAGTTCCTGCAGGGCAAGAGTTTAAATGTGTGTTAGGGTTCCAGGAAATTGGGATTGCATAGCAGGGATTTTGCAGATAGAGTGAAGGTACTGCATGGAGGTTTGGGCTTGATTGATTTGTTTTTACAGGACTATGTTGGGATGAGCTAAGGATTTGCGGAATCTGAACAGGTGGGGGTCATTGCGGAAGGAGGGGTTGCAGACAGAGATAGGTAATTTGATGTTATGGCCATTAGTGAGGATTCCTTGAACCTAGCAACAACGCAGGAACAGTATGTGGGACTGGGATGTGGCTGGGGATAAGGAAACTTTTCTGTATTGACACAGATGGAAGGAGCAAGGATCCATGGTGGTGGAAAAAATGCAAAAGTATATGTAAATAATGTAGAATTATGTCCGAAAAATTTCACAAAAGTACACCCAAATACATGTGAAAAATTCATGAAAAGGATAAAATGGATGCAAAAAGGGGCAAACATGATGAAATCTGAGGGAGTCGACAATAGTGAAAGGCAAAAACTCACTAAAATTGGTGAGAAGTCACAAGGGTCAACGTAAAGAATATCTTCACTGTGGATAGCAGGTCTGAGGGTGGATAAGTGTGAATAAGGGGATGATGGATGACAGATGGGACTGGATGGTGGAATTAGGGGGTGCAAACTGGCATAGAATGGAGAAAGAGAGAGAGAGAGAGAGAGAGAGAGAGAGAGAGAGAGAGTGTGTGTGTGTGTGTGTGTGTGTGTGTGTGTGTGTGTGTGTGTGTGTGTGTACAGGAAATGACACTGGAAGAGTGATCAGTTTGAAAGTATAGGATTAATTATATTGGTGGTAGAAATGAGGGACATAAGATGCTGCACCAACAATCAGTGTGGTTGTGTAGCTATCTGTTGTGCGTAGCCGATACAGTTGATACAGTGTTGCTCATAAGTAGTGTGTGCAGTGCAGTTTGTAAGGCAACAAGAGAAATGCAGGAAAAAAGAGAAAGAGGACGGACATTGAGTATAGTGAGGCAAAAGAAAATAATAGCAAAGTAAAACATCACTGGGTTAGGATCGAAGAAAAGCTGTCGGGCAAAAATCAAACAATGGAAAATCCAGGATGCTGCCACACACCAAATAGTGGAGGTGTTGAGCGCCAATAGGCACAGCAAAAAGACGCTCACAGTTTAAGCTTTTGGCTCATGCAAACGCAACTCACACACATGAATGCAGTCTCAGACAACTGAAACCACGCAGCAAGCAGCAGCACCGGTGCATGATGGGAGTGGTGGCTGGGTGGGAGTAAGGAGGAGCCTGGGGCAGGGGAAGTAGCGGAAAGAAAGAGAAAAAAAAGTCTGGATGTGGTGGTGGAATGATGGCTCCTTATTGCTGGAATGGGAACAGGGAAGGGGCTGGATTGGTGAGGACAGTGACTAACAAAGGTGAGGCCAGGAGGTTTATGGGAATGTAGGTTTCATTGCAGGAAAAGTTCCCACATGTGCAGTCCAGGAAAGCTGGTGTTGATGGGAAGGATCCATATGGCACAAGCTGTAAAGCAGTCATTGAAATGAAGGATGGTCTACTTGTTTCTTGGTCACAGTTGGTCTGTGGCCATTCATGCAGTACAGTGGTTGCAATTTAGTTTCTAAACCACATGACTGGTTTCACAGGTAGTCCTGCCTTTGATGTGATAGGTGATGTTAGGGACTGGAATGGGGGGTGGGAGGGGGGGGGGGGGTGGTGGTGGTGGTGGTGGTGGTGGTGGTGGTGGTGGTGGTGGTGGGAGGATGTATGGGACAGGTCTTGAATCTAGGTCTATTACAGGGGTATGAGCCGTGAGGTAAGAGATTGGGAGCAGGGGTTGTTTAAGGATGGACGAGTATATCGCATACGTTCGGTGGATGGCAACGATGAGAGGTAATCAAAACCCTGGTGGAGAATGTAATTCAGTTGCTCCAGTCCTGGGTGGTACTGAGTTACAAGGGTAATGCTCTTCTACGATCGGGATTGTGGGACTTTGGGAGGCTGTGATAGACTGGAAAGATAAGGCACAGGAGATTTGTTTTTGTACAAGGTTGGGGAGATAATTATGGTCAATGGAGTCTTCAGTGAGACCCTCGGTATATTTTGAGAGGGATTGCTCATCACTGCATGTGCGACGACTGTGGGTGGTAGGCTGTACGGAAGGGACTTCTTGGTATGCTGTTTTCCTTTGTTACCAATTTCTTTTGCATCGCTATACTCAGTGTCCATCCTCCTTCTATTCTTTCCTGCATTTCTCTTGTCACCTTACAAACTGCACTGCACACTCTACTTACAAGCCAGTCTGTATCAACTGTCTCAGCTGCGCACAACAGATGGCTACAAGACCACGCTGATTCTTGTTGCAGCATCTTATGTCCCACATTACTCCCACCGATATAATTAATTCTATACTTTCAAATTGACCACTTTCCCTGTGTCATGTCCCATACATTTGCGTGTCAACTCCCACACCTTTCTGGTGCCATGCGATATTGTATCTCGTCCTACGAACCCCTGCCCACCCCTCACACTTTCTCCTGCAGATTTCATCTTCTTCCCCCCTTTTGCATCCATTTTGTGCTTTTTGTGAATTTTAACACGTATTTGGGTGTATTAATGCAAAATGTTTGTACATAAATCTACATTATTTGCATAATTTTTCACATTTTTCCACCACCGTGGATGCTTGCTTCTTCCATCTCCAGCAATACAAAAAAATTTCCTTATCCCTAGCCAGATGCCAGTCCCACATACTGTTCCTGCATTGTTGCTTGACGCAAGGAATCCCCCCTAATGGCC